>NC_135724.1:9881413-10224319 GCF_964656455.1 Halichoerus grypus
AAGTCAATCTGGCTGCAAGGTATTTGGACAAGGGTTGTAAACCTGTGTCCATTTTTTACTGCAAGGATAGTACTGCTAATCTCATTTATACGGCTTTATGTGTTGCTTTTATTTATTTATTTAGCATTTTATTTATTTGAGAGAGAGAGAGAGCATGAGCCAGAGGGAGGGACAGAGGGAGACGGAGAAGCAGACTCCTTGCTGAGCAGGGAGCCCGATGTGGGGCTTGATTCAGGATCCCGGGATCATGACCTGAGCTGAAGTCAGACACTTAACCCTACTGAGCCACCCACGTACCCCTTTTGTGTTGCTTTTAAAAGAGGTTTGTCACTCTTCCTTTTCTCCCTTCTTTCTCCCCTCTATCTCTCCATTCCTCTCCTCCTCTCTATCTGTCTCAAAGGATTCTAGTGTGCAAAGTAGAAAATAATACATGATCTGATACTGGATAGTAGAGCAAACTCAATTATAAAAATGTAACATCTATATATTGTTTATAAGATCAGGGAAATAACATAAGGAATGTAGTGGTCAAAAATGCTTTAACTTCTAAATAATTAAGCAATTTTAGGAATCTGTATTTAATTATACAAATTGCTACCTGATATTTACTTGAACAGGTGTTAATGAGTAATGGGTAATGAAAGGTTGGAAAACTATTCCTTAAAATATAGTTGAGGACATTTTTTTTTCTTTTATGGGAAAAGCTCCAAAGAAATTATGTATTAAAATGTTAGATTCTGTTAAAGTGGAAATATACATAGTTTCTAAAGGGATCTCATTCACTCATTCTACAAATATGAAGGGACCACTTACTACCTGTGAAAAGTGGAAGTACTTGGAATATATTAGTAATCAGACAAAGATTTCTGCCTTCATTCTAGAGGATTGGGAAATTAGCAATAGGCCAAGTAAGTAAATTATGTTGTATGTTAGGAGGTGATGAAAAACAAGGTCAGAGTGTTTGAAAGTAAAGGTATGGGATTTGCTTTAAGTTTAAATAAAGAATGCCATACCAATGTCATTCAGAGACAGAGCCAATGAATTGTTTCCAACATACACTAATAATCATCAATGAGAAATAAAGAAAACGTGGTACACATTTTTCTCTCAATTTCATTCAATATTCATGAATAAAGAAAAAATTGATTTTAAATTTAAATATCTCTAAACCTGGCTGGGTACTACAAGCCATTACTTCAAGAGTGAATTCCATCCTAAAGAAGATTCAAGTTCAGAAAAGCCTTAAAGATATTATTTCTAGGTGAGCCCAGCAAATGACAGGCTGACATTCAGGGAAGGTTTAAACTCCTCTCTTTCACTAATATTTTCATAGTAGCTAGTCACACAAGGCCAAATAATCCCCAGCCCCCATGAGGTGTAGAAATTTAGATGTGATAAGAGTAATATTATCTCAGCTGGAAGAGATCTTTATAAAGACCCATCCCAGACCCAGAAAATTAAATCACTTGTCAGCTCTCACTTCTCAGGCTCACACTCTCTGATCAGTACTTGCCCAGAGAGAAATGAGTGTGGAGAAAAGAAACGCACCTTCTCTGCCTGCTCATGTCTCCTCTGTTTTGACTGTATCTCATTTCTCCCTCTTCATCTGTCCAGCTCATCCTCATTCTTTACCTCCTAAAGTTTCTCTTCTGATACTTTTTCAAATTTAGCATTTTATATTTGCCATCTCTTCTCTTTAGTTAATCCTCAAATATTAAAGGAGTAAAAGAATGAGAGAAAAGAGGAAACCAGACATAATTTAATGTTAATGTTCTAGTACTGGGTAAGGCCATGGGTTTCAGATGTTCAGCATATTAATTTTAGGAACAAAAAAAAAGGAGTAGGCAATGAGAGAGGGAGGAGGAGAGAGACAGAGAAGGAAGGAAGGATGGAAGGAAGGAAGGAAGGAAAGAAGAGAAAGAAGAAAGGAAAAAGAGGCTATGTGTGGACTAATAATGACAGTTTGTCATAAAACAAGAATTGTTATTGTCATGAATAATATGCATCCAAGGTTATTTATAAGAAGGAAAATGAAGAATGATGAAGAGGAAAAGGAAGAATCCGGTCTGCTGAAATACAAGAGTAATTTCATCTTAAGAAAAAGGCAGCAACAATATTGTTATTGATATTGAATGATCAATAACAATTTTGAAGTTCAGTAAGAAATGTATCTAGGTTAGAACTAAAGATGTCTGGATGATCTTACTTGAAAGTTTTTACTGTTTTCTCACATTGGTATGCAAATCTAGTGGGCAATTACAGGAAGTAGCTATGGAGTTTTACAAAACAGTAGAATAAATTTGAAAGGCTTTCAAAATCTCTTTGCCAACTGAATCAAAGAGCTTTAATCATTTTTCTTAACTGCAATACAGAACAAGTCATTCTGTCAAATGAAATGACTCTCATACCATTTCTGCTTAATTATGGCACAAGCTGAGTAGATTGGACTAACTAAAGTCTTTTTTTTTAAATAAAAAATGTTAGTATTTGCATTAACCATCAGTGAATTTAATATATTATTAAATCTATTCCAGATTATCCAAATGTTTTGTGTCTTGGCAATTATTTTCAGAATCTCCATCAAGTAATCATATTCACCAGAGGATAAAAGTTGAAACAATATCTCCCTGTTTATTTTGCACCATTTATCATCAGCAGTTTAACACAGAACCTTATAGATTACAGATTATATATCTCATTTTTAATTGTCTAATTTCACAATACAAATATTTTAATATCCCTTAGGCTTTGCAGTTTATACTAAGTTACTTAGATAAAGCTTTTGATCATCTCCAAAATTCTGATTTTCTTTTATCATGTCGATGAAAGAACTAATATACATTAAGTTTATCAGTTAACGATTGACCTTAAGAAAGTTAAAGTGGTTAGACTTAACAGTCAGACTAAAGACAGAAATTTGTACTTATAATTTTATAGAGAAACTACTATAGCTTTTTTTAACTTTATATATTTTGCTTAAATACATTTTTATTATTTTACCATTTTAATTTCAGAAGGGAATATGTTAAGAATTCTATAAAAGCATTATGAATCCAAGAGTTCTGTTAATTAAAAAGTATGTATGATGGTGAAACTGATGGTGACCTGATCATCTGAACCAAGATGAGTAAAGACAAATTATTGTATCTTAAACGTCCCACAATAAAAAAAGGGGAGCATACTATTTGATAGGCTTCTTTGTGTTCTGGAGACATCATGTTTCCCATTTAGATGTGTGCCCTGGCCTCCGTGGTGGGTGATGTGAAAGGCAGCCAGCCTTTAGTGGAATAAGACCCAGAGGTTCTCCACGGTAGGTCTGCACAGTAGCTTGGACCATATGGTGGACTCCATGTTATCAAAGTTATCAATGATGGGAGAAGATGCCACATGTAGTAAGACCTAATGGAATAAATCACAGCACTGACCATGAGAGTTTTTGATTTAGAACATGCCATCCATGATAGAGAATTGTACACCTTTTGAAGAAAATAGTTCCTGGCATGCTACTGGGCTTGGGAAGAACCAGAGATTTTGGGCTATGTGACATACTCCAAATTTTAAAATATATTACTGAGTTGCATTAAGGGACAAAATAAATTGCAAACCAGATCAAAGATATTTAAAGGCATTTTCCATAGAAGAAGAAGAGAAACAATCTCTGTTACATTTCTTTAACCTTTATTTTATAGGTAATCATGATACAGTCAGTGGTTTCTGAGCCCTTATATCTAAGATGTTCATATTTCCATGAAGCCCTACAGTGAATGTCACAATTCAATATTTAACATGCATTGATGGTCATGAATGTATAATTGATACCATTGAAATGGTGACCCTCTGTCCCTCCAAAGCTCTTTCTTGTTATAAAACATGTAGAAGGATATTATAGTTTATTAGCAATCATTTTCCACTTTAAAAGTTTAACACTATCTAGAGGAAATTTCATGTGAAACTAGTAACAGTGAAATCATTCCACAAGGATAACTAAATTTTCTTTCATTATAATTGCCTTTTTTTTCACATGTAAAAACCATGACTAGCAAACTATACCGGAGAAAACTTTAGAATACATTAAAATAGCATCTGCTATTTAAGTATTTAAACTATCAAATTTGATAGGAAGTAATTAAACAATTTTCTTTTCCCAGTGACATTCTGACTCTCTGTAAAACTTGCAGGTACTTACTTGTGATGACTTCATTTTGTTCCCACAAAAACAACTCTTCAAAGTCTAATGCAAGGCCAGAAGCAAAGTTTTATTTGGTAAGTCAGGAGCCAACCTGGATAAGTTTTACAAAAAGAATAAGAAAAATCCATTTTAGGGCAAATAATTGACTTTGAAGGGTCTTGTCTCCAGTACACAACCAAGTGCTCTGATGGGTAAAAAGATCTGGTCAGTAATTAGAAGTCAAGGGATTCCCATTTACTAAAAATACAATCTCTGATATGGATGCAGGATTTCTATATCCTAAGCCCCCAGAATCAGATCTGGTCCATGGAGCACTCGGTCTATGAGTTTTAATATACTAACAATTTTTAGAAAAACAAGTTCTTTCCTCATCCTCAGAGATGGTTCTAGTAATTTCACTTTCCTGAGCTATTGCTAGGCACCAATATTAAAAATAATATAAAGTCACTAACTTTACCAATAATGATATTTTTGAGTTAACACACAAAGAAACAGTTGGTTCTTAGTTTCATAGTCATTCACATATCCCCTTTTCCTTTTAAATGTTTGACATCCCATGGTCATTACTATGGATAAAATTGATATTCTTAGAAATCATTTCCACCAATTATTATTTCACTAAAAATTTTCATCCCTTCAGATTCCTTGTGAGGGTGCTGGAGTGGGTCTAGCTACTAGCTCCACAAAACAACTTTCTTCATTCCTGAGTTGGCATTGAAGAACTTAATCTCCCACATAGATAGTCCAGAAGCTGCAAAAGAGATGCAATTAACTCTAGGAGCTGTAATATTTGGTTTCTTGATGTCATCATGACAGTCATTGCTACAGCCCAGGAATCAGTGTATTCCCTTTACGTAGAGCAAGAATGTTTCTTTGTGTGTTAAATAAAAAATATTATTATTTCTAAAGTTAGTGAAACTTAACTTTATATTATTTTTAATATTGGTGCCTAGCAATAGCTCAGAGAAGTGAAATTACTATAGTGATTTTCTCTAGTAAAGCTTAAACCTAAGGAAGGAATTAGTAACAATGTGAAAAAAAGGCAAAGTCAGAACTATATAATCTTAAGACAGTAAAGAGGAAATGTACGACCAAATAAATTTTTGTTAATGTATAGCAAATGAAGGTGTGGCATAGACGAGAATACGTTTCCATTGGTCTTGGGGGAAACTCTATGTGGTGCTCCTGTGCATTTTCCAAATATCTTGTGTTAGTAGTTCATTTCTCTGCACCAATTACTTCTGAAACTTCTCCAAACAAGTTCAAGATGTGGAATAGTTGTAACTTCCAATTCTTATTGGATCTGTGGTCATTTTAGTTGAGAAATAGGTATCCAAGGAATAACTTCTCATTATTTAACTTCTGTATTGGAGATAAGAGTCACTGATAAGGTCTTTTTCAGCAGGTTTAAAAGTAATCTCTCTCTGGTATCTTCTCCAGGATATTAGTTCAGCTGGTCTTAGGTAATGTGAGGGGCTGGTTAGGTGATTTTTGAGGAAAGGCAAACTATACCTGTTAATGGTAGAACCAATTATATTTAATTATCCCTCTACAATGATTAACAGGATCCATCAATATTTAAGTTGTTGGAATCCAACATGAGTGGCAGGATTTCTATTGCAGGAGTCTGCTTTTGACCGACTTATGAAGAGACAATCTATGAATGCCTGAAAGACAAGACCAGAGGGTCATATGAGCTAAGGGTAGTGTTTTAAGCCATGGAAATTCAATGGTATCTAATCAGCTAGCTAATTTTAGTTTAAATGTTTATTTTTTCCACTTTTTCCGAGCACTGGGAGTGATAGGACAATAAAGTTTGTGAGAGAGTGATAAATCTTCTCATAGTTCATAAACAACTGTCACAGTAAAATATGTTCCTCTATCACTGGGTAGATATATTTGAATGTCCCAGCTAGGAAATGCAAAATCTTTTTTCTGGGGGCAGGAGAGGGGTGGTTTCACCATTGTGAGCATTATAGCTCTACAGAAAAATGGTCCAACCAATCCAGATAATAAACTATTATTAGGATATTGCCATAACCATAGAGGAAAGAAATTACATAAAATCTATTTGAGAGGCCGAAAGGATCTTTTAGGGCTTGGCTCCAATACAGTCTCACCCTTACTTTTTCCTGAACCATGTCAGTCACAGTAAAGTCATGAACTCCCATGCTGTGCTCTCTTAGAAAACTTACATTTCGCAGTGTTTACTTAGAGTTTACAATTAGTCTACTGTGTTGCTTCAAGGAGGGTTTCAGCAAATGTCAATTTGAGGTTTAATCTGGGGCAATCAGATGGCTATTCTATCATTATCCAATGTTATCTTAATGGATCTTACAACACAATCATTCCAAATTTAGGAGTCACATTTTACAAATCTATGATGGAATTTGTGATCCCTTCCACGCATTAGTGTTTATATTCTATAAAATTTCTTGCATAAAGATTTAGCCAGAGTAGCCTATTTAGCATGAAAATCTGCTAAAAATATTGTGTCTAGACTCCATTTTCTCTTTTTCATTATTGACCTTTACATTAATGACAAAAGGCATCATCACATAGTTATTACTCCAAATATGTTTACTTTCAGTGTATATACTTATCCTTTTACTTACAGCAAATGGACATACTGTAGAAAGGGCCAACTTTTGGCCATTCAAACCTATTTTGTTCCTGGTTAGGAAAGGAACTCTATGAGAGACTATGTGTTGTCAGGCTGGTATCAACTCATTTTATTTATTTATTTATTTATTTTTAAATTTTATTGTTATGTTAATCCCCATACATTGCATCATTAGTTTTTGATGTAGTGTTCCATGATTCGTTGTTTGTGTATAACACCCAGTGCTCCATGCAGTACGTGCCCTCCTTAATACCCATCACCAGGCTAACCCATCCTCCCACCCCCCTTCCCTCTAGAACCCCCAGTTTGTTTTTCAGAGTCCATCTTCTCTCATGGTTCGTCTCCGCCTCCGATTTCCCCCCCTTCATTCTTCCCCTCCTGCTATCTTCTTCTTCTTCTTTTTTTTTTTTTTTAACATATATTATTTGTTTCAGAGGTACAGATCTGTGATTCAACAGTCTTGCACAATTCACACAATTCACAGCACTCACCATAGCACATACCCTCCCCAATGTCTATCACCCAGGCACCCCATCCCTCCCACCCCTCACCACTCCAGCAACCCTCAGTTTGTTTCCTGAGATTAAGAATTCCTCATATCAGTGAGGTCATATGATACATGTCTTTCTCTGATTGACTTATTTCGCTCAGCATAACACCCTCCAGTTCCATCCACATCGTTGCAAATGGCAAGACCCATTTTATTTTTAAGATAATTGCCATGAAGAAAAACTGTAAGACTCATTTTGCCGTCGAACACATCTTTCCCAGGCACAGGTAACTCTCTACGAAATCACCATCATGAGATTCTTCTTCCTTGTGTAAGATTTATAGAGTTGCTTAAGAGTATTACACGAGTGAATGGCAATAGGAGAAAATGTAATAATCATTTATAATTAATTAATTAGAAAAAAAAGTTGTACATTTTTCAATAGCCAGAGAAATTAATTAAATATAGAAGCTCTGGATTTAAAGCTGATGCTAGTACAAGACATGAAAATGTTTTGACTAATTTACTGGAGGACTGTAACTGCTCTGAGGCAAGAAGTGGAAGTTTTGGCTATTGGATCAAGGATCAGTTTTCATAGACAATGGGTCTTTGATGTGGGCCCGGAGTTAATGACCTAAGAGCATAATCTAAACCTTCTTATTTTCATACAAAAATAAAGATTTACATTAATCTAAGAAGAATCAATCTGGTTTCTTATGGTTTTTTGTTCCAATTATTCTATCTATGCCCCATTAGCTTTTTTCCCCATAGGGATTCTGGGATCTTGGGTAATTTTTTGTTCATTATTTTTTGTCTCATACATAATGTAAGCATCCTAATTCCTAGATCAGCTATAATCTGATTATGTGCAGATAAATTAAAGGAAGTTCTAATATATTTTATCTGGCAGTTCTATTTGCAGAGTAAATCCTACTTATTAATTTTTTACAGGTTATATCAAAAAGAAGAAAGAAATATTCTTTTGATAATAGTCCTCAAATTGAAGGTCCAAGTTAGAAATTGAAAGTAATTTAGGATTGTTAGAAAGTTCCATTACTTGAGTGGTTCTAGTAAACTGGAGATAATAAAGTTAGTGTCTACAGGTTCATTTCTTCCCGCACTTTCTATACACAAATATTTGTCACTTGCTGTTTTCCTGTATTCTCTGTTACAAACAGATGTTTTACTTCAAAACAAACTTACTCTCTTTTCTCCTTTTATACTTATTACAATTTGTCTTCATTCTTAGTTTTTCCAAACAATCTTAACATATTCTTTAAATAATACACTGTTCTATGAAATGCATGTTAATCGTGGACAGTGTGAACTCTAAATTTATGAGTATATTGTCAAATACCTATATTTGTAGATAATGCCATTTGGAAGTTAAGAAAAAATGAAAAGTTCTTTGAGTACTAATTTTTTCCTCAAAGGGACATAACTGAATAGTTTCTGATGGTCATTCAAGTGTTTTTTTTGTTTTGTTTTGTTTTTTAACTTATTTGACACAGAGAGACACAGCAAGAGAAGGAACACAAGCAGGGGGAGTGGGAGAGGGAGAAGCAGACTTCCCGCTGAGCAGGGAGCCAGATGCGGGGTTCAATCCCAGGACCCTGGGATCATGACCCGAGCCAAAGGCAGACACCCAACGACTGAGCCACCCAGGCGCCCCCATTCAAGTGTTTCTTATCAATATCATAAACTGGATCTTCTAATAGCCCTTTGCTTGCAATAAATTTACATGTATCCTCATCTGTTGGTTCTTAATTCTCAGAAAACAGAGGAAAGTTGGTCTTATATTTTGTTCATAAGCTGGTTGTTTTCTCCAGAGTTAAAAGTTGTTTACTTTTTAATAAGGATCTCTAAAATTTTGGTTATTTTCCAAATTGTGAATTGCACTTCAATTTATATTTTTCTGACTAAATTTCTTTTTTCACACTTGAGTACATTTGTCAAAAGAGCGACCATGTTTCCTTTTATTTAACCTGAGCTTTGAGTCTACCACAAGTCTAGTTTTTAATCTTTATTGAGTTTATTTTTGAGTAATTGGTTGCTTTTTGCAAAACGAGCAAAAACACTTCTTACATTACATTATGTGTAGTGATTTACTGCCGTTTAAAGGCAACAAATAATTTTATACAATTAGATTATTTAAATCTTACTTTTACCATGCTTTTTAACATTTTTTCCTTGAGTCTCATTAATTAGACTTGTTGCTACATATCTGTAATGCAAAATGATACATATCCAATAAAATCCTGAATTCTGAAGCAAAATGCTTTATTTCTTCTAGTGGCTTAGGAAAATTTGTAATTATAGTCCTTAAGTAGACTTGATGCCCTGAGTTCTAGTGGCCATTTTATATCAGAGGATAACCTTTGGCTTGTGAGCCCAATACTAAAGATATCAGAGGAGAAAAATAAAAAAGTCCTTGTTTAACGACTTCACAGAGTTCCCTGAAATACCAGGCTTTGACCAGTTACCTCTGGATTCCCTTTACATGAAAAAATAGACGTGATTTCTGAAGTCACTATAATTGGGCCCATTCACTAGCAATTGATTCTGAATTCCAACTAATACAAAATTTTAAAGTAAATATAAGTTAACGTAAAGTCAATATAAGCAAGAATGGCAGGTTTATAAATGGCAGGTTAATAGGTTTAAAACAAAATAAAGCAGCAATAACAACCAGACACAAATACTTTGGATGGTATACATGAAAAAGAAGTGAGAAATTTTTCAGGCTGCTTCATATCTAGTGTGGAGTTGCCTGAGGGAGTGAAGAAAAATCCATCTTAACAAAATACATAAAGAGTCTGCATTTGGAAATACTGCTGTGATGTTCCTCTTTCTGTGGGTGAGATAACTGTTCCAAAGTATTAACAGAAGTGAAGACATGAATCTCTGCTTTCCCTAATGAAATGAGGACCTTTTTTCTAAAGGAACTGTCTTTTTCTTTCTTTCTTCCTTCCTTCCTTCCTTTCTTTCTTTCTTTCTTTTTCTTTCTTTCTTTCTCTCTTTTCTTTCTTTCTTTCTTCTCTCTTTCTTTCTTTCTTTCTTTTTAAGATTATGAATGTGACATGTCTGAATATTTTTGAAAATCTTTATTCAGTGTTCTGGGGTAGTTGAAAAATTAGGAGAACTTAACAAACTTTGCTCTGTGATATATAACATGTAACAGCCACAAATGAAACTCACAATTTTCTCTTTTTTCTTCCTGCTCCTTTCCCCTCATTCTTATTACTAATACGTTTATCTTAGTTATGTGATTTCCTTTTAGGTTGATAAGTGTTTCTTCATTTTACAGATTTGGACAAATTGATATTTGTGAACTCTTCTAGTTCTGACATTTTATAATGTTATGCTCCACATCTATAATTGTGAGAAAATATAATAATAATATTATCGTAAGTAATAATTAGGAAAAAGACTTCTTTAAAATTTATAGGAAATAACAGAAACTGTAACCCCTCCTCTTATGCATTACTAATTTATAATGAGTGGTGGTAAGGTACTTTTTCAGATGGGACAGTTCTTTATAGAGATTTTGCCATAAATCTAATTTAAATAGATTTGATTTAAATAAAACTGCTTGGCATGCTTTTTAAATACTACATATATGCTATATGTATTTATATATACACACACATATACTTTATATAAAATATTTTTAAATACTGCATATGTTATATAGTATGTAATATGTTGTATATATGACATATATGCACTACATATTATTTATAATTTAGTATATATATTTAGTAATCATTTATTCATTCATTAACACATATAAATTAAACACTTCTTGTACACTAGACACTATGCATATTAGTCACTTCTGCAAAAAGGAACACTTTATGATCTCTAGATAATTTCATAATCATTTTTGAAGAGCTTTCTGGGCTTTTCTCTCATTGGAAAGGCATTGAAATCCTCCAGTCCATGTTCTCACTTCCTTCCTCTCTCTGGACAGACAACTGCCCTTCTCTTTGCCCAGACACATACATCTTTGTGACCTCCTCTTCACCTTCTGAGAAATTCCTGCCTTCCTGTTCAGATGAAGAATACATCTTCTATTTTATAAACAAAGAATGCCAGTCTGTTAAGAATAATCCTAAAGGGACCCACCCACACTTTTTGATTACCTGAGGTGAAGAGTATTAGTGTTCTGTTCAGTTACTTCTATTTTAATCACCACAGGCAGGTCATTAGGGCATAGCTCTTTCATTAAGTCAATCTTATACCACAAAAGAAAAGAACAAAGTATTGACACATTCCTGCTTACATATTTAGTATTTTTAAGCAAATTAATTTTACCAAAATTTAAAATCTTTTCCCTATTTGAATTTGTTCTTGAAAGTGTTCTTTTTTAGTCCTATTTCCTGACCTAAATGCACAGAGAAAAAAGGAATGAGTGTCTGGGTTGGGGTGTGTGTATGCGTGTGGGTGGGCACATGTGCACATTTGTATGAAAGTTGTGTTTTTGTTTTGCTTACATTTTTCTACATACAGACTTTTCCAGTCTCCTTGGATATGCACACTTTTTCAGGGAGTTTCTATAATTTCTGACTTTTGAGATATTAGAAAAGAAGAAAAAAAAAAACCCATCGTTTAAAAGTGGTTTATTTCTTTACTAGAGATGTTTTTGATGCCTAACCAAGTTCTAGGATCATACTTTTTTTTAAGTTATTATAAAGTTTCATAATTTATTCATTTCAAAGTTCTAGATTTAAGTAGTATTTTTGTCAAAATAAGAAGAATTACTAGATTGCATACCCATTAACAGTGAGTCTTCAGTAATGGAAATCTTTCTAGAAGATCCATCTATCATTTGCATAGATTGCTACATAACTTCCTAACCTTGTTTTTTTGTTTTTTGTTTTTTTTTTTAAGTAGGCTCTATGCCCAGCATGGAGCCCAACACTGGGCTTGAACTCACAACCCCGAGATCAAGACCCGAGCTGAGATCAAGAGTTGGACGCTTAACCAACTAGCCAACCAGGAACCCCATAACCTTTTTTTTAAATAGTAGGCTACCAAACTACTAAAACTTACCAAAGTGACACACATAAAACTTTAATGAATTCTACATTTATGCTACTCTAATGCCTTTTTATTGCCAAAGTCAACTTTAAGATATTAATTTCTAAGGGGAAACCATTAAGCTCTGGACTGAAGTTGTGGTTTTCTGCACTATTATAGTTGTGTCTTCATAAATACTCAGGCTTTACTAGTCTCCAGGAACTAATGAAGTCCAATTAAAATTAATGAGCAGATTGCATTGGATAACTGCAATTTTCAAGGTTCTCCATACTAGGACTTCCGGGAATCCAATAAAGCTTTAGAACCAGAGTACAAGATTCCCTCCTGCCACCAGTCTCCTGTTAATTCCTCATCCCAGACTATTCCTTGATTCCATAGTTCTGAGCAAAAAATATAAAATACAGGTTCAGATCCTTGTTACCAGGACTTTCAATGCTGAGACTGACCAGAGCTATAGTATATTGAGCAGGAGAATAATTGTCCTTCTTTTGTGTCTCCCTATTAAAAGGGTGCACGGTGTCACTCAATTGAAAAACAGTTCTTTTAGATTTGCCTTCACTTATTCTTCCCAAGACACATACACCCTTCTGAGGTGACAGTGCTGGACAACGTTCAAATAGCAATAGCTAGGTTGTCAAAATATCAGCCTGCTCTGTGTTCCACAAGTTCTATTGTTGAATCTTGCTTCATTTTGACCAGTTTCTTGCTTTGTAATAAAATCTTTTTTGAAATCTGGTCTCTGTTGTTCTGCTCCTCCATTTTCCCAAGTGTTTCCTAATTACAGCTCTGGCCCTCCATTGTTAATTTTGTTCATATACCTGTTCCTCTGGTAAGTGTGTGTATGTGTGTTTACTTATTACATTTTTTTGTAGGACCATAAGAATTAAAGTCAATTTTTTCATAAATGACCTCTTTTATGTATGTTTGTATGTATTTATATACTATTTCAAAAGTGTGTGTATGAGAGAAAGACAGTAGATGATTTTAGATGCTAGTTTGAATATTTGTGTGTGTGTGTTTGTATGTCTGTGTATGTTCTATTATTCTATTCTGGGAAAACATAGGTTTCTATAAATGAAATCAACAATGATTAAATATAGTAGTTTCACAAATTAGCTGGCTGTAGTATCTTTTTACTAAAACATCTATTATTTTTGGTTATTTATGTTCAGATTTCATTTCAAGAGAAATTTAGAGTTCTACCTAGCATGGTTATAATGTTCTAGGTCCCAGTTTCTAATTATAGCCCCCCAAAGTGTACGTATGTTCCTCATGTTGGAAAAACTCATTATTGTTCTTGTGAAAATTAGGCACAAATTTTAATTTTTTAAAGTAAACTCTATCCATAACATGGGGCTCAAACTCATGACTGTGATTAAGATGTGCATGCTCTACCAACTGAGCCATCCAGGCACCACAGGTTTTATTTATTTCTTTCTTTATTTTTGAGAAAGAGAGAGCAAGTGCAAGCATGCACATGGGGGGAGGGGCAAAGGGAGAGGGACAGAGAATCTTAAGCACGCTCCAAGCCCAGTGCAGAGCCCAATGCATGGACTCGATCTCACCACCCTCAGATCATGACCTGAGCCCAAATCAAGAGATGAGTGCTTAACTATCTGAGCCACCCAGGTGCCCCTCACAAGTTTTAATTTTTAGAAAGTCTCCTCCAACAGCAGATTCTCAAAAAGTGTTAGGGATATTGTGTGTATTCTAGTTTAAAGGCACAGAAACCAAAATAAATGAAGTGAAATAAAGTATTTTTTATTACTATTTCTTCTTCTTCTTCCTCTTCTTCTTCTTCAATAGAAACAGTATTTCCACTAAAAACATTTATTTCTCTCACCAAATCCTTCATTAGATTTTGAGTCTCTGTGCTAAGATTCCCCAGTAACCAATTTGAGTGTAAAAATAATAAAAGTTGCTGGGGGAAGGAAAGATGGCGGAGGAGTAGGGGACCCTATTTCAACTGGTCCCCGGAATTGAGCTGGATATCTACCAGACCACTCTGAGCACCCACAAAACCAGCCTGAGATGTAAGAAGATCTGGATCTCTACAAACAGAATATTGCAGGCGGTTGGTTTTGAGGTATGAAGCGGGGAGCCCTGATTCTCCGGGCAGATATGGGAGGATAAATGGCAGCGGGAGGGAGCCTGGCTGTGGGGATCCTACACCACCGGTGAGCGACAGCCTCCCGTGCTGGGGATGGTGCACAGACTCGCAGACTGGTAGCTGCGGGAAAGGACTTTAGGGCAGCCCCTGGGGTGGAAACCCGGAGCAGCAGGGTCTCACCTGCGAACTGGGAGCGGCTGGCAGTTTTAGAAGCACAAAGGGCAGAGACGTGCCCCGACCGGGAGGCAGGACTGGGAGCACTGCAGAGGGGCGCACACCCCAGGATGCTGCTGTTTATAGCAGCACAGACAGAAACAGAGACAGTGTGGCCTGAAGAACTCACTGAAGAACAGACTGCGGTCTCTCTCCTCTGAGGCAGAAGGTTGGAAACAGTCTCTTCTGCTCTGACTCGTGGAAGAGACACGAAAAGCTGCCAGAGAACAAAAACTCCAAAAACTGATTCCCACTGAGCCCATCCCCAGCCACAGGGGGCAGGGCAACTCTGCCCAAACAGGGTTCCCTGAGTAACAGCGTGGTAGGCCCCTCCCCCAGAAGATAGGCTGGGAAAACAAGAGGCCAGCAACCCTAAGGTCCCTAGAAAACAGGTGCATCTTGCTTGGGTTTTGGTCAATAATTTGGACTCTATACATTCCCTCAACCACCCATCAACAGAATGACTAGGAGGAGGAACCCCCAAAACAGAAAAGACTCAGAGATTATGACTTATGCTGCAGATTTACAAATGGATGCAGATATAACCAAGATGTCAGAGATGGAATTCAGGCTAGCAATTGTGAAGACAATGGCTAGAATGGAGATATCAATTAATGGCAACATAGAGTCTCTAAGGGCAGAAATGAAAGGTGAATTGGCAGAATTTAAAAATGCTATCAATGAGATCCAATCCAATCTAGATAATCTAACAGCTAGGGTAACTGAGGCAGAAGAACGAATAAGCGACCTGGAAGACAATATAATAGATAATAAGGGAAAAGAGGAGGCCAGGGAAAAACAACTCAGAATCCATGAAAATAGAATCAGAGAAATAAGTGGCACCATGAAGTGTTCCAATGTCAGAATAATTGGAATCCCGGAGGGAATGTAGAGAGAGAGAGGACTAGAAGATGTATTTGAGCAAATCATAACTGAGAACTTCCCTAATCTGGGTAATGAAACAAACATTCACCTCCTAGAGGCAGAGAGGACCCCTCTCGAGATCAAGGAAAACAGGCCAACACCCCGGCATGTAATAGTAAAACTTGCAAATCTTAGAACCAAGGAAACCATCTTAAGGGCAGTTAGGGGGAAGAGATTCCTTACGTACAGAGGGAGGAACATCAGAATAATGTCAGACCTATCCACAGAGACCTGGCAAGCCAGAAAGGCCTGGCAAGACATATTCACGGTACTAAATAAGAAGAACATGCAGCCAAGAATACTTTATCCGGCAAGGCCGTCATTTAGAATGGATGGAGAGATGCAGAGCTTCCACGACAGGCAGAAGTTGAAAGAATATGTGACCACTAAGCTGGCCCTGCAAGAAATATTAAGCAGGGTTCTATAAAAGGAGAAAGACCCCAAGAGTGATCTACAACAGATATTTACAGGGACAATCTATAAAAACAACATCTTCACAGGCAACATGATGACAATTAATTCATATCTTTCAATAATCACTCTCAACGTAAATGGCCTAAATGCTCCCATAAAACGGCACAGGGTTGCAGATTGGATAAAAAGACAGGACCCATCCATATGCTGCCTAAAAGAGACTCATTTTGAACCTAAAGATACATCCAGACTGAAAGTGAAGGGATGGAGATCCATCTTCCATGCCAGCGGACCTCAAAAGAAAGCTGGGGTAGCAATTCTTATATCAAACAAATTAGATTTTAAACTAAAGTCTGTAATTAGAGACACAGAGGGACACTATATCATTCTTAAAGGGTCTATCCAATAAGAAGATCTAACAATTGTAAATATCTATGCACCCAACATGGGAGCAGCCATCTACATAAGCCAACTATTAACCAAAATAAAGAGTCATATTGATAACAATACATTAACTGTAGGAGACCTCAATACTCCACTCTCAGCAATGGACAGATCATCTAAGCAGAAAATCAACAAGGAAACAAGAGCTTTGAATGATACACTGGACCAGATGGACCTCATAGATATATACAGAACATTCCACCCTAAAACAACAGAATACTCATTCTTCTTGAGCACACATGGAGCTTTCTCCAGAATAGACCATATACTGGGTCACAAATCAGGTCTCAACCGGTACCAAATGATTGAGATTATTCCCTGCATATCCTCAGACCACAATGCTTTAAAACTGGAACTCAATCACAAGAAAAAATTTGGCAGAAATTCAAACACTTGGAAGCTAAAGGCCACTCTGCTCAAGAATGTTTGGGTCAACCAGGAAATCAAAGAAGAACTTAAACAATTTAGGGAAATCAATGAGAATGAAAACACATCAGTCCCAAACCTATGGGATACTGCAAAGGCGGTCCTAAGGGGGAAATACATAGCCATCCAAGCCTCACTCAAAAAAATAGAAAAATCCCAAATTCACCAACTGACTCTGCACCTTAAAGAACTAGAGAAAAAGCAACAAACAATGCCTAAGCCACACATTAGAAGAGAAATAATTAAAATTAGAGCAGAGATCTATGAATTAGAAACCAGAAACACAGTAGATCAGATCAACGAAACTAGAAGTTGGTTCTTTGAATGAATTAATAAGATCAATAAGCCACTGTCCAGACTTATCCAAAAGAAAAGAGAAAGGCCCCAAATTAATAAAATTATGAACAAAAAGGGAGAGATCACGACTAACCAAGGAAATAGAAAAACTTATTAGAAATTATTATCAACAACTATATGCCAATAAACTGAGCAATCTGGATGAAATGGAGGCCTTCCTGGAAACCTATAAGCTGCCAAGACTAAAACAGGAAGAAATTGACAACCCGAATAGGCCAATAACCAGTAACGAGATTGAAGCAGTGATCAAAAACCTCCCAAAAAACAAGAGTCCAGGGCCTGATGGATTCCCTGGGGAATTCTACCAACCATTCAAAGAAGAAATAATACCTATTCTACTGAAGCTGTTTCAAAAAATAGAAACAGAAGGAAAACTTCCAAACTCATTCTATGAGGCCAGCATTACCTTAATCCCCAAACCAGGCAAAGACCCCATCAAAAAGGAGAATTTCAGACTGATATCTCTGATGAATATGGATTCCAAAATCCTCAACAAAATCCTAGCTAATAGGATCCAACAATACATTAAAAGGATCATCCACCACGACCAAGTGGGATTTATCCCTGGGATGCAAAGGGGGTTCAACATTCGCAAATCAATCAATGTGATAGAATACATTAATAAGAGGAGGGAGAAGAACGATATGGTCCTCTCAATTGATGCAGAAAAAGCATTTAACAAAATACAACATCCTTTCCTGATTAAAACTCTTCAGAGTATAGGGATAGAGGGAACATTCCTCAAGTTCATAAAATCCATCTATGAAAAACCCACAGTGAATATCATCCTCAATGGGGAAAAGCTGAGAGCCTTTCCCTTAAGATCAGGAACACGTCAAGGATGCCCACTCTCGCCACTATTGTTCAACACAGTACCAGAAGTCCTAGCAACAGCAATCGGACAACAAAAAGAAATAAAAGGTATTCAAATTGGCAAAGAAGAAGTCAAACTCTCTCTTTTTGCAGACGACATGATACTTTATGTGGAAAACCCAAAAGACTCCACCCCCAAATTTCTAGAACTCATACAGCAATTCAGTAATGTGGCAGGATACAAAATCAATGCACAGAAATCAGTTGCTTTCTTATACACTGACAACACAACTGTAGAAAGAGAAATTAGAGAAACGATTCCATTTACAATAGCACCAAAAACCATAAGATACCTCGGAATAAACTTAACCAAAGAGGTAAAGGATCTATACTCTAGGAACTACAGAACACTCATAAAAGAAATTGAAGACACAAAAAGATGGAAAAATATTCCATGCTCATGGATCAGAATAATAAATATTGTTAAAATGTCTATGCTAACCAGAGCAATCTATACCTTAAATGCCATCCCGATCAAAATTCCAATGACATTTTTCAAAGTGCTGGAACAAACAATCCTAAAATTTGTATGGAATCAGAAAAGACCCCGAATCGCCAAGGAAATGTTGAAAAAGAAAAACAAAGCTGGGGGCATCACGTTGCCCGATTTCAAGCTATATTACAAAGCTGTGATCACCAAGACAGCATGGTACTGGCACAAAAACAGACATACAGACCAATGGAACAGAATAGAGAACCCAGATATGGACCCTCAACTCTATGGTCAAATCATCTTTGACAAAGCAGGAAAAAACATGCAATGGAAAAAAGTCTCTTCAATAAATGGTGCTGGGAAAATTGGACAGCCACATGCAGAAGAATGAAACTTGACCATTCTCTAACACCATACACAAAGATAAAGTCAAAATGGATGAAAGACCTCAATGTGAGACAAGAATCCATCAAAATCCTAGAGGAGAACATAGGCAGTAACCTCTTTGACATTGGCCACAGCAACTTCTTTCAAGATACACCTCTAAAAGCTAGTGAAACAAAAGCAAAAATGAACTTTTGGGACTTCATCAAGATAAAAAGCTTCTGCACAGCAAAGGAAACAGTCAACAAAACGAAGAGGCAACCCAGAGAATGGGAGAAGATATTTACAAATGACACTCCAGATAAAGGGCTGGTATCCAAGATCTATAAAGAACTTCTCAAACTCAACACCCAAAAAACAAATAATCAAGTAAAAAAGTGGGCAGAAGATATGAAAAGACACTTCTCTGAAGAAGACATACAAATGGCCAACAGACACATGAAAAAATGTTCATCATCATTAGCCATCAGGGAAATTCAAATTAAAACCACATTGAGATACCACCTTACACTAGTTAGAATGGCAAAAATGGACAGGGCAAGAAACAACAAGTGTTGGGGAGGTTGTGGAGAAAGGGGAACCCTCTTAACACTGTTGGTGGGAATGCAAGTTGGTACAGCCACTTTGGAAAACAGTGTAGATGTTCCTCAAAAATTTAAAAATAGAGCTACCCTATGACCCAGCAATTGCACTCCTGGGTATTTACCCCAAAGACACAGATGTAGTGAAAAGAAGGGCCATATGCACCTCAATGTTCATAGCAGCAATGTCCGCAATAGCCAAACTGTGGAAAGAGCTGAGATGCCCTTCAACAGATGAATGGATAAAGAAGATGTGGTCTATATATACAATGGAATATTCCTCAGCCATCAGAAAGGATGAATACCCAACTTTTACATCAACATGGATGGGACTGGAGGAGATTGTTCTAAGTGAAATAAGTCAAGGAGAGAAAGTCAATTATCATATGGTTTCACTTATTTATGGAACATAAGGAATAGCATGGAGGACATTAGGAGAAGGAAGGGAAAAATGAACAGGGGGAAATCGGAGGGAGAGATGAACCATGAGAGACCATGGACTCTGAGAAACAAACAGGGTTTTAGAGGGGAGGGTGGTAGGGGGATGGGTTAGCCTGGTGATGGGTATTAAGGAGGTCATGTACTGCATGGAGCACTGGGTGTTATACTGGGTGTTAAAACAATGGATTGTGGATCACCACATCAAAAACTAATGATGTATTGTATGGTGACTAACATAACATAATAAAATTAAAAATAAAAAAAAATAATAAAAGTTTTTGGTCAAGTTTGATTCGTCATGGTGGATCACATGGCTAGATAACCCCAGTTTATACCCTAAAATTTTCACTCTGGAACAGCTCACACTAAAGAACAAAAAAGAAAAGCTCCCCATATCAATTGGGAAGACCTGTGATCTGGTAATCAGAGGTTATTCACAGCTTTGAGAGCACATCCAGTTTAGCTCCTGACAACAATTCATAGTCAGGTGAAGTGTCCTTGAATACAATCCGGCTTCCAGCAGATTGCAGCAGACACACTTTGAAAGCAAAAGAAACTTTCCCCATAGACTTTTTTTTTTTTAAGATTTTATTTATTTATTTGAGAGAGAGAGAGAGAGCAGGAGCAGGAGGGAGGAGCAGAGGGAGAGGGAGAAGCATACCCCCTGCGGAGCAGGGAGCCCGATGCCAGACTTGATCCCAGGACCCTGGGATCATGACCTGAGCCAAAGGGAGACACTTAACTGACTGGGCCACCCAGGTGCCCCACCCCACAGACCTTTTTATTTCAATGCCTTTTAATATTGAAATTTCCCTTTATCTATCCCTGGAAAACATACAAGTGATATTTAGATTTAAAAAATAATATCATATTCCCTGAATGATTAAAAAAACATATGAGGAGTGGGGAAATAACAGAAATATATGACTTCTTTGCTATCCTGTACTCTTAAAAAATTGTATGACCTGGCAGTAATTATTGTCTAGAATCTTTAAACTTAAACATTCATGTAAAACAAATGAGATAAAGCATATTATTTTTCCAGCTTCACAACACTGTGTAAATTTAAGGTATACAACATGTTGATTTGATACACTTACATATTGCAATATAATTACCAGTTCAGCATCAGCTAACATTTTCATCTCACATCACTACCATTTCTTTTTTGTGTTAAAAATATTCAGGATTTTCACTCTTAGAAACTCTGAAGTACATAGTAATCTATAATTGTTGTTATCTATGATCTATATTATCTATAATGGCAATGTTGTTCATTAGATTACCCCAGAAGTTTTTCATCATCTGACTAGAAGTTTGTACTCTTTGACCAACATCTCCCCATTTCCACCTCCCAGCAGACCCTGGCAACCACTTTTCCACTTTGTTTTTATGAATTAGACTTTTTTAAAAAAAAGTTTTCTTCTGTAAGTGATATTATGCAGTATTCGTCTTTCTCTGACTGACTTAATTCACTTAGCATAATGCCCTAAGTTCCATCTATGTTGTTACAAATGGTAGAATTTTGTTCTTTCTCATGACTTAATACCATTCCATTGTCTGTGTGTGTGTGTTTGTATGTATTAAAATAGTACAAATTCAGGCCTAAGATTTAGAAATAACATTTAACATATTCTTATTTGTCGCTGCTTGAAATGATTAAAATGTACTTTTAGATCTCTCCATCACCCTAGAGCTGTTTTTATGTTTAATATATGGGATTTCATTGAAGAGAGCCAGGGGAGGGGTAGTATTCTCTGGTTAAAAAATTGTTCAGTTTTGTGACTACCTTTTTAATTTAATAAGACATAATCTCAGAAAAAATTAAGCTATTCTGACAGAGTAGAAGAGGCTTCCAAATTAATAGAAATATTTCAAAACCTCCTGAGCTGTGAATTTGAAAGTAGTAGATAACCATTTGCATAATAAATTTTGTGTATGTTGATTTATTTATAGAAAAATCAAATATACATAAAATAATGTTTGATGTTCAAAAGTAATCATCCATAAGTTTGGGAAAGATAAAACCAGTGATAGCTGATTTTATCATCACTTTTTTCTCCACTGGGTTAAATATAAGAGCTCCCGATCCAAGGATAAGTAAGTCTATGGGGACAGAGGTTTCTTACACAGTTATATTCTATTGACTTCTCTGGAAATTTTATCACAAATTGACTAAACTTGGTTAAGAGCCCTTTGTACAATATGACTGTTCCTTTAATATAGCTCAAATCTTACTTCCCTTAGCTCTTCCTAATATTGACCAAATCAGGCACTGGACTACGCACAAGGAACAAAAAATATAGATATTTCAGTGTGGAGGGTTTCGAATTGTTTTGAGTTGTTTGTGTTCTTTTTTGAAGGGCAGATTGAGAAGTGAAATGTCTTCCCTAGCTCTCCCCAATCAGAAAAGTACATGCGTACTCCATGTTCTGTGCCGACGATGAGCACGTCATGTGCAAGTCAGCCAAGTCTTCTCTAACCACTTTTACACATTAGCATAGGCATGTTTGGAAATGAGCCTGCCTTCATTTTCTCTACCGTACATTAGAGGATGCAGTTTTATGAAGATCATTCTTTGAATTATTATGTCCAATTTTTATAGATTCCAATAGCAACTGACACTTAAAAATAACTCCCCACCAGCCCAAATCCATTGATCTATCTTTGGCCATAATGAGGGTGGCATTCAGACAAGTGCCTTTGATAAGGAAATGAAATAATGCAAGGGATGAGTATGTTTAATCATAGAAAAATTGATCAATATTCAAAATTGTACTAATATACTAATGGCAATTTTCACTTATAAACAAGAGGCATAATTTGCTCTTATGCTGTGGGGCGTATGCTTAAAACTTAGATTTGGTAGGTACACTGGCTACAACTAGTAAGGTCTTATAGTATAGAAACTGTCTGGGGTTCACTGCCTTGTTATTTCTGCTGGGATATTTAAAATATATATAAAGAAGGAAAAAAAATAAGTGATGTCCCTGACCTTCATCAAATCATTCAATATTTTTTATTTAATAAATTTTTCCAGGAATGTCCTATTTTATACTTTACTAGTATTGCATTATGGCACCCCTCTAGGGCATATCAAAGCCCATATTCTCTTCTAAGATTTTGTCCTTTTTATTCACTAACTTTCAAAGACTGATTTCATATTATGAAACTCATCCAAGACTTGAAAACCCTTAAAGAAAACTATGTATGCATTGTATGTTTCTTTGAAGCTGAGTTTTGCCTTTGAAGACTTTTGCATCTTTGAACATAGCTTTGCTAATATATTTGTAATCAAGAGATTGAAAGTTGATGGTTGTCTTTTATCACTGAGACTTGGCGCTAAAAATTACTTTTATTGAGACTATATACAATTTATGGTTTAAATTCTTCATTAGTAGCCTGGACTCCTTTTTTCAAAAGTACCCCCCACACACCATGGAGAATATTATATATTGCTTTTATTACTCTGCTAAGTATTAATCCATTTTTAAATTAACTTGTGAGGCTCACTTAGTATCAGGGTTTTAGCTGAAAACGAAGAAGACATATATAAGTAGTAGTTGCAAATAACAAAGCCAAAGAAACAGAAAATTGCAACACAGTGCATGAGGTTTTCTTGACTGGGGTATGCACAAGATGTTATATGATTAAGGAAGAGAGGCAATCATTCTCTGTGGACGTCTTAAGTTTCTGCACATCTTGCAAAGACTGCCTCTGTTCTGGATTATCTTTTCAAGGATACTTGTAAAGCAAACATCCTTGTAAATTAGAAATAGTCTCCTTCTGGAGTAAAAGGCAGGCTGTTTGATGTCTGATATCGTAAAGATATTGCTTTTGTGTAGGTTAAAGTTCAGGCATGCTTACTACTGATTGCATAAGATTTGGGTACTCTAAACTCAGGGATCTTGTCTTGTAACCCAACTCACTATGTGCGCAGGCATCATCTAGCCCTATTTGTTTCACTTTATTGGAAGTGATCTTCTACTGCTGGGGCTATTATACTGTCTTTCATCTCTGACCCTGGGATCTCATGTCTTCTGCCAGCATCCATGGGCCTGAGGCAGTCTAACATGTTACCCTTCAAGTAGGGCAACACATCTGACCCTTCACAGCTTTTGTCAATGAGGCATAGATTCTTGAAGCCTGATATTCTTGAATTTGGATGTCAAAAATGCCTGCTGAATCCCATCTACTGTTA
The DNA here is from genome assembly GCF_964656455.1 of Halichoerus grypus. Classification (NCBI taxonomy): domain Eukaryota; kingdom Metazoa; phylum Chordata; class Mammalia; order Carnivora; family Phocidae; genus Halichoerus; species Halichoerus grypus. The sequence continues at coordinate 9,905,560 of NC_135724.1, forward strand.
TTATTATTGTATTACATACTTTTTAAATAGAAATAAATTGAGTCTGCATAAATTTCTTTTTTGTCACCTGAAATTCATAACTTAAAATATTTACAAAGGGATTATGGTTAAACTTTGAGGTTTAATCCTTAAGGTTTAAAACACAACTAGTTTAAAAGGTTTGTTTTAAGTGTGTTTTTTTTTTTAATCACATTAGGATGCATGTAATAAAATGTTAAGGCATCGAGTTTGGCTCAGCAGCAGACAGTTATGTTGATTTTTCATTCTCATTCTCATTTTGGCTAACACCCAAGTTTTTCTTCAATCATAATTTTATTTTTCCCATTGTTTTTAATTTTGGTAGAAATATTAATCAGATTGTCTTTCTTCAATTTATAGCATCAGTATAACAATTCAAGACCCTAAACTAATTCATTTGCATATTGCCATCCTGAAGGAATTAATTACGTATTGTTCCTTATGCCAAATCTAGAATAATTCCTTAATTCCTGGCCTTTCTGTTACCTGCCTGGTCAGCGCTCTCTTTTCGGTAAGTTAACTCTATTATTACTCCTATACATACTAGCTGTCCCTTTCTCCCCACTTTTTTTTTCTTTAAGTTGACCACATTGATTTTAAATTGCTTTTAACCAAAAATTCATAAGTGACATCCTGGGGATTTCTCAAAGTTCTGTTTGTGTTATCTTAATCTGATAAATAATAAAAGCAGAATGAATTAGAAACTGAACATGAATTTCAATTATGATAGGAAAGATATACTTAAAGCCCCATACAAATTATTTAGAAGCCAATAACAAATTGTTTTGCTCTCAAATTTATTAAACTTCATTTCCCTAGGGTAGATAACACTGTTGAGCCCAATTAGTGCCATGTTTCTAAAATGAGGAATTTCGGAGTAAATAAGTTAATGAGAATTTATCTACCTGTTTCTGTTGTAACACTACTTGGAGATATAGCAGCAAGATTCAGCAGGTGCTTCTGAAAATAGAACTGGGGTCGGGGAGGGGGATGATACCATATGTGGATGGAACTCTGAGGACATAAAGCGACAGCAGCTGCTATGAACACCCTGCTTGTTTGTGTGAGACTGATAACTATCTAAGCTATGCATCTTTTCCATTTTGAATAACCACCAAAGCCTCGATCCTGGAGATGCTGTTAGCATCTTCTCAAGTACTTAAAGGATATGGGGCGCCTGGGTGGCTCAGTTGGTTAAGTGTCTGCCCTCTGCTCAGGTCATGATCCCAGGGTCCTGGGATCGAGTCCTGCATTGGGGTCCTTGCTCAGTGGGAAGCCTGCTTCTCCCTTTGCCTGTTGCTCCCCCTGCTTGTGCTCTCTCTCTCTCTCTCTCTGACAAATAAATAAATAAAATCTTTTTTAAAAAGTACTTAAAGGATAACACCTAAAACTGGAATGAAGGGGAAAAAATTAAATGTTTGGGTGTTTGGTGTCATTGATTCCTTCTTTGTTCTTTTTTTTTTTTTAGTATAATAAGACACTTGTTCTTTATAAAATCTTGGGAGTAAAAATGTTCAATTCAATCAATATACAGATTGGCTGGGGGGGAAATATAAACCCACCTGCATATATTCCTTGGCGGATGATAATGTCTCCAGCCAAATCAGAGATAAATGGCATACCTAGAACACACATCCTGTGTCTTCACATGCCCTTTGGAATAGCTCTTAAACCTACTTATATTAATTACACCTGACCTCTCCAACAACTGTGGGGACTCTGCGGTGGCATGTGGTTGTATTCATATAGATACCTAAGTGTTCCAGAAATTGTATGAAATTCCTAAAGCCCAGTATGTTCTAGTATAATGTTATCATCCTAATTCCAGTTATTTTACAATGTTAATTGTCACAGGAATAACCAAAGTTCCTTGTCAAGTTCATTCAAATGAACTCTGTTCAAATATTTAAATATAGACTTTTTAAAAAGAGTCTTTTTGTCACATACAAACAGTGATATTTTCCTCAGATTTTTTTTACAAAAATATTCCTGCAAAGATGCTTCTTCAAGGAAATTTACAGAAAGGACACTGGCAAACACAGAGTCCTTTAAGATCATAAAAATAAACTGGATAAAATTCTCCAGAACTAATGGGAAAACCTTGTTTCAAGCAGAACAAAATTAATAATATGGGACTGAATGAACTGAAGAGTAGGATGTAATATTTGTGGCTTCTTGTTTGAAACATTGCTGATCTTTAATGTTTTGTTTTTCCAAATTTAAGGAAATCTCTTAATCTATGTATGCCTCACAATAATTTAGTAAGTATACCCGTGTAAACAAAAAGGAAACATTTACTTTTCTCCCTACCTGATCTCTCCACAATTCAGAAAACCTTGAGTATTTTTGGCAAAATAGTTATGTACATAGGTTCAGTGAGAATCTATTCTCCATATAACAGGACACAATTGGAAACTACTTATATTACTAAAGCTTTAACTGGAATATTATAATTAAGAGACATGCATGGACTCAGATATAACCAGGCAGTTTTTTTTTTTTTTTAAAGATTTTTTATTTATTTGACAGAGAGAGACACAGCGAGAGAGGGAACACAAGCAGGGGGAGTGGGAGAGGGAGAAGCAGGCTTCCCGCAGAGCAGGGAGCCCGATGTGGGGCTCGATCCCATGACCCTGGGATCATGACCGGAGCTGAAGGCAGACGCTTAACGACTGAGCCACCCAGGTGCCCCTAACCAGACAGTTTTAAAGAACTAAGGTTGACTTTATGGAGTCAATAAAGTTCTTTGGAAAAAGTCGACCTGGTACATTGCTTATGAAGTTCCACCAAAGGAGTCTTTAAAAAAAAAAGGTTATATGGTCAATTGCCGTTCTGGCTGCATTTACATAAATAATCAGGCCAAGTTTAATGCAAACCAAATTAGTTTTGCTCTGATTATCTTTGGGAAAAAATGAGGCTAACTGTAGAGAGAAATATTGTGTTTATATCTTTGTAGATACTAGATTCTAATCCTGTTAATTTTCTTTGAGGTTTTGTAATATACCTGTAAACTGAACTTGATTTTGAATTCTTTCAGTTTCCTCAAATATTTGGCTAAAATCCCCGAACTAATGTTAATAATTTTCTCCCACTCTTCTGATTTGAAATCACTAAGAACAAAGACTACCCTTAAATCTTAAAAAGAACTATACCAGCTCTCCTCTCTACCCAGAGAGCAGCCAAACTTCAGGGACTGGAACCTCAGACACATAATTTACAGTGAAAGAAGATTTCGCCTGACATCTGGTCCTATGCAAGCACTGGAGACCTTCAAATCAAATTGACAAGGATGAGAAGTAGCTGACATTGATGTAGACCACTTCCTCCAAGACAGTGAATCAAGACTTCATATTATAACTAAACCTGAAACCATTTGTTATTCTATTTTTTTTCTTTACACTGGCATTTCACTGAAAGACACCATCATCTGTAGGTCAAGGCCACTGTTAAGGTGGGGGGGCAACCTTTTAGACTGCAGGATTTTTCATTAAAAATGTTGATCTGTCCTTGATGCTAGAGACCCCCTGTTCCATTTCCCTATCTCTGTTAGCAACCCCAAACCTGGGGAAATTTGCATGTGTACAAAGAAAGGAGCATGGTCAAGGATAACCAGAGCAAAATTTCCTGTGTTGTCTAGACACCCTTAAATTTTAATGGCCTCCATGGTTGTCACCTTTCCAGTCCTGAGTCATAGACTCAAATAGGAATTACCAGGAGGCATTCATGATTCAAAAGTAGTTTCCTTTGGTAGATCCACTGCTCCCCTGGTTAGGAATAAATGTGAACAAGGCTCTGATCAGGAACCTCTCCTTAACTTTTGAAAGCATTGTGGCAATTGCTGGTAAAACAACAGCTGTTAAACAAAAACACTTAAGACTCTCTGGCCAAAGTTGTTCTTGATAATAAAAACAACCCTTAATTATCTTTTAGCTGAGCAAGAAGCTGTCTCTTATAGTCAATACGATCTGCTGCACCTGGATTAACACTTGTGGGGAAGTTCAAGCTCAGTTCCATAAGATCACTGAGCAAGCCATTTGGATGAAAAAAGTGACTCCTTTGATGGGGCTTTTTCTTTGACTTATTTAATTTTCACTGGTTTGGGGCTTGGGACCATAGCTCCAAAGTACAGTCCAAACACTGAGAATTATCCTACTTATAATAATCACATTAGTCTCCCTGGCATGCTGTATTCTCTCAAAAGCTTTAAATGGATGTTTGCGGCTGCTAACAATGTTCTCCCTAAGACTGAGATGTCATAAAAGGAGCAAAGAAAATGACCAATTTCAAATTGTTAATCTAAAGCTGTGGCCTGTGAAGATCACAGAGATTAAGGAAAAATCATTACAACCTGTAAATACCACACAGAGGGTCAAAAAAACTGAGAACTCTAGAAAGGTAGCTGCTAATGTCTTACATCTTGATCATATCTCTCAGTTAAGCTGAAAGTCTGATCAAAAAGCAGAAATTGTTAAAAAAAAAAAAAAAAGACAACAGGCCTAAAATGGAGTCATTTGTGCTAAGCCCCACATCAGCAAAGCAAGACTTAATACCTAACCTAATTGTAGTTTTAACCTCTTCCAGAAATGGAATCTTAAAACAGTAAATCTGGAACTTCCTGGTCAGTACTAGTATGGTAATCCACCCAAAAGACCCCTTCCAACCCTGAAAGAAAGATGAGGGAAACTGTTCTTTCCTTTCCCTGCCCCATTCTGCCAATAGAAGCCTTTCATTTTGTTCAGCTTTTCAGGGCTCTTTTCTACTTGCCAAGTTCATGAATCATTGAATAAAGCCAATTTGATCTTTAAATTTATTCAGCTGACTTTTGTTTTTTAGCAATACCCTCTATTATCTATTTTGAAACTGCTTTTTGTTGCCTTTGTAAAGGAACTGTCTAAAGGCTAAGTTTTGTCAAGGGTAGTCTCATAATAGAAAATGATCAGATTCTTGCCAGGGAGGCAGCTCTCTTAATAAATATTAAATCATTTTGGGGTACAAGCCCTGTTGTTTTTTGTTCATGAAACATTCCTGGTGGGATACTCTTACATCCCCTTCTTTGGCTATGTCTTCCTCTTCTTCCAGGCCTCAGTTTAAATATCACCCTGTGAATTAGAACCCCTCATCGCTATGCTCTATCAGAGTACTGTACTTAAGATTACTAATTCTTTTAATAATCATAAATTAATGCCCCCACTTCTACCCCCTCCCACACACACACACTTTGAAATGTAATCCCTAGGAGAACAGGAACCACCTCTCTCCTGTTTTTCATTCTCCCCAGACCTCAGGGCAATGCCTGGAAACCTGTTAGGTGTTCAACACATATTTACTGAATACTTAAATGAATGAAATACTTTCAGAATATTTTTCTATTTTAACACCAATTACTTTGTAAAACAATTTAGTAACGTGATTCCCGCATTTGTTAATCTAGCTATTCCTATAATTAACTACTATTTTCAACACAAGAGTTCTGTTTTTATAAATGATGCTATATTTCTTGTTTTCTTGGCTTTCTATTGAGTGCTCTCCATCAGGACTCTTCTACTATCTGGTGGTTGTACGATGAATTATAAGGGAAAGTTGTGTTTCAGGGGGCTTGAGCCATAATAATATCTCTTTCTAGAGAATTTTCCATCTTTGCCTCAATGAATCAACAAGGCATTACATCACATCTGAATCTAATTATGTATTTTAGTTAATTGGATATAATGTGTGAACAGTTATAGAGATTTACTAAGTCATTGCTGTTGATATTAGTAAAGATTTAATCGAACATATGATTAAGGCAATGCTTCCAAATTAAATCCATGAAAAAAGACATTCTGTATTTTTTTCTATAAACTTAGAAATAAGTTCCCACAGTAAAAATCAACATGTTTTGGGGAAGAAATTCTTATTATTTTACCATGAACAATAATATAGCTAATATTTTCCCAAACTTGGGGGTCCTTTGAAACTCTCCAGAACACACATTTATGCCATCCATTTTTTATAAGCAATTCACAACTCATACAGTACATTTTACATGGTAGGCATCTAAAAACAACAACAAAAATCACTGAATAAATGCCAATCAAAAGAGTTGATTTCCTTTTTAGGTTCTACATATTGTATAAGGCAGGCAATTGCCGTATCTGCCTAATTCAATACGGAGTTTAAGATGTTATGTTTCAACAGAGGTAAAATAAAACCACCTGTCAAGCAAGTTCAGTTTTTCTTCTTTCTTCTTTTAATCATCACATAGGAAAGATTTAGAACAATAAAAAGCAGTGGAAGTTGGTTTTTCAATCCACAGCACAGTAATCCAGTGCACAACAAAATTGAAATCTGACATTGTTGACTTTTAAGATTACTGGTCATCAGCTAGAGGGGAAAAAACAATACATAACATGTTTCCCTACCTGACTCATGTTTCTAGTTCCTGTAAAATGTCAAATTGAAAGTGATGAGGAGAAAGCTTCCTACTTCAAAATGTAACAAGAAAAGGCTCAGCCATGTGGCCTACAAAGACTTGCAGGACATCATTTTTCTGACAGCAAAACAAAGACTTTTGTTTTGTTTTGTTTCCATAAACGCAAATCCAAATAAACCTATTGAATTTTTTATTACATTTATTTTCAAAAATTCAAGCTTACTGTTAATATCTTTTTGGGATACAGCTGTTATTCTGTATTAACATATATATGAGATATTTGCCTAGATAGAGGAACCCATCTAATACCGATGTAATAGACTCTAAGGGAGCAGTAGTAGTTCAGCTACTTTGACAAATAATTTTTTTCAAGGTGGTTTAGAACACATTCTTCCTAAACATATTTGTTTTTCTTTCACTTATTCCTCCAGAAAAAAAAAAAAAAAAAAGAGAAGTGTCACCTGTTATGTGCTAAGCTTTGCATAAATCTGTGGCAAAATATGTGATATGAAGAAGTTCCTGTCATTAAGAAGTTGTTTGCTTAAGGAGAAATGTTATCACAACACAGAGTAATAAATACTTGACCAGGGACATATGTGAGCACTGAGAAAGGGCATTAACTTCTGCGGTGCATGAGGGAAAAGCTTTGCACAGTGAGTAATGCCTGATTTACAGAGTCATCGTGAGCTTTGCCAGCATAGCAGCAACCTAAATAAATTACCTCCTGTGAGCTTAGACCTTCTTTCCATTATTTTGCAATTATTGAATGTTTATTGACCAGCTATATTTTGACAACCTAATGGTCTATATTATGAACTAGTGGAGGATTTGAAGACCTTTGTCATACAATGATCTGAGGGATTGGCTTTTGGTTTTATTTAACTATATTAAAAAAAGAAGGCTAACCATCTAGTTAACAAGACACTTTAAGTTAATCTTTTATTTGTTCAATTTCCATATTGAAACATATTTTATTGGGTTAGAGAGTATATATATATATATATATATATATATATATATATGCACATATATATATACTTCTATATATATAAATATTTTTCCTTTTTCAAATAAACTAGACTTTTTTATTTTACTTTTATTGGTTTGGAGAATATGTACACACAAACTATCTATCTATCTATCTATAGAGAGGTGTGTGTGTATATATATATGTATATATATGTATATATATACATATATATATGTATATCTTTCAAATAAACTAGACCACATTATCTAGTCTTACATTTAACTTATGCGATGGGGAAGTGTAAGCACAGAATGTATCAATTCCTACTCAGATGTAGAAGCAATAACTGTCATGTTGGGTTCCCTTCCTCATTGTGATACCTGCCAAACCCTAGTACACTGAGGGTTTGGCAGGTATCACAAAGTCACCTCACTTCTAACAGGATCAGATAAGATGATGACTCATACACCTGTTTCCAACAAATCCACAAAAGTTTCAGTTCTTCCCCACATCTAATTACCCTAGTTTAAGGGATGGATATGTATAGCCTTCAATCCCTCATGAACACAGGAGACCTTAGACTTACCTTGAATTATCTTTTCCCTGAAAGCAGCTGAGGTAGGGCGGTATCACTGGACAGAGGGAGAGAGCAGGCCTGTTCAGTGAGCAACCTGGATTCACTTCCAATCGTTAGCAACATGGTGGTTGCTTGCAGCTCAGCCAATTACTTTCTAATGTTTTTATTGCTTCCAAAGCCATATATTGGGTAGGTGGGTGGTAACATCATCATTCCAGACATCCTGTATTTTACCTTTAGGAGCCCCTTGACTCAGCAATCACAGCCAAAAACACAGCACTTTCCCTCTAGGACCTTGGAGTTTGCTCCCTCTAGATATCCTGAGTTGACTCTCACCTTGTTCTTTGGGACGCTCTCATTAGCACATTAATCTGAGGCATCTGCTGTCTCATTAGCATGATAACATCTCTTAAATTTACGCCTGGATTCAATTTAAGAGTTGAGGGAATTTCCCAGAGTGGTCAAATCAACAGCAAGAATTTATCTAGAATTTTTGGGTTTAGTTTCTCAATTGCCAGTGGCTCACCTTCATCAGCATTGTAAACACAACCCACAGCACTGCAAGCCTAAACACTAGTCAATGGCTCATCACTGATGGTTTTACATAGCAATTTGTGTGTTTCTGGGAATTCTTCCTGAGAGACTCATTTCAAAAAAAAAAAAGAAGTCTGAGACATTTTACTGTAACTGGCAAGTAGATCTAAGGTTGGCATGGTAGATTGCAGGAGGGGCTGAGCCAAAAGATGGCTTCACTGTTGCCATTCTTCCATAACAAGCAGCAAGCCCCTCACTGTCTCATTTCTCTATGGAACCAGACAAAATTCTAATAATGCACCTGGTTACTGCCCATAGCGGCTACAAGTTTCCACCCATTCTCAGTGCTCATCTATTAATGTTTTGTTTGTTTCTGAAAGGAGTTGGAAGCTTTCTGCCTCCCAGGATCTTACTACTTAAGTTAATCTTACTACTGTTGTTAAAATAGATAGACCTGGGGCCACCTGGAAGTTTGGTGAGGAAGCTTTCACTTACCTGAAAGGGAGTGAGCAACAAGCAGGGCAACATGTAGGTAACCGTCTCTGAAATACCTTCTCGCATCTCTTATCAAGACCAGACATTTTGGTCAACATGTTTATTACCAGTTCTCATGGACTTTCCTCAAGCCATGTCAATCAGCCGTGAGTTTCTCATCCTTTCACTTCTAGAAATTCACGTTCCTTTCAGCATCGCATCCTCATCATCAAAATTGCTAAGAACTATGGAGGACCGAGATTCTACTTGACCGACAAGCTAACACATCAGGCTGCTGCAGTTTCATGAATGATGGCAGAAGACAAGAGAGTCCTGGGTCAAATACAAAGGACTTTATTACTCACACAACAGGCATATCCCAAGTATTAGCATATCATTGTGCCAGTTCTTAGTGCTCCAATTCCCAGAGGGTGTTATAAAGAGAGCCAGGTGAGCCCTACACACACAGTGGGGTGTATTACAGGGAAGGAACCCTGAATCTTTGGTAACAGGCATTCAGCTTGACTGTCTTCTGCTCCAGAAGGAGACATTACATTTATTATACTGGTCAGTAAGCATGTCTACCCTTTGCTTCAGAAGAAGACAGTACTTCTACCTTTTAAGATTTTCTCATTCCTATCAGTTCAATATGGCATTGAGCAATGCCCCTTTCTCCTCAATAATGGTATCCTTTATCCCCATATTCCTCATTTAAAGTAAACTGTCATATCTTGAATTCTCTAAAGAGGTTGGGGTTTTAGTTGGCCATGTATTTTTCATTGGCCCTCGTCTCTTTTTTTTTTTTTTAAGATTTTATTTATTTATTTGAGAGAGAGAGCATGAGAGACAGAGAGCACGAGAGGGAAGAGGGTCAGAGGGAGAAGCAGACCCCCCACTGAGCAGGAAGCCCGATGTGGGACTCGATCCCGGGACTCCAGGATCATGACCTGAGCTGAAGGCAGTCGCTTAACCAACTGAGCCACCCAGGCGCCTGGCCCTTGTCTCTTGAGACAACAAATTGTTAAGTTGATCTGGTTTCAAAATATCCGCCTAACATGATGGTAACTATTAGCAAATACTATTAGATCTCCATCCTCTCAAAAAAAAAAAAAAAAGTAAAATGAAGAATGTGGAGAAAGTTTGAATCAATTAATGGTTGAAAAACTGAGGGTTCTAGAGCATATTGTCACAATATTTCTTCCCAAACCATACAGTTCTTTCTCAGATAGGAATTACTGAGTATGAAATTTTCTTTATTCCATTATTCATAAAGCTTCATTTAGTTTTGAACTTTTAGTGAGATCATATAGTTTATATTTAAATAAATATAGTTTATATTTTACAAACCATATAGTTTCTATTTTATAGTTTGCATTTAAATATAGTTTATATTTTATATGGTTCATATTTTAATAACAGACTCTATAGTTTACATTAAAAAATACATTAATATGTATTTTAATAAAAATAAAATTGGAATATTTGCAATATAAAAGATATCTCATCTGTTCTATACATTTATAACAAGATAAAAATGAATAAAACTGAATAGCAGACCTTGGGAAATACACTGATGCTGAGACTATTTGACAAAGATATATTTGAACTGTGTGAGAAGAAACTAGAATCTGGTGGGATTTCTCCACTGGGAGAAATATGTATTACCATGTTACAGACTAGTTTATAGGAAAATATGAATACAAAAGAAAATTATTTATTTAAATGTTTCTAAGCTACTTATGTATTTCAATTGACTTAACAAATGAATTCCAGACATGAAAAATATAGAGAAAAAAATTCCTTTGATTTGGGTGTGTGGACAGGAAGGAAAAGAAAGGAGCAGTATTACTCTCTTACCCCAAAAACCCTCCCTACAATCTACTGTAGAAATATCTTACCATCCATGCAGGCATATCCTCTTGGACAGAGCCTGGTGTCTGGGGGCATAATTTTTTATTACTTGACTAATTCTGGTGAAGAATAAAGTTTGCTAAAAAACAAATAAACAAACAAAACCAAAACACTGACTCTGCAAATTACTTACGGTAGCTGTCAACTCTTTGACTGAAGGATAACCTCTGTTACTTTTGGTCTTCCAAGAAGTGGACGTTAAGCGGGAATAACTATATGAGATTTATTAGGGAAACTCCTGTGAAAGGTAAAGTGTGGGGGGCAGAAAGTCAAGGGAAACCTCTAACCATATGTCCTTGGACAGAGAGAGGAAAAGAAGAATTGGTTAGAAAGCTTCGTTCCCAGAAAGTTTTTGGCAGGCCTCTAGGGAGTATCTGAGTGAAGGCTGCCTGTTTAAAGAGTCTCATGTTGGGATGGGGTAGGTCAGTAATAGCACTCTTGCTGTGATCCATCAATGGCTGGAAGAGCCCAGGTTTTAGCTGGAGGCCTTTAGTCAGTTATACTCTCAGAAGCAGGTTCCCTTGAAAGAGATAGGAGTGAAGCACTCCCATAACCACCACAACCCACAGCAAGAGCTTTCCCTACCCTGTCCTGTTTATTATATTAGAACTAAGTCTCCCTTATGTGATGGTCTGGCTTCCTCTGCTTCTGGATGTCTAAGATGTCCTTTTCTTGTCTTTATCTATAGTGATACAATATAAATCTTAGTCCTTACTCTTCAATATGAGCTACAAATGTCATTTGAGCCAAGCATTTTGGGCTTTTATAGACTTTACACAAAGTACTTTTTAAGGGTCTTGAAGAAGATTCACTTCTCACAACAATGTCCCTGGGACCATCCCCCTGTCTACCATATCTATTCCTTACCTCCCCACTTTTAATCACTTCCCTCCAGGTTGGTGTCCTACATTCTCCTACTTCAATTATCTAGAAAACTGTCTCCTCTCACTGGCACAAACCACAAAAGACTGAGTGATGTTCAAATTCAACCCAAAGCCATTATTAATTTGTGCATCCCAGCAAACTTTTTTTTTTTTCCTAAGAGGACCTCTGTCACAATTGCTAATATAATATACTATCATGCTCAACCAGAGACTTGTAACTTTAGAATTTTAATCATTCTAATAATTTTCACCTCTGTAAATTTTGTTCAATAGCATGGCTAATTTAAATTCTTATTCAGAGTTTAGACAGTTTTGAGTCCTACATGCACATGAAAGCAGAAATAAGCACACTTTTCGTTGCTCATTCCAGCCTTGAAATAATTATTTTACTAATTAAATTTTTATTTCCAACTTTAAGACTTGCTACTCTATTCCAAATAGCATACATTCTACTCCCTGATGTGGAATATCTGCTGCTCCTGTTGCTGCCTAAAAGAAATAATAACAAAATTAAACAATCCTGTTGGTTCATCATGGAGGAAAGCAGAGGTTCACACCAGTCATTGGAGATTTGTAACAACGAAGTATCGTTAGTTGCTTGGCAACCATCTTGATACTGAAGTATTGCGTGTGTAGCATATTCATGTTTCAGTTGTTTGCGACAGAAAATTTCTCTTGTGGATGGAGGTTTAAAATCCATACTTTTTAATACAAGTGGATTATTAAAGTCATGGAGGAAAATAAAGCTTCTCACCTTTTCCTGTTCTTCTTCAGAGACTGAGGAAGGTTAAACTCCTTCCCCCTGGAGAGTCAAAACAAGCAGAGTTAGTGGTGGCAATGGGAAAATCATCATCATGGCACCCTTGACATGACTCCTCATTCTGGCGTACTTCGGTGATGGTTAGGGTGGGATTGTGCCAGGCAGAGAAAGAGACAGTCCCATGTTCCTTAGTTGCTCATAGTTTCCTAGAACCAAAAGTTCTTTTTCTTTTAAGACAGGAAAAGGAGAGAAACTTTTGATGATGGAAGAGACTTCTTCAGGACAGGAAGAAATAAAAACCTACTATACTGTCTGTCTTCTTACTCTCTCAAAGGTAATAAAATAAGGAAAAGAAAATATCTTGGAACATTTTATTTAATTAAAGTTAACCAGTTAAAGGTTAGGAAAATTTTAAAAATCCATGGTGTGTTCTAAAATAGTAAGTATTATGCAACTGTCAATTTCTATATTAATGTTGATAACTTACTCAACATTCTCTGTTATTGTAACAACTTTTCCTCCTTTGGTGTCATTCTTAATTTCTCATGTGAGCAAAATTACCATTTACCTAAAAGAAAACTCAAACAATGAATAATTCCTTCAAAATTGAGGCCTAAATCAGAAACACAGATTTGCTCATATAGTTAATATACATCAGTGCCGTCATTATTTACTATAGATTTACAGTTTTAGAATGGAAAATTGTTTTTAAAACTTACTAAAATGATTGTTACAAGTAAATTTCAGACATCGTATTATTTTCTACTTATGATAATAAAAGACCTGGTGCCACCATGGTTGAACAATATTTGGACATTTAATAGCTATTTGAATGCCTTCATGCTGCTCAGAAGAAATCTTTTCTGGATATACTTCCTCATGGGGTAAGTGCTAGAAAAACCATAGCTTGAAGATTGCTTTTCACCTGGAGATATGGTTTTATTATCATGCATGTGACTCGATAAAGTGAAATTAATAAATGTCTACTTGACAGATTATTCTCTAATTTAGAAAATGAAACAAAATCTTAGTCAATTATCCACTTTAAGAGATGTACATATTCTAAAATCTGAGCTCACATCTACTAAATACATTTTCAGGACCCATAAGTCAGAGTGGAAATTTCCACTTTGGGCACTGGAGTAGTGGGTTTGAGTGAGGGAGTATATTTCAGGCAGCAAAGGAGGCGTGAACTGGTGTGAAAAGGATGATGCTCAGGACTCGATGTGCTATGTTTGGGTGAGAATAAGTGTATCTGGACCATAATTTCAGACAAAAAGTAGCCTTATAACTATCATGTGGTTTAATCACCCACTTTAGAGGTGAGGAAATTGAGAGAGTCTAGAATTAAGTAATGAGCCCAAGGTCATTCTAATTAGTTATTGCCAAAAAGGAATACAATCAGACTCTTTGACTCCCAATGTAGGTCACAATTCTGAAAACTAATATCTTTGTGCATCTGGAGAATCATCTACAACCTATTTTTCAGTATTGTTATCTTAAAAAGTGACTTAATTCTTATCAAGACAACAGTACTTACTGAGTGACAAAATATATTATTTGGATTTCAAGAAGGGTGGACATTCTCAACATTTAGGAACTTAAGTCTGGTTTTAGAGTCACCAGGCTAGAGGGGGGTGGTGGCAGATTAGGGGCAGAAGAGTGGGTGGAGTTTGCTGTAAAGGAAATAAATGAGACAGTAGAAGAAGGAACAGCACACATTCCTGAAATACTAGAATAGCAATGCAATGGCACTTATGATAGACACCAAGAGAGGGAAGGCATCCACAGGGAGTGAACTTGATGGAATAAATAGGGAAAGCCTTAAACTGAGTTCTTTTGCCAGACTATGTTACAGAATATTAAAAAAAAAAAAGACATAATGGAAGCAATTATATACTGCTTTTAAGAAAACTACTTTATAATACTTAACAGTAAAATGATAACAGCATTATTTCCACTATGAGTCAACATCATTCTGTAAATGTAGACAACGAAATAAATCAGGATAATGCCACATTACAGAAGAAGACAAATTGCTGTTATTATCAGATGATATAATTGTTTACTGGAAGATAATGAGAGGTAATATAAAACTGTTAGAACTAGAGACAGTTTAGTAGTCAGTTTTAAATAAGTAAGTAAATAAATAAGTAACCCAAAACTTCCCCCAAATTCTTTAAAACTCAATAGGAAAATAAAACAAAACAAAAAATGTTACTCATACTAGAAACAAATATAAAAATCCCTAAAATAAACTTAACATGAGGCTTGAGCAAACGGAGAAAATATTTTATTGGATGATAAAATTTAATATAATAATTATATAGATTGATCTCAAAGTGATATGTAAAAGAAAAGCAATTATAAGAAAATTTCAAAAAATTTTAAATAAAAATGATAACCACTAAATACCTATTAGGATGGCCAAAAACCAACACCACCAAACGCACAAGGATGTTGAGTAATAGGAATTCTCATTTAGTGTTAGTGGGAATGCAAAATGGTACAGTCACTTTGAAAGACAGTTGGGTGGTTTCTTATAAAACTAAATATACTCATTGTGCAATCTGGCAATCACACTCCTTGGTATTTATCCAAAGGTGTTGAAAACTCATATCCATACAAAAACCTGTACACAGATGTTTACAGCAGCTTTATGCATAGTTGACCAAACTTGGAAGCAACCAAGATGTCCTTCAGTAGGTGAATGAATAAATAATGCTATGTCCAGACAATGGAATATCATTCAGTTCTAAAAAGAAAGGAGCTATCAGGCCATGAAAAGATGTAGAGGAAATTTAAATACATATTAATAGGCAGAAGATGCCAACAGCTACAGTACAATGATAAGGGAAGCATTAATTATGATTTTTATTATAAAATATATTTATGAGGTGTGAGCAAAAGAATCAGTTCACAAGCATTATGTAAACTACAATATTTTTTTTTTGTAAAGTGAGATATGCTAAAATAGTAAACATTGTTCTCTTTGGGTAGGAATTGTAGGTGTGGAGTTTCCTATCATTCTGTTTCTTGATCTGCAATTTTTTCCCCTTAAATCAAACATGTACTGCTTTTATAGCAGACATTATGCATTTTAATTAAAAGTAGTTTTATTTGACTTATCTATTGAGAAACTAAGTGAGGTCACTTGAAAAGAAGCTTTAGGCACTCCTAAGAGATCTAATATTAACTAAAAAGAAATATTCATGATCCAGAGATGCTGCTGGTGGGTGTTCCAGGTGAGAAAACAAAAAAAAACAAAAACAAAAACAAAAAACTGAATTATGGGAGCTTGGCAGAAGCAATAATATAAACAAGAAAAATATTCACAATTACTTTCAATTTTAATGAGCATATGGCATCCATAACATTTGAGGTATAGTGGTTATAACAGAATTATAAGTAACATAATATGCATAGTGAAAATTATTTTAGATAAATAAGATAATAGTTGAAGATAACTAATAATTTGTATCTAAGCAATATCATAGATTTAGATAAATACCATATTAGAATCTGAACAATAAACCAATATGTCAGTGGAAGTTAAATATATTATAAAGTGTTATTCAAGGGTACTTGGATTAAAAACAAACAAACAGCAGTGGAGTTCATAAAAATCCGGTTCTACACACTCAAAGATAGACTAGCTACTTCATCTTATCATTGATGTTAATTAAGTGCCGATTACTCTGCTCATTCCCATTTAAACATAGGTTTCTTCAAATACTGATTTACACCACCTGCAGCCTAAATCAAGCACTCCTCTGGCAGTTTGTTTTCTTTTTAAATAAAAATCAATTGTTACCGTATCGGAAATGGTTATTTACTACAGGGCCGGAAATAGGGTGAGGCAAGTGAGGTGGTCACCTTGGGTACAAAACTTTAGGGAGGTACCAAAAAACTCAGTAATCAAGGTAAATGGTATTTTATTTTATTTTATTTTATTTTATTTTATTTTATTTTATTTTATTGTGGCAGGGCAGAAGAAGAGGGAGAGAGAGAATCTTAAGCAGGTTCCATGCTCAGTGCGGAGCCTGATGCGGGGCTCGATCTCACAACCCTGAGATCATGACCTGGGCCAAAATCAAGAGTTGGATGTTTAACCAACTGAGACACACAGGTGCCCCAAGGTAAATGATATTTTAATTCAGTTTTTTTTTAATCTAAATTAAGGCAAATCTCTATAATGAACAAAATTTCAGCATTTCAAATAAACTATTATTAGCTGAGTACAGATAGTTCTGATTCATTTCCAGTTTTTTAAGGGAAACTGCTTTCTTTTCCGTGGCTAAAGAAACGTTGCAAAAGAGAGGCTCCCACTTATTTAGAAGAGTCTGTAGCAGAGCATGTGCTGGTACTTTAAAGTACCAGGGGAGAGAGCAAATATATCTCCCCTAATATGCATACTTGCCACTCTGTAATGGGATTTTGTGCATCATCACAGTTGCACATATCTGTGTTCTGTTTTTTACTGCAAGATCAGGCCTATGGCAGGCTTCACTGTGTCCCCACCTATATGTTCTCTAGCAAATTGATATGTATATCAAGGAAGAGATGTAAAAGTCTATGGACAATTTTTGCATATTTACATACTATGGATTAAAATTATGTCTAACTAGTTACAACAGCTTAGAAAAAATTAGCAATGATCTCACCAAAACTTCAAATCTATCACATGAAGTAAGTGTATTCACAAGAAATGAATTAGCATAACAAAGGTTAAACACAACCAACCTCACTAGTGACTCACTGAGAAAATACCCTTAGCTTTATTATTAAAATTGACATTAATCTAATTTTCAATCTAATTTTTCACCTAAAATCTCATTAATTGAAATTAATCTAATAGAATAGGTAGACGTGGATACATTTTAATATATGCATCAAAATGATGCAATCGATGGAAATTCTTAAATTACTTTTTTTTTTTAAAGATTTTATTTATTTATTTGACAGAGAGAGAGAGAGCACAAGTAGGCAGAGAGGCAGGCAGAGGGAGAGGGAGAAGCAGGCTCCCTGCTGAGCAATGAGCCCAATGTGGGGCTCGATCCCAGGACCCTGAGATCATGACCTGAGCCGGAGGCAGCTGCTTAACCAACTGAGCCAGCCAGGCTCCCCAGTAATTCTTAAATTACTTTGATGCCCTATTATTTGAAATTAGTGATAATTCATTTTTTATCTTCTCTTTATACACAACTTATCTGGAAGAAAATTATTTAGCAAAGCACATTCTGATTATTAAGTTATTAAAGTATCAGAAATTATTCTGAAGAATAAATTAGATCTCTTTACATTATTTGTATTTTTAAAAATTCTCTATTTCATGGATGCTCCATTATTTTGAGAAATATTTGTGTATTAAAAAAGCATTTGTTTAATAAAATAAATTTCATTTTTCCTCTCAATTTTTTCAAGTCTTCAGAATCGCACTTTAAGGTTTTTCTCACTAATCAGATATAAAACAACACTTACTTCCACCAAAAATTATTTAAGGAGTATCTGTAGGTATGTTAAATGACCTAATGGACACAGAAGAATGATAGGTCTTTAAATTATTACATGATACTCAGTGACTTTTTTGTAGAACCCCAAAGACATTCTAAGGCTTTTGCAAGGAAAACCTGTCATGAATGAAACAGGATGGCAAATTCTGTAACTTAATAATTCATCTGAAAACCTGATTTTGTTAAACAAAAGTGTTATGACAAATGGTTCACTTCAACCTGTGAGGAAAGGCCAAGTACTGCCTGTCTTGATCTATACCTTTAAATCATGTTCTTATCTTACAAAGGTAATAGAACTGGACCTTGATTATTTATATTTCCTACTTGTTCCTGCTTTTAAATAAATCTCTATCTTGGTTCTGTCTCTTGTTTGTGATTCTTCCCATAAACTAAAGGTGATGCATTTGAAATGTTTCTTTCATTTCCTGGGAACTCCAGGGTGGATTTTCCCTTCCAGGATTCCCCAGTTTGGACAACTTCAGTGTGTGTGAAAACCTTGGGTTCACACTTTGGCACAATAGGAGGAAGTCACTGAAACTGTCTCACTCAATTTGAGGTAGAGCTTTTTGGGTTTTGGAGCCATCCTTGCATGTACTTGTGGCACTGATATATATGTATTTTGTAGATGGCAGCGAAAGTGTTGAAAATGATATTAACATTCATTTTAAAAAGCTTTACATCTCTGAGACACTAGAACCAAGGAGGGCTGCTTCTCAAAAACACTACCCTTCACAGTTTTCTCATTGGTTTAGAAGTTGTGGAACTATGGTTTTTTTGTTATTGTTAAGAGCTTTAAAAATTCATGATCCTGGTCTAAGACTGGTAATATAATGCCATTTTCTTCTTGCTCACTAAAGTAGTTCTCTATAGTGGTCAAAGCAGTCTGGCCAACATGATGATCCTCCTGAAGTTGTAAACATCAAGTCGATCCATCCTGCTGACTTCTTTCAGAGGACAAGTCTTCCTTCTCATAAAGCTTCTCTGCCACATGGTGTCGAGGAGGATGACAAAAATTTTGGTGTCCTGGACAGTGAGGACGTTGTCCAGTGTTTCCAGTACACCAGAGTGGACACACTGGATCAACTGGGCCACAAGCCAGGGTCCCATGGCCACGTAGCTCAGGGCCCAGGCTTGCCCACTCTGGATGGAGGACTTGGAGCACACCATCACCAGCTGGAGCAGCATGCTGCATCAATGGCTGTCTGGGTCTGGTGATCCATCCCAGTGATAATGTTCCCTGCAATGTGGAAAGAGGGGGTCAAGACATCAAATTCCAAGAGCTGTTTATTAGCTGGCCAGCCCAGGCAGGACCCTGTACCAAATACTTGGCAAAGCACTCGTTGAAGCCATTGGTGAGGTAGGACAGGGACCAGCAGGTGTCCAAGAGAATGTTGCTGATATGGTTGTGCAGAAGATGGAAGAAGATTGGCAACTTTTGCTTCAGTGCTTTCTTGAAAGGGTTTGTGTTCTAACTTCGACACAGGGCGGACAGAGTCCATGTGATTTTCCACAGAAACATGATTGGTGTGGTTGATGAAACCAGGGTCAGCAAATGAGGGACAGCATTGCTTGAGACCATGTCTCTCAACTCTGGGTTGTCTCCTGCTGTGTTACCAAGAACCCACCAGGTCTGTGAACATACACAGTCTTTGGAGGGAAGAAAGAAGCTCAATCAAAGACCAGACAGCCCCCTTCCACAATGGCTGAGGTCTGCTCTAAAGTCCCTGAAGCAATGTTGGTCAGAGTCCAGACTATCTCAAACTGCAAGCAGCTGTGAAGTGATGACTCCAGGAATTTGACCAGCCTAGGAACGAGCCCTCCTTCAAAAGTCCATTTTAGAAGAGGGTTCCTTTCCCAGGACAGCATTTTCCTGGCTGCCTGGGTGGCCTAGAAACAAGTCTGGATGTGAGGCCATTGATTCACACCATTGATTACTTCATGCATGGTGAGGCTGATTGGTTTGGCTGGCTCTTCAGAAGCTGGGTCAGGGGAGATATTGCTGATGTTCCTTCTCTTTAAAGCTTGTTCACCTTTCTTGGTCTTCCAGAGCTTCAGGCTGGCCATCCACTGTTGCCACCTCACACATGCATCTCTGCCTTGGTACTTCCATTTTCTCAGGCTCTCTTCTGGAGCTTCTGAAGTAAGTGATATTGACCAGAAGAAGTAAACCACCTGGCAGGAAGCCACTGTGATTGATGAGGTAGAAAGAAAGCAATATTCAAAGCCCAAAACCCAAGTTCCAATTTGTAATTGAATAGAATGTAAATTTAATATCATCTACAATGTTATTTAACTTCCTTAGAATTCAGTTCTTTCATCTATAGATTAGAAGTAGTATCTTCTTCTAAAGTTCTACGCTATTTTGAAAGAAGAAAATTATTAAAATGCATTTAAAAATTTAAATATAGTTCCCATTAATAGTCCTTAATTCCCATTAATTCCTATTAATCGTTCATTAGTAGGCAGTGCAATGCATTTTTATCATTATGTCAGCAAAAATTCTTTGAACTAGATATGCTAAGGGTGAATCACCCCAGAAAAGAAAGGTAAACTCTTACAGTGATATTTTTGAGCTTCTCAGAAGTCTGTCAGGGGCTATACTTGGGGACTCAGTATTTACACTTGCACATATGTATACACATTCTCTCAACTCTCATAAAATATTGATTAAGCATTTATATTTATTGAGTAAAGTAATACATAATTCTAGCAGTAGTATCGATTTTCAAAAAGATCATAATTTACATATGAGATTGTACTGTCAGTCATTATACAGCCAATGACATTTTTCTAAATTTAGTGCAAGAAATACATTAATGATTGCTTAGCTACACCAGTTAGCAATCTCTTCCCCCTGTTTTCTCTGAGACCATCCATGCCTCATAATTCTAGAGCAGCTATGATTTTATGCTCTCTTGTTATTTGGATATGTTATTTGGATATGTGAACAATACTTGTTATTTGGATATGTGATCAATACTAAGGATATTTCAGAGCACGGTAAAAGCATGCACAGAAAAGTCTGTCCAGCAGAAAAGTGGACATTGAAGATAAAGGAAGAGCCAGAGGAGAATGGGTAATGGAAGAGAGTTTTCATTTAGTTTATGTTGGGTCGGGGCTCCTGGGTGGCTCAGTTGGTTAGGCGACTGCCTTCGGCTCAGGTCATGATCCTGGAGTCCCAGGATCGAGCCCCACATTGGGCTCCCTGTCAACAGGGAGTCTGCTTCTCCCTCTGACCCTCCCCCCTCTCGTGTTCTCTCTCTCATTCTCTCTCTCTCTCTCTCAAATAAATAAATAAAATCTTTAAAAAAAAAAATAGTT
This sequence comes from Halichoerus grypus, assembly GCF_964656455.1. Classification (NCBI taxonomy): domain Eukaryota; kingdom Metazoa; phylum Chordata; class Mammalia; order Carnivora; family Phocidae; genus Halichoerus; species Halichoerus grypus. The sequence goes on from NC_135724.1 coordinate 9,926,934, forward strand.
TATGTTGGGTTAAAGTATGTTTAAAAGAGAATGGACTCTAAGTAGATGATCAACTAAGATGAATCATCATAGACATAAAAAAGAGAGGGATGGAATCCTTTGTGTCAGGAAGGGGAAGGAAACTAATAGGTAAAAATGATTGTCCATTTAGAGACTTGTCCACAGGAAAGAGAGGTCACAGTTGATGTGCCTCTCAAGGAGGTGGAGAATATCTGAAAAGAGCATACATGTTTTAAATCTATCCAAATGGAGGATGGGAGAGAGGCTCACTAGAAAACATGGCCGGCCTGGCTGAGCATGGAAGTCTAAATTAAAATTGTTGCCTCTCCATTTATAGAGGAACTGAGCTGTCTGGTTGGTTGTTTTTCTTCAACAAAACTTGGTACATATGGAAATAATGAATAGTGGTATTCATTCAAGGGTGATGCATGTGGATGGACATTAAGTCATGAGATTTGAAGGAGGCCATTAATTTGACCTTGGGCAGAAAGAACGTGAAGATCTGAAAGCCCCTCCTGGGAGAGTTCAAGCCAGCTGCGGGAGATCGCCACCAGGGCTGCCCTTGATGGAAGAGCAGGCAGACTCCTTGCAGACAGCAATACCAGAGGCAGAGGAACCTAAAGAAGAGCGTAGAAGGAAAGCTGCTAAGCATTGCAGAGTTCAGTAACATGCTGTCATGGGAATGAACTATTTTTTCTATTTTGTGTAGAGGGCATTTTTCATCATGTTTTTGTGTTCAAAGAATAAAGTTAATATTGAAAAAATATGACACAAGCCTAATCGTGCTATTTATTACTGCTATCAGAAAGTTCATTAAAAATTAAAAAAAAAACCTCACCAAGGTTAGAAAGCAAGCAGTTATACTATTAAACCAGAAATTAATCTATTATCACTCTTTATAAACTGTAGGCTTTTATATGGAAAATAAATTAAGCCGTTTAAAAAATTATTTTTAAAGCAATTTTATCACTTAAAGTCTTTTGTCTTATTGACATTTAATTTATCCTCTCAAACTGTAAAAATATTTACAAACCCAAATTTAAAGACATATTATTCAGCCAGAATTGTGTTTTTCCAATATCCCTCAGTTTTTACAATGAGCTATGGAAGAACAGATCTTGCTTTGTCTCAAAGGGATTTTTCTGACATTAAAAAAACCTGGCATATTTTATCAGTCTCAGTGTCGTTTTTCCATAACAGCTGTTTCAAGAAATATCAACTGAGTTCACATGAAATATTTTGCCTCCTAGCTTCAGAAAGCACCAGTAGGATCCTTCTCTGTCAGGGTGCTTGACTATGAAAATATGAGCTGGTGCCAATACCCTAAGGAAAAGAATAGTGTCCTAAGAATCGGAGCCAATATTCTCATCCTGGCTCTACTATTGAGAGAACAACTACATTCAAGCCAGATAATAGCATGACATTCCATAGGCTAACAGGATTTTACCATACATGCATATTGCTTACAGCCTTACATAGCAGTAGAAACACCTATTGCTAGGTTCTTGGACTCTGACGGCGTCTGCTTTGGGGCATATGTTACTCCCCCTGCTAGTTTTGGAATCCTGATCCTCCATGGTGTTCTACTGCCAAGAAGTCTGCTTTTGAATTCCCAAGCCAACTAGAAGAACAGGTTTCGAAAGCCCATAAAGTACAAAGGAAGCATGTATTTACACGAGGAATGAGATCAAAAGGTTCTAGTACAAAAACTAGAGAAAATTGCCCATTTCACTGAAGCACCCTCTGAATAGTCAGTACAGCACAACATACCCAATTCTAACCTAGATTCATATAATCTGAGCCAGGCCTTCACAGATACAAAATATTTTATCTGTTTGGAAATCAAAATGCAAAACAAGTTAAGAAACTTGGTTCCAAGAGTTCCAGAGGAAACATGATTTCCAATTACAGAAATACGGCTTTTTTTTCCTTTTTCTTTAAAAATATAGTCGACATATTATATCAGTTTCTGGTGTGCAGCATAGTGATTCGACAATTATATACATTACAAAATGCTGACCAGGGTAAGTTTAGTTACCATGTGTTACCAGACAAAGCTATGGCAATATTATTGACTATATTCCCTATGCTGTACATTTCATCCCCATGACTTATTTATTCTATGGAAATATAACTTTTTAAGCTCTCTTGCTTATTCTTAAAGTGCACAATAAACCTAACAAGTGTTTAAACCACCTCAGGAAATATAGCCACTCTTTTGATATCAGCAAAAATGCAAATAAAATACATATTTTTATACAAAGGAAATAGTCATCCCAAGCTTCTCATATTTGTTGGATTTTTGTGATGCTGTCAGTTAAATGTATTAAGATGTCTAGAGGTAATTCCAGGCAGTTTGGGGAGAGTCAATTCACTGCAATTTTATATAGTCTTTATATTTTAAAATCCTTGAATTAGAATGCAAAATATCTATTTTATATACATCATCTACCGGGGAAATAAACATGTAATGGACTAATTGACCTCTAATAATTTGCCTTTTCTGATTACCTGATACTCAAGATTCTGAGTGTTTGTTCTTTCAGAACTGTATCTCCTGCTGGGACCGTAATTTAACACATTATACCCTGATTTATATAATGTCAAAAAGATTAGCTGCTACCAAATCTGTAATGATAACTACAGCACAGTTTTTGAAGCATCTTGTGGCAATTACCATTTTGTCAGACATTTTCTACCGATTTTGAAAGGAGAAGGCATTTGACTTTCACGGTGTTATTCTTAGTTTTAAAAGGAAGATTGGCATTATTAATAAAGACACACAGAAACATATGTACACACACGCTGAGTAAAATCAGATGTTGGAGAATGGTGGCTTCATTAAAAAAAAAACCCTATAGCCATTTATTTTGATCCGTTGTTATTACTATTAAAATGTGAGGCGATCTGAGCGAAACAAAACTTCAGACAGGATTAGAGCCCGCTTTACAAATATTAGTAACACTCACTTAAAAATGGGAAGGGCACCTAAACTGAAGACTTGTGCGATACTATTTGCAGAGGTGGGAAGGGGTATGTTTAAATGGTTTAATTCTCTCAAAGTGACCTTTTTGGAATGATCCTCTGGAGAAGCAGGCAATGGGTTGCTTTTTATGTTGAAGTAGTGTAAATTGCACCAACCTTGACCCCAGCTGCCTTACAAGAATTGCTGAAATCCGTTCCTCTTAGGTGCCCCTTGTCAGTTAGTCTCTACTTAAAACAGGGTGCTGCTAGTGCCCATTTAATAGGGAGGGGTACTTTTCTTCAGGTTTTGGAATACATATTGTACATTTACATATATGGGTGTATATATCTATACATCTATATCTATATATATATACATAAAAATCTATACTGTATTTTATTTTATTTATTTTTTAAAAGATTTTGTTTATTTATTTAACAGAGAGAGACACAGTGAGAGAGGGAACACAAGCAGGGGGAGTGAGAGAGGGAGAAGCAGGCTTCCCGCTGAGCAGGGAGCCTGATGTGGGGCTCGATCCCAGGACCCTGGGATCATGACCCGAGCCGAAGGCAGACACTTAACAACTGAGCCACCCAGGTGCCCCTATACTGTATTTTAATAAGTGTTTTGACTACCATTTTGTCATATAGAAACCATAGACTGACATTTTCTCCAGTTTACATTCCCTGAAAGAGTTTGAGGTCCGTGTACTTCAGGGTTCAAAGGCACTGAGTTAAGTGTATTCAGTTCTAATGTTTAAGATCTCATTTCTATGTACAAAGAGATACGGGTGCATTTGCTACCATATTTATGGCATTAACTCTTATAAAACCATTGAGATATATTTAACGTTGCAAAATGAAAATGAGAGTTGCATCCCAATATTTTGGTCTAATCTTTCACATTGGAGGTCTTAAATCTCTAAATATACTGTTAGTTCTCTGCCAATTTTCTTGCTAATTCTATTTGCCTCTGGGTTGCTCCACAAAGTTCTATTCACATGATCGATGTGCATTTATTGCACATGTATACAGGATCTCCAAAGTGTCAAAAACTGTGCAAGGAAATGTGAAATAAAGTGTTGAGCAAAACAGTCACAGGCCTTGCTCTCCTGGAACAAATATCTCCCATCCATTGTTCCAATTGCTTATGTCTGCTCCTTTACCACATAGGTAGGCAAATTATTTTCTTCTTCCATGAATCTCTCAGAAGGATTCTTGGGAATTGAAATATCAGAGAGTTTAGCGTGAATCATTTTTGAAGATGGATATACAAAAGCACCTACTTGCTGAACCATCGCCCCCTTCCAAATTTCTGACCTTTTTTCTGCACCCGGAACTCATATTATTTTGCCATCCCAGCTTCCATCTCTCCATCCACTTCCTAGATTTGGCTATATATGGCTTGGCTCCAAAATGGACAAGGTTTAAGGGATTTCCCAGGTCCTGTCCTAACAACCATGTAAATCAATTGAACTGTGTAGCGTCAGGGTTCCCATTTACCACCCTAGCAACCAAGATGAAACCAGGGCAGGCAAATGGGAGTATTGCAGAACAATAAAGAAAGTTAGTTATCCACCCATCTTATTTCATTAATAAGAAAAGACTTTTCTTTCTCAGGCCTAGAAAGACACAAAAGACAATTATATTGTTTTTGCCTTTGGCTTCAGTAAACATCTTTCAAGAAGGCCATCTCTGTTAGGGTCTTTGGCCCTGATGAGTAAAACATTGCAAAATGTGTCACCCGCTGTATGAGTCCCCTAAACTCAAGCTTGGCTAACTTTGATACTTTTATTTTTTGATGGTACATGTACTTCTCAAATAATATGCAGCAAGTCAGCATGTTTCTTGTGACTAAGGACAAATCTATGGAGACAGGGAGAAAGATGGGGAAGCGAGATTAGATACATATTTTTTTTTAGTTAGGCAAACTGTAAGCAATCATACTAAGACAATGGCATACATTGGGAAATATAAAAATTGCTACAAATGTGTTCTGAAAATATTTATTTGAAGGAATCATTCTTTTTAAAAAAAATTATTTATTTTTAGAGAGAGAGAGAGTGCATGCGAGCCAGGGGAGGGATAGAAGGAGAGGGAGTGGGAGAGAGAGAATCTCAAGCAGACTCCCTGCTGAGTGCGGAGCTATACACGGGGTTTGATCTCACGACCCTGAGATCATGACCTGAGCCAAAACCAGGAGTCGAACACTTAACCGACTGAGCCACCCAGGCGCCACTGAAGGAATCATTCTTAACAAACTAATACCAAATGATATTTGCAGTTTTTCTTAATAATTCTATGTCAGTTACATCTAGTACACACACATTTCAGAGGCTTCACATAGAAAGCTTCTTTATCTACTACGAAGACTGAGCCAGTATGTAGGACTGACTCCTCAAGGTTTTTTCCCCCATGTTTATTGAGATATTGTTGACAAATAAAAATTATATATATCTAAGATGTATGATGTTTTGATATACATATGTACTGTGAAATCATTGTCATAATTGAGTTAATTAACATATTCATTATCTCACATAGTTAACATTTTAGCAAATTTCAAATATACAATATAAAATTAACTATAGTCACATTGTCATACTTTAGTTCTCCAGAACATATTTATCCTGCGTAACTGAAACACTGAACCCTTTGACTAACGTCTCTCCATTTCCCCCCTCCTCCTTCCCCTAACCTCTAGCAATCACCACTCTACTTTCTACCTCTATGAGTCTGACTACTTTAGAGTCCACATATAAGTGAAATAATGCAGTATTTGTCTTTCTCTGTCTGGCTTATTTCACTTAGCACAATGTCACCAGTTTCATCTATGCTGTTGCCAATGTAAAATGTCTTTCTTTTTATGGCTGAGTAATATCCCATTCAATATATATGCAAGGCTTCCCGCTGTGAATGAGGTGATAAGAATTAAGATGAGAACTTCAGAAAAATAATAAGGTTTGGAATAATGTACTGATGAGATGTAAGTAAAAGCTGACTATAGACTAGTAAAATTTGTAAGGAAGAAGGGGTCTAGGGAAAAGAATAAATAACACTGGAATAAAGAGGGGAGAGGAGGAATTGTTCATAGACACTCCCTTTATGTGGTAGTTACAGTAACATTTATATAGGAATACATTTATATAAAAATATATATATATTTGGGTCTTATATTCTTAAAAAATTGGGTTGTTTATAGTTTTTAACCATATATTAATAAACTATGTGAATTACATATATATGTTATATATGCATATATTTTTATATACCTTTATATACTTTATTTATATTCTTAAATTGTCAAGTAAAAGTGAATATAATAAAGTACATTATATTTAGAAAACACTTTCAAATACTTAAAAATTACTCAATTCTCACAATTGTTCTTGTATGGACACATATTCAGCTTGTTGTAAGGAGTATGCTTCTAGCACAAAATAAAAATACCTGTCAAATGCCAAAATTTAGGATCCATGAGGTATTGCACAATTGTAAAACCTTCAAAATCTTCAAAATGAGCTGCACACTACTAGTAAATGGTATTTTGGAGATGATTCAAACTAAAAGAGAGCCTGACCTCATAAACTTCCTAGTGCCTTGGAACACTCCGAGTCTTTAATTATCAGAATAAGACAGTCTCTCTTCATGGCCCCTTGGCTTTGCATCAATGTGTAAGTGTTAAAATCACTAATTCCGCTGTATGCCAGATGGTACTCGCGGGATCATTTCCTAATTAACCTGGCTCTTACATGGCGTTCATTCCTTTCTGGTTTTACTGACATTTTATCAGCTAAAACACATTTTATATTTAAATAGCTTATCAGCTGCATTTTAGGCAAACTGGTACAACAAAGATAATATTTCTAACTTGTAACGAAGGACTACTACATTTTTTGTACTTCCATTTCAACCCACATAATTGCTGCAATGGTAAGATGAACACTCTGTATGTTCAAAGCTTTTATAGTCGCAAATCTAGATGACTTAGTTCACTAGTTCTGAACATTTTTTATTTAAAACTAATTAAAATCACTGAGTGTTGAAATTACAACTTTTGTAATCACATGTATAATTTAATTCAGGAGAAATATAACAGTGAATAAGGGATATAAATCTGTCAAAAATAAATCAGCTCCCTCCTAGAAGATGGTATAGTGTTGATCACAGCCTTCACATCTTATGTCCTGGATCAAGTTACAAAACCTCCTTAAGTCTTAGTACTTTTTTCCTTCTGCAAAAGAGAATAATCAGAGTACTTTCCTCATTCAGCTGTTGAGGGTATTACTCAAAATAATGCAGTTAAAATACTTAGTACTGTGTCTGATACAACAGCAATTACTCAATAGAAGTTATCTGGGAGATGTCCTAGAAAAACAATATAGAATCTTGTCTTTGATCTAGTTCTAAAGTTAGCATTGTCCTCAAGGAGTAGTACAAAGCCAAATCAGACTTAAGCTGGGTTATTTGGAAATAGAAGCCAGGGAATCTGTACTTCCCCAATACTACTGTGCCATACTCTGACAGAGATAGTCTTGAAAGATTGCATGAAGGCAGAAGTTAGTGTTCCTTCATCACTAGGAGGAAGATTTGCCTCCAGGCACCTACTAGGTTTGATGGTAGCTCCCACCTCCCTGGACATTCTCTTCGAACTACACAAGGCTTCTCTGACTATTCAAAGGGATTTTTGGTGCTGTGCTTTGTAATACCTCATGTCTGGAAGTATAGCTCTCCATAATGAACTTTATGAAGAATTATATGCAGAAATTGCTGCAAGTGTTTACTAAGTGGGAATATAAAGGATTTTGAAGTCAACATCACTGAAGTTCCCACTAATGACTTAGGTACCTATATAGGGATTGTGGATTCTATGGGCCTAACTACAGAGTTATAGAAAAAATTTAATTATAAATTTAAGTCCATGCAGAATGTCTTTTACAAACAAATCTTACACTGTATTTCCTTAAAAATGTCATGTTTCCAGAGTGCAATTTATAATGAAGAAATGTATACTCTATTGAGAGTTTGAAATCAGTTATTAAGGGTTATAATTAACAATCCACAAAGAACTAACTCTCCTCTCTGCATTGTTAGAACAGACAGATGATATATTAGAAATTCCCAGGCTTATAGATAGAAAGTAATTATTCACCTGAATTCATTTATTTCAGAGTGGTGCCATTTCTCTAAATATAGTTCACTTTCACATCTGTATGCCGACATTGTAATTTAGCAGCCATCAAAGTATTATAAATGCAAGGGTTTTTAATTTGATTTAAAAATGATTTTAGATTTTTTTTTCTGGAAAGCAGACTAAGTAAAAGTGATTCATGTATGAACCATGGAGCATTCGTGAGGATGTTATGGAAGCCCGTCTGAGCTTTGGCTAAAATGTGAGTTCAGCCATTCATTGCTGAATGTTGATCAATCGATTAAATTAGTCATTATTCAGTGAGAAATAGAAAATAAATATTTGTCCTTAAGAACAAAAATATTCTTTACATTCAAGTGGTATCCTACTTTATAAATTAAATTCAACATGTTCGTATTAGATATGCTAGCATTGTCAATATCAATATGAGTAAGACATGGGCCAATCACTGGTATGGTGTAGAGGGAAGGGACTTCAAAGTCAGAAAAAAATTGATTTTGGGTTGGTTACTTTATTCCGTGGTACAGATGTTTAATCTATTTATGTTGAATGTCCTAGTCTGTAAAACACAGAAAATTATTGTAATACCACTGTGATAATAGTCCAGGTGCCCAAGATATTATGAGCCCACTTAGTATTATGAGAGATAGAAGAATTGAACCTGAAGCATAGGCCCAGGCATACTGAGAATCCAGTTGGCACAATATATATGGTTCTGGAAGACAGCGCCTCTGCAAATCCAGTGCCTTTCATTTACATGATCCCGTTCATCCATATAGCTCCCTCACCCTCTCACGCGGTTTGTGCCCCTTATGTGCACATGTTTCCATCACTACACCCTTCCTTCTGATGTCTCAGAACAGAGTATCCTCAAACATCACTCATGTATGCATAAATTTATGCATATGTACATCTCTTCTCAGTCTTGTCACCATGGTTCTGTCACCTTTTGCATTCCCATTCCATCAGACGATAAAGGCAGAAATTCTAGCAAAAGGCTTGGCACTTGCTAGCCTCTTGATCTAAGGTGGAAAGTGTGTAGCTGAAAAACATCAGGCTGAGTCCCGATATGTTTGAGAGTTCAGGTTTCAGGACTTGCTGACAGATTGGCTTTAAGGGGTAAAGGAAAGAGAAAGATAAGAAGACTCTGATTTTGGCTTCAGAACTATGTGGATGGTGGAGCCATTTACCGAATGGGGAAGACTAGGAGATCACAGGTCTGGATGACAGGGTAGAATTATGAATTGTAGTTTACACAGACTAAGTTTGACATCGCTCATATATACCGAACTGAGAGAAGGTGTGTGGCAACAAGATTTACAGAATAAGCAAACATTCTTTAGGAGTTAGCCTGAAGAAAATGCATTCATAGTGAAATATTACTCAGTCTTAGAAAGAAAGATATCCTGCCATTTGCAGGTGGATGAAGCTGGAGGGTATCATGCTAAGTGAAATAAGCCCGAGAAAGACAAATACTGCATGGTATCACTTATAAGTGAAATGTAAGAAAAAAAAAGTCAAACTAACAGAAACAGAGAGTAAATGGTGGCTGCCAGGGGCTGGCAAGTGAGGGGGGGCGGAATGGAGAGAGGTTGGTGAAAGGTAACTTTCACTTATAAGATGAATAAAATCTGAGGATGTGTGGTGTGGTGAATGACTACAGTTAATATCGTATAGTCACTATACTTAATACCATATTTTATAATTGAAATTTTCTAAGAGAGTAGACTGTAAGCATTCTTACCCTCTCCAAAAGATAAATGTGTGAGGTGATGGATGTGTTAATTAGCTTGATTGTGGATCACAGTGTATACTTGCAACATATTACACTTTTACTTGTCACTTATACCTCAATAAAGCTGAAAAGAATTATGTTACAAATAATAGGTGCACCTCACATTTTTATTTTATTTAGATTTGCACCTCTACAAAACATTCTTAACCTCAGTTATTATGAAAGTAATATTTGTGATCTTAGATGAATTCTTATTTTTTTTCACCACTGTCTTGGAAAAATCTTCTCAGCAAAATAGATTGCTGCTGTTTAGTTAAAAACAAGTTGATCAAGAAATTCATTAACAGTTTTTGTTAAAGATATGATGGTTTTTAAATTATTGTCTTAGTTAGAAAATACCATTATTAGAAACTTAATCCTCAAACTTAATGCAATTGAACTTAATTTTAGAGTTCATTGTTAGCAATCTTGTTTTGGACACGAATATTTCATTCAGATTTAACAATGACTATTTTCCAGTCTGTACACACTGATGAAGGTAATCATTTTCTTCGTTAGAAATAGCATGATATTCAGGGCATTGGTGTTCCTAAATATCATTCTTCCTGATGCTAGTTTTAATTTAATAGTATGTCACTTACTAACTAAAATAAATGATCATGTAAAGGATATACAGATTTCCTTCAGTCTGATCATTTGCCTTAGTTAGTGATGACAATAAGAAGTACTGTAAACTCATGGGGTCGTATAATTAGGAGAGGTTATATGAGGGAGGCTGCAAGGACAAGAGTCCTAAAATCTGTGCCTGCACGAGATCGTTTTCCAACATTTTCTTAATTGGTTGACCATTAGATCAACACACTTTTAAGTATATACATTAATACACAAGAGATACTTTGGGAAAATTTTTCATGTTGCATTATGATAAATCATATGACTACTTAATGTAGTCAGGAAAATCAGAAGTGTGGAACGATTAAGCAGTAGAACCAAGAGTTCTACTGATGGGAATGTGTTAAAGCAAATGAGTCAAGGCCATGAGAAAGCTTAGTGTTAAAACTACAGGCATTAAAGCCAGACTGCCTGGGTTTGAATCTTTGCTAGTAAGCTGACCTTGGACAATTTAATTAATATCTCTATATCTCAGTTTACTAATCTCTAAAACAGGGATAATAATCTTACCAAATTTTGTAAAGTTGTTGAAAGGGTTAAAATGTGTTAATATATGTTTGAAAAAATAAGAACTATGTCTAGTAAGTGCTATACATGTTCCAAGTAATCCTATTTTTAACCAGAAAACCCCTTCATTCCATCCACTTAAAAAGCTCTCTGAATTTCTTTAATCTGAAAGTTCTCAGACAGTGTGTGATGAATTCTACTTATTTTGTTGCCTGGATGAGTTTTGTTAATGAGAAGGATGATTTATTCCAGTATACTACTAGTGTGTTGAATAATTATAGTGATGGTGGGTATCATAATTATTCTTGATTTTAATGGAATTTCTTCCAACCTTTCATCATTAAGTATTTTGTTTATAGCAATTTCTGGTAGATAATTTTCAGCAAGTCAAGAAAATATCTTTCCATTTATAGAAAATTAAGAGTTCTTTCCTAGTTTAATCAGAAACGAATACTCAATTTTAACAATATCCTATTAGTAGGTCCATCTTTGAGTCTCTTAAATGAGGATGGCATTCTATTTTTATATGGCTGTTTTACATATTTCAGACACTATTTATCTCTAACATAGATATACTTAATACTTTTCTCCACTTCTGCCACACAAATTCAAACCTATTAAACCATATTTGTCTGAATTGCAGTCCCAATTTTCCACCTTGCCAGAATGGTTCTGACATTCTTTTGTTTGCTTGTGTGTCAGGACCAACAACAGCCAGGGAGATTAAAGGCAATCTCTCTGTAAAAACAGTGATATAATTTCATTTATAAATATGCATTCCTAGTTTTTATCCAATCTAAGTTTTTGAAATTATGAATTGGATAATCCATCTCCTGTCCCACTTTTCCTTCTCCACTCTGCACATCAAAACATAACCTCCTTTTCACCTGCGAACACCTGCCCCATCTCCTCTGACAACACCTCTCGAGGAGCTGCATAACTTAAAAAAAAAAGCACAAATAAATAACAAAAAATAATTTTGAATTTTACTTTGTTCGTCATCCTATCTTTATCACATTGCGATCCTTGTAGCACCACTACCCAAACTGCTTATTAAGTGAAAACCTAGAAAGTGAAAACTGAACCCCTTATTCTTCCTCAAATCCTTGCACCTCCCCATTTCCACTGCAGCCCATCAAGAAGCTTGGTGATTTAATACCGAAATTTGTCCTGAACCCAATCACCTATTTCTCCCTGCACTACAGCTTCCCCAATACGCTCTCATACCTCATTCCCCAATGCTTCTCTGCTCCCACACCTCCACCTGGACTCCTGCAAAGGACCCATGCTACCTTCTTTGGTGCTTTTCCATGCAGTTCTACAAAGCAACAAAGTCATCCACTTGGAATATGAATCAATCGACATCTCTAGTCTGCTTAAAGTTTTCCTTATGGCTTATCCAGCCCAGCACAACCCAGTCTCTACATAAATATTCAACTTCATCTCTTGCCCTCTTTCATTCATTTTGATCATAATTCTCATTTACAACAAAACATAGTCTTTGGTGTATATATGTCACCACTTAAAAATTTATTATATTTTATTTTCCATTCCCTGCCGCCATTATCCTGTACTTAATTCTTTTTGGCACTCCCCACACACATATCCCCCTTATATATTACACTCCGCACTGGTATTACTGTTTTTTACCTGACATTATATTTTTGAAATCTGCTCCTATTTATATTGGGATATTGAACTTGTTACTTTTTAAACTGTATAATATTTTATCATTTGTATATGGCAAATTTCCTATGAAATATTCTTCTTGATCAGATCATATTCTTTCCTGAGTCAGGTCCTTTATGTTTGCCTTTCTCTCTTCGTGGAATCTAGCCCGTTCAGAGAGAATAATCTAGTCAAGAGAAATATAGTCAAGGCACTGATTTCTACCATTAATTCCAATCAGATACATTGTTAGAAAATCATCCTAAGAATATTAAAAACATAGTCCAAATGCAAGTACTTAATGAACCATGCCAAAATTTCACCTTAGATATTACATTTGATATTTCACATTAGATATTGCACTTTTAGTAGTTTCTATTATGCACACTTACTTGTGTATTTCAAGGCCAAGAAATCAAAACCAAGTAATTTATCTTCACTGGGTTTTACTTATAAAAATTTTAATGTGGGTGAATTATTCTCTCTTTGCCTATCCCCAAAGCTGCTAAGGTTTCTGTTGTGCCGGAAAGTGACTTTCCTTACTTTGAATGCTTCAAGCCACAGAAGAGATACTATACCAGTTTCCTCAAAGGGCCTCATAAGCACTGGTCCCACTAAGGATTTACAATAATATGCATAATCATTAGTTTTTCAAAGAGGCTTATATTCAAATAGAATCCTCAAGATATGCTCTCCGTTGTATAATTGATTTGTCTAGTTATAACCTGGCAAAAAAGGGGCAGATTCTTACTGAATGCATGCAAATTACTACATTACTGTGAAAAACAAAGTTACTTAGTAGAAGTATTTTGTGAAATCAGTGAGAACAAGATATGAATCAGTGTTTCATGTCAGTTTATACAAGCAGAGTTCACTAAAGTTAAAAATAGGTCAGAAAGAATGTAAATGATGTCCTCATATGCCCCTCGGAGTATGGACAGTAGCACAATAACAATATTAATTCCAAAACCAGATAGCCAAAATTATATTCTCCCATTATTACTATTATTATTAGTCCATGTAGTTATCTATTTTTCAGTAAGATGATGGATTCACAATCAGCTTTTATTATGTCTTCTACTTTGAAACTGAAAAAGAATCATGGAAATCCTCACTCAGGCCCTTGAGGAATTATGACCATCTATTGAAATGATGATGCCAGTTCATATGGAAGTCTATATCCATGAGCCCATTCCTTGTAGTATGATAATGACAAGTACTTTGTTATGGTCCTTTATGCTGATCTCTGAGATTGCTCTTTCTCATTTGGAAGAAAACAGATGCCACAGGTTGATGAAAAGATAGATGGCTCCAGTTAACTTATTAGAGTAACTAGCAGTATCTGAATGGAAATTAGTACAATTTCTATATGGAGAGGAGAAAACAGAAGGTGATGAAATAAATAGAATACTAGAAAGCATGTTTGAGAAATTTTGCTGTGAGGGACAGTAAAAAGATCTGAAGGTAGCAACAGGAAGGCAAGGGTTAAGAAAGGGGTTTGGATGCTCTGCTGCTTTTTTTCTCCTTGGTTGCAGCAACTTTAATAACAGGTGGGAAAGAACTACTTGAAAGGCTTAAACTATATAAGAGATAAGGGATATACTTTGGGTAAGGTCTATGAAAGAGAGAGAGATACAAGTTCCTGAGCAAAGGGATTAGTCTTTGATAGGAAGAAAAATTCCATTACTTTATCAGGTGAAAAGGAAAATAGGTTTCTATATTTGGTATCATAAAGTGAGAGCACTACTGTCTGGGCCATCCATTTTTCTCTATGCAATGGGAAATGAGGTCATTTTCTGTGAAAAATAGATGAGAAGGTTTAGAACTTTGAGGAGAGTAGGGAAGGCTTGAAATGGTCTGTGTAGATGTTCGGTGAGTGAACTAAAAAGCAGATATTAGAGAGTCAGAGGGGAGTGTGGGAACTCAAGTGAGTTTTATAATTATGAAATTTCAAATGTAGATAGAATATTCATATATGCCTTTTATAAATAAAATGCAAGCTATGAAAACAAGCCTCAATATATTTAAATACATTAATATCATTTAGAGTAAGACTTTTGACCAAGTGGAATGAAATTAGAAATAAATAAAATGATACCCAAAAAGTAACCAAATACTTAGAAATTAAACAATATAATTTTATATAACACATGAATAAAAGGGGGAATCACTCAGTAAATTAGAAATATTTGAGTCAAACACAATACAGCAAAATTCAGAGACTGCAGCTAACGTAATGGTTAGAGGGATATTGGTCCATCCAATGCTTATAATAGAAAAGAAGAAATCACAAACATTTTAATCTAAATTTTGACCTTCAGATGCTAGGCAAATAAGAGAAAATAAAATCAAAAGTATAAAGTAGAAAATAATAAATAAAGGAGTAGAAATCAATAAAATAGAAAAGAGAATAGAATTAATAAACTCAAAAGATGTTTCTATTGAAAGATCAATAAATATGATAAATAACTTGATGCAGGAACTTTTTTTAAAGTAGGATAATGTCAATATCAGGAAAGAAAAGAGAACATGCCTAAACATTTTATAATTATTAAAGTTATAATAAAAGAAAATTATAAAAAGCTTTATGACAATAAGATCAACAACTCAGAGGACAAGGGAAAGTTACTTTAAAAGTCAAAATTTTTAAACTGACACAAGAAGAAATAGAAACTCTGTATATCTTTATATCTTAAAGAAATTGAATTTCTAATGAAAACCTTTTCACTGAGAAAATTATAAGGTGCAAGGACTTCACTGATGAATTACATAAAATATTTTAAAAAGATATAATATGAAGCTTACACAAATGCATTAAAAATAAGTAATCACATTTTTAAGAAGCTTATTTCCAAATAAGGTCACATTAATAGGTACTGTGGGTTAGGACTTCAACATACCTTTTAGGAGGGCACAAGTCAACCCATGACAGAGAGCTACACTGATACCATTTGACAGAAAACGATTAAAATATAAAATTTGAAAGATAAAATATAAAGTTCAATCTTTTTAAAAGAATGCAGAGTACTCAGACAAAATCTAAGTGGAGATGTAAAATGAGATGTAAGCAGCTGCTTTGGGCAGGCTCAGTTGATCTCTACTGGGCATACTCATGTACTTGCGGTCAGCTGACAGACTGTCTGGAGCTGCCCAATCTAGAGTGCCCTTCTCTCCTGTGTGGCACTTGGTCACTATCCAGCATGTTAGCCAGCCTGGCTGCTTCCAACAGCAGTAGGCTTCCAAAAGAAGGTGAGTCCTGATGTGCATTTTTCAAACCTCTGCTTGCATTACATTTGCTATTATTCCATTGGCCAGAATCGACCCAAAGGAATAAATAAAGTGGTGAAAACAAATCAGGAGCCTGAGGCAGACACACCCTGAGGTGAAGCCTAATGAACTCCACCCTGAGCAATCCACCACTTGAAGACATTTGTCTGGATCCTAACCCAAAGAACCTGGAAAGGGTGATAGAATGCCAGTTCCTTGGTAGTTCACCTTATATGACAAGTTTGATCACTGCCATGATTACTTGTCTTATCTGGTGGAAGAAGAACATTTTCCTGCTGTTCTGGAAGAATCAAATGGCCATGTTGGGAACTGTCTATGAAGAGGGCCACAGAGCAAGGGACAGTAGATGACCTCAGGACCTGAGGTTGACATCCCCTAAGAAGGCAGAACTCCCAGATATAGAATTGCAAGACAATGAATTTTTCCAGCCACCTGAATGAGTTTGGAAGTAGATGCTTCCCTATGTGGAGGCTCCAGATGAGCCCACATCTTTGTTAACACCCTGACTGCAGCCCTGTGAGATGGTAAGTGTAGAGCCTCCATAAACGACGCCAGACTTATGACTAACAGAAACTTTGAGCTAATAAACTGTGTTGTTTTATGTCACTAAATGTTTGGTGAATTGCTACAGAACAGTAGAAAACTAATACAAGAACATTGATAAAAAATATCCATGACAGTCAGTTATCAGTGCAATCCTCTATCATTATCTGCACCTCTGTTCTTATGTAAGTTTTTTTTTTTTAAGATTTTAATTATTTATTCGTCAGAGTCTTTGCTGTCTCTTTTTCACCTGGCTTTTCACAAAAACCGCAGCTTACCATGCAGCCTCTCTAGTGAGAGCCATTTTCTCTCCCTTATACTCATTAGGTTCCACATACATAAGCCTGGG
The DNA here is from genome assembly GCF_964656455.1 of Halichoerus grypus. Classification (NCBI taxonomy): domain Eukaryota; kingdom Metazoa; phylum Chordata; class Mammalia; order Carnivora; family Phocidae; genus Halichoerus; species Halichoerus grypus. The sequence continues at coordinate 9,943,812 of NC_135724.1, forward strand.
AAAATCTAAAATTTATTACTCCTCTCCTGCACATGCAGCTGGAAAGAAACAAAAAAATCTTGCTAATTGCAATCATAATTAATTCATGAATATCGACAGCTAGAGAGCTCTTAAAGAAGCCCAGCAATACTACATTATTGTCATCCACTCACGCCTCCGCACTCCCAGGTCAACTATTTCATAACGTCTCTTTTTTTCAAACACTCAAAACCCTCTGCCCCATCTCCCCTCTCTGCTGATGACTCGTGTCCTTTGTCACTGAGAAAACAAAGACATGGAAAGTTCTTTCATATGTTCACATTTCCAGAATCTGGGCATACATACTCTACTCCAGAGAAACAACCCACACAGTGCCTCTGTGTGATTCAGAATCTCCCTCAAGCAAAGTTTTTTTTTTTTTTTAAATTAGCCTAACTTTTCTAATGATAGTCATTACAGTAAACATAAAATCTTTACATTTATTTTTTAATTAAATCATTAAATAAAAATAACAGAAATCTAAAATTTGAATCAGCATTTTAATCTTAATGTTTGATTCAGAAATTCAAGTCATTGGGGTATATTATTTTTTTACAAAATACATTTATGGATGTTAAATTGTCTATATGTTCTTAGAAAAAAGCCATAAAGAGGCCATGGCTCAGGAACAGCAAATTAAAATGATTTTTATTTGCTTTATTTCCAGCCTTATGTTATACTCAGTAGTTAGTTTTTATTATTTGCAGTAACTTTTTCATGCTATGATAGAGGGACATTTGCAAAGGTATCAAGGGCTGTGTGAGTATTTGATATCTCAGAGGCCTGGTCTAAAACCTTTTTGGTGGAAAATTCATTAGCAGTTGCTTAGCAACCAAGGTATTTAGATATACTAAGAATCACTTGACATGTTTTCAATGGAAAATATTGCCAGAGGGAGTAAAAATTTGAGATTTGGGATTTATCTCTGAAATTTGAAAAAGCACTAATTGTTGCCTGCTAGTAAAATGTTATATTTGAAAGACATTTTGGAAGGAAGATATTTAAGATTGAGAATTATTGGATATATATATACACACAGACACAACCAAACCAAAAAAGTAATTGTCAAATAAAAAAGAAAAACACATATTTGCTTATGAACTCTTGAATCTATAAATAATATCAGGTTATTTTTATAGAAAATAATATCTTAAAATTCAAAATATAATAGGGAAGAGTTACTGCTTTAGATAGACAATGGCCGTTATTTCACATAAAACCAATGGCCACCAAAGTGGTGGAATCTGTCTGTAGATAATTACAAAGAAAGAAACCTCATTGTCAGGAAATACCTGATCTTGATCGATCTATCTATCTATCTATCTATCTATCATCTATCTATCATCTATCTATCTCTGTTTTTGTTTCTTAGAATTCGTTTCTTATAATACATAGATATATCTACCTCATATAGAAACAAATTAATCATCATGGAAAATTAGTTTGAGGAAAGTAGGAATGTAGAATTAAGGCCCCAACTTGGAAATAAATGTTGAAAAAATGCAGAGGCTCTTATAAATTCATGATTTGAGTCCCTTACATAGTTGTGCTAATGAAAAATAGATACTAATCTAAACCATGCTTTGTCCTTAACTTCTAACTTGTCATCGTATTTGCGAGTCAGAAGAGAGAGAAAACAAGCAAGTTCAAATTACCTTTTAGGAGAAAAAATAAGCAACGATTTCCAGCAGGATTATCACTTGATCTCATACTGTAGGCTTGTACAGAGTGTGAGGGGAAGTCCAGATAACCTGAACAAAAGAATAGAGGTGCTGTGATTTAACAAAAATCATCTCCAGAAAGAGAAATTCCATCTCAGTGTGAAAATGCCAGAAAGAGTTGTGGTAGATTGGATCACTAACTACAGGAAAACACTTAACAATACAGGGAATCAGAGAGGCAGTCATGCAAAGGCATCAACTCTTAGACAGTAAAGGCTACACAGCAAAACAAAAAGGGAGAAAAGCAATGAAGAAGACACAACATCCCTCCCCATCCTCCATGAAATGGCTTGAATTAAGAAAATTGAATGTTGCTACACCAATAAAAGAGAATATTCTTGAATGAGGACTCTTGTACTACCAATTCTTGTCCATAGCATGCAAACACAAAAATACAGACACATGGACAGTCTTTACCTATACAAAGCTACTATGATAAGAAAATAGGAAATGAGAATCAAAGCACTCGAGACAGTAAAATTACCTCTCCCCTCTTACCAAAAAAAAAAAAAAAATCAGAGGATAAAACTGTAAATAACACAAAAACTTTAATTAAATATTTTTTAAAAGATTTTATTTATTTATTTGACAGAGAGAGAGACATTGAGAGAGGGAACACAAGCAGGGGGAGTGGGAGAAGGAGAAGCAGGCTTCCCGCCGAGCAGGGAGCCCGATGCGGGGCTCGATCCCAGGACCTTGGGATCATGACCTGAGCCGAAGGCAGATGCTTAACGACTGGGCCACCCAGGCGCCCCACACCAGCATTTTTCTTAATGGAAACACAGTAGATGAATATCCACCAAGATCAGGAACCTACTACACTACAATTGAACATTTAAGGGGGAGGGTTATTAGGTGATGGAATTAAGCAAAATAAATCAAATAGTAACATAGGATTTTGAAAAGAAAAAAATAACATCATTACCTTTTGTGGATATTTTACTTCAAAAAATATTGAGTTGGCAGGATATAAATTAATGTATAAAAGCTGATAGTCTTCACATACATAAGCAGTAACCGATTAGAGAAAATAATGATAGAAAAACCCCATTTCCAAAGGCAATAAAGAACATTAATACTTAGGAATAAATTTAAGGAGAAATGTTCAAAATCTGTAGGAAGGAAATGTTAAAACACTACCGACAGAGAAAAAGTAGTGATGAATAATTAGAAAGACATAACTGGTTCTTCAACAGGATGCCTCAACATTATTAATGGGTTAATTTTCCCAAGTTTATTTATAAATTTAATATAAATTTATTAAATTTAATATAATTTACACCAACCAGATTTACTAGGTAGCAAGAGGCAGTGAGAGAGGAATGTGGATCGCAGTCTCCTCTTGTGAGTCTGAACTCATTGTTGTTTATCCTGGTTTATCTTTTTCCCACTTCAGAACCTTCTCTTTTTGACTGCTTGCCAGCTAACTTCAGTCCCCAGCACCTGACACAGAAGCAGTGGTCTGAGATAGACTGTTTAACCAGTTCTCACAATTGTATAAGTTCTAATCATTTCATAAAACCCTTATTGTAGATCACATTTCATGATTCTCCTTCTCTGATCACACCCTGACTGAGACAGCTATAATTGTAGAACAGTGAAAAGGTTTGTATTCATTAAATGACCAGATCAAAATTGCTCTCAATATCTACAAGTTATGCTGATTACTACAGGATGTGTTTAATCCTGTAGAATCAATCAGAAATCCGCAATAGCCATCTTCTCCTTGTGAATTTATAATCTGTAAGCATAAACATTTTACAGTGCAGGTGTTGATGATTTTTTCCATATGACTTAATTTCATTTATCCATCAAATATAAATTTTGTCTAAATTTCATGTGTTTATATTTTAATTGCACCTGATATTTTCCAGTCTCTCTCAAGTAGCAATTTCTGAGATAATAAAAGATTATTTATTTCATCATTACTCAACAATCACAGATTCTAGGACAAAAGTTTTTAGAAATAATAGCTGAGCAGGATGATTGAGTCTAGGAGGACCTTAGGCTCATCTAGTCCCACAAAGAGAACTAGGTAACTATCAAATCATCCTAAATACCCCAAAAATCAACCTGAAGACTTCACAACTAAAGGGAGAGTAGAGGCCATATTGAAGAAGTTAGGAAGTGCAGAGACATGGTTTAAGGGAGAAACAGATCATGGCTACTGCAGAGGGGAGGGAGCCAGGGTCATGGAGAAGGGTGAGAGAGAGAGAGAGGAGCACACACGGGAATACACAAGGAGAATGTTTCCCCAAAGCCATTGGCTTGGGAAAATGAGAGGGGCTGAATTTCATGAATTCTTGCAGCCAGTGGGGCTTAAAGTCTGGAGTTTTAAAGGTCAGCAGGCTTGGCTGGGATAGAACCTAGAGGGTGCTGTGCGACTTCTGGAAAGAAGGCAGGCAAACAACCCGGGGGCAGACAGCCTATAAACAGCAATCTGGAGAGGGCCTGGACACAGAGTGAGAAGATTATTTGCTCTTCTGGGAGCACATCCCTGAGAGAACCTCTCCAGGAACAAAGGAAATGACCAGCATCATTTTCCTTCCCTGTCCCTCAGCATAAACACAGAGCCACCTGTGGGAAGGAGCACAGTGTGGACACTGGTTGCCTAACTTGCTTAAACTAAGTGCCACCCCCCTGCACTCATGGAACTGCCCTTTCCAGTCAGGCTTGCCTCAGTCCCAGTGCAGCAGGATGCTTCCCCAGAAGACCAGCACAAACCCCAGCCCACACCATGTCTCCTCACAGAGAGCTTTGCAGGGCTTCAGTTCCAGTGAAGGTGGTGACAAGTCACATTTCACAAGCAGATCAGGGCACACCTAGTTAAAATTTGCCACATTAAGGCCAGGGACCAAATACTGCCCACAAAAGGCCAGGAGAGCTTCTGCAGATGACTGGCCTAAAGGATAAAGCAGCCAGAACACAACAGCAGAGCACATATAGCACACACTAGAAACACTCCCTGAAGCACCAGGCCTTCAGCACTACATGACCTCTTCTTCAGTAGGCCACTACTTTCAGGAGCAGGAGACATAACCAGCTTTTCTAACACAGAGAAGAACATTTCCCAAATGAAAGAACAAGATAAGGCCATGGCCAGAGATCTAAATGAAACAGATGTAAATAACATCTCTGATGGAGAATTTAAAGCAATGATCATAAGGATACTCACTAGGCTTGAGAAAAGAGTAGAGGACATCAGTGAGATCCTTACCACAGAGATAAAAGAGTTAAAAAATAATCAGAGATGAAGAGTGTGATAAATAAGATTGGCAACATGCTTGAAGCAATGAACAGTAGGCTGGAAGAAGCAGAGGAATGAATTAATGACCTAGAAGACAAAGTAATGGAAAACAATGAAGCTAAACAAAACAAAGGATAATTATGCCAAATGAGAATAGACTTAGGGAACTCAGTGACTCCATCAAACATAATAACATCTGTATCATAGGAGTCCCAGAAGAAGAAGAAGAGAGAAAAGGGGACAGAAAATTTATTTGAAGAGATAATAACTGAAAACTTCCCAGATCTGGGGAGGGAAACAGACATCCATATCCAAGGGGCACAGAGAATTCTCATCAAAATCAACAAGAGCAGCCAATACCAAGACATATTGTAATTAAATTTGCAAAATATAGTGATAAAAAATATTAAAAGCATCAAGACAAGAGAAGTTCTTAACTTATAAGGAAAAACTCATAAGGCTAACTGGAGATTTCTCAACAGAAGCTTGGCAAGTAGAAAGGAGTGGCATGTTATATTCAAAGTGCTGAATGGGAAAAATCTGCAGCAAAGAATACTCTAACCAGCAAGGCTACCATTCAGAGTAGGAAGAGAGAGAAAGAGTTTCCCAGACAGAAACTAAAGGAGTTTGTGATCACTAAACTGGATCTGCAAAAAATATTAAAGGGGTTCTTGGAGTGGAAAGGAGAGACCAAAAGTGACAGTATAAAGGCAGGAAACACAAAAGCAGTAAAAATGAAAATTTCTGTAAAAATCATTCAAAGAACTAATTCAAAAAAAGATCTCAAATATAATAACATATACCAAAAATCTAGAGAGGAGAGGAGAAAAGAATGGGTTCAAACTTGAATGACCATCAACTTAATGTAGACTGCTATTGGTAGAAGAGGTTATGTACAAACCTAATGGTAACAATATATCAAAAACCAGTAATAAACCTGCAATGAATAAAGAGAATGGAACCAAATATATCACTAAAGAAAATCAGCAAACCACGAAAGAGAGAAAGACAAGAAAGGATCAGAGAAAATCTCCAGAAACCACCACAAAACAAGTAATAAAATGGCAATAAATGCCTATCTATCAATCATTACTTTGAATGTAAATGGACTAAATGCTCCAATGAAAAGACATAGGGTGTCGGAATGGATAAAAAAAACAAGACCCATCTATGTGCTGCCTACAAGAGACCCATTTTAGACCTAAAAAATACTGCAGATTAAAAGTGAGGGGTTGGAGAAACATTTATCATGCAAATGAATGTCAAAAGAAAGCTGGAGTAACCGTACTTATATTGGACAAAATAGATTTCAAAACAAAGACATTAACAAGAGGCAAAGAAGGGCACTATATAATAATAAAGGGGATAATCCAACAAGAAGATACAACAATTGTAAATATTTATGCACCCAACATTGGAGCACCTAAATATATAAAACAATTAATAATAAACATAAAGGAACTAGTCAATAATAGTACAATAATAGTAGGGGACTTTAACATTCCACTTACATCAATGGACAGATCATCTAAACAGAAAATAAACAAGGAAACAATGGCTTTGAATGAAACACTCGGCCAGATAGACTCAACAGATATATTCAGAACATTCCATCCTAAAAGAGCAGAATACACATTCTTTTCAAGGGCGAACAGAACATTCTCCAGAATGGATCACATATTAGGTCACAGATCAGGCTTCAACAAATACAAAAAGATTGAAGTTATACTATGCACCTTTTCTGACCACAACACCATAAAAGTAGAAGTTAACCACAAGAAAAAATCTGGAAAGATCACAAATACATGTAGGTTAAATAACATGCTACTAAACAATGAATGGGTCAACCAGGAAATAAAAGAAGAAATTAAAAAAAAAAAAAATGGAAACAATTGAAAATGAAAACACAATGGTCCAAAACCTTCGGGATGCAGCAAAAGTGGTTCTAAGAGGGAAGTTTAGAGCAATACAGGCTTACCTCAAGAAACAAGAAAAATCTGAAATACACAACCTAAACTTACACCTAAAGGAGCTAGCAAAAGAACAACAAATGAAGTCTAAAACCAGCAGAAGGAAGGAACTAATAAAGATTAGAGTGGAAATAAACGATATAGAAACAAAACAAAACAATAGAACTGATCAATGAAACCAGGAGTTAGTTCTTTGAAAAAATAAAATTGATAAAACTCTAGCCAGACTTATCAAAAAGAAAAGAGAAAGGACCTACATAAATAAAATAAAAAATGATTCATGATTAAAACCCACAGCTAATATCATTCTAAGTGGTGAAAAACCTGAGAGCTTTTCCTTTACTGTCAGGAAAAAGATAAGGATTTCCACTCTTATCACTGTTGTTCAACATAGTACTGGAAGTCTTAGTCATAGCAATCAGACAACAAAAAGAAATAAAAGGCATTCTAATTGGCAAGGAAGAAGTGAACTTTCACTCTTTGTAGATGACATGATACTATACATAAAAAACCCAAAATTTTCCACCAAAAAACTGCTAGAACTGATAAATGAATTCAGTACAGTTGTAGTATACAAAATCAACATACAGAAATCCCTTGCAGAGAAATACAATAATATAGAAATACACCAATAATGAAACAGCAGAAAGAGAAATTAAGGAATGAATCCCATTTACAATTGCACCAAAACAATAAGATACCTAGGAATAAACCTAACCACAGAGGTGAAAGATCCATACTCTAAAAACTGTAAAACACTGATGAAAGAAATTGAAGATGACACAAAGAAATGGAAAGACATTCCATGCTCATGGATTAGAAGAACAAATATTGTTAAAATGTCTATACTAGGGCGCCTGGGTGGCTCAGTCGTTAAGCATCTGCCTTCGGCTCAGGTCATGATCCCAGGGTCCTGGGATCAAGCCCCGCATCGGGCTCCCTGCTCAGCGGGGAGTCTGCTTCTCCCTCTCCCTCTCCCCCTGCTTGTGTTCCCTCTCTCGCTGTGTCTCTCTCTGTCAAATAAATAAATAAAAATCTAAAAAAAATAAAAAAATAAAAAAATAAAATAAAATGTCTATACTACACAAAGCAATATACACATTTAATATAATCTCTATCAAAATACCAATAGCATTTTTCATAGCCCTAGAACAAACAATACTAAAATTTGTGTGGAACCACAAAAGACTCTGATGGCCAAAGCAGCCTTGAGAAAGAAAAGCAAAGCTGGACGCATCACAATTCTGGACTTCAAGTTATATTACAAAACTGTAGTGATCAACACAGTATGGTACTGGCACAAAAAATAGACACATAGATCAATAGGACAGAATAGAAAACCCAAAAATAAACCCACAATTATATGGTCAACTTATCTTCAACAAAGGAGGGAAGAATATCTCTTCAACAATAGAATGTCAGAACATAGGCAGTAACTTTTTTGACATCAGCCATAGTAACTTCTTTTTTTTTTTTTTTTTTTTAATTTTATTATGTTATGTTAGTCACCATACAATACCTCATTGGTTTTTGATGTGGTGATCTATGATCCATTGTTTTTATATAACACCCAGTGCTCCATGCAGTACGTGCCCTCCTTAATACCCATCACCGGGCTAACCAATCCCCCCTCCCCCTCCCCTCTAAAACCCTGTTTGTTTCTCAGAGTCCATAGTCTCTCATGGTTCATCTCTCCCTCCGAATTCCACCCCCTTCATTTTTCCCTTCCTTCTCCTAATGTCCTCCATGCTATTTCTTATGTTCCACAAATAAGTGAAACCATATGATAATTGACTTTCTCTGCTTGACTTATTTCACTTAGCATAATCTCCTGCAGTCCCATCCATGTTGATGTAAAAGTTGGGTATTCATCCTTTCTGATGGCTGAGTAATAGTTAATTTTTTATTTTGTTTCCCTTACGTTAGGAAACATATCTAAAAAGAAGTAAGGGAAACAAAATAAAAAATAAACTACTGGCACTACATCAAAATGAAAAGCTTCTGCACAGCAAAGGAAACAATCAATAAAACTAAAAGGCAGCCTACAGATTGGGAGAAGATACTGGCAAATGACATATCTGATAAAGGGTTAGTATCCAAAATCTATAAAGAACTTATAAAACTCAACACCCAAAAAACAAACAATCCAATTAACAACAGGCAGAAGACATGAATAGACATTTTTCCAAAGAAGACATACAGATGGCCAACAGACATATGAAAAGATGATCCACATCAGTCATCATTGGGGAAATGCAAATCAAAACTACAATGAGATATCACTTCACATCTGTCAGAATGGCTAAAATCAATGCCACAAGAAACAAGAGGTGTTGGCAAGGATGTGGGGAAAGGGGAACACTTTTGCACTGTTGATGAGAATGCAAACTGGTGCAGCCACTCTGGAAAATAGCATGGAGGTTCCTAAAAAAGTTAAAAATAGAGCTACCCTATGATCCAGCCATCACACTACTAAGTTCCCAAAGAAAACAAAAATACTAATCAAAGGGACCCTTGCACCCTTATGTTTATAGCAGCATTATCTTCAATAGCCAAATTATGGAAATAGCCCAAGTGTCCATTGACTGATGGACACTGATGATATATATATATATATACACACACACAGTGTAATATTACTCAACCACAAAAAAGAATGAAATTTTGCCATTTGCAACGACATGGATGGAGCTAGAGTATTATGCTAAGTGAAATAAGTCAGAGAAAGAAATACCATATGATTTCACTCATATGTGGAATTTAAGAAACAGAACAAATGGACAAAGGGTAAAAAAAAGAAAAAAAGAGAGAAAGGCAAACCAAGAAACAGACACCTATGGAGAACAAACTGATGGTTACCAGAAGGGAGGTGGGTGGGGGGATGGGTGAAATAGGTGATGGGGATCAGGGAGTGAACTTGTTGTGATGTTGTATGAAAAGGTTGAATCACTATATTGTACACCTGAAACTAATATTACACTGTATGTTAAGTAACTGGGATTTAAATAAAAACTTAAAAATTTGAAAATGAATTCTTAGAAATATATAACACTTATTTTAGTTTTTACAATTTTTCTTTTGGGGGACCAATCTTTTCCCAGTATTTTACAGTAGATCATCTAAAGTTTTATTCTTTGATATTATCCTTAACTAATAATAACTATGTATCTATAAATCATAAATAAAAATGTGGTTTATAGTTACTGAAATTCAAATAATTCCCCAATTTATGTATACTTATTAGTGTGCAATCTTTACTAACGTTAAAAGAGAATAACAAAACTTCCTACATGCCAAATGCTTCTCTACATTATCTGGGTGTCTTACCTTATTTATCCATCCACAGGGCTCCTCAAGTGGACATTGTTATTGGTGCAATAATCATTGAACTGAAGCTTAGAGAGCTTAGTAAATTGCTCAAGATGAGACAGCTAATATGTTGTAAGTTTGGTATTTGGGCCAAGGTCCATAGCTTCAAAAGCTTCGTTCTTAACCTCTTCAGTATAAAGCATTCTTAAAAATAGACTCCAATCCTAACACCTGTATACAATTCCTTTGACTCTTCTTAAATACTTTCAGTAATGTCTCGCTCCTGGTCAATACCAATTGTTAGAAAATACTTTCAGATAAAGTATGTTTGTTGTAACTTCTTCCTGACTTTTCTCTCACTGCCCTCTGAAGCATCACAGAATGTCCACTCTGCTTATCCACATGTGAGCATTCCAAAGGCTGTGGGCATGCTTCACTTCACTTCTCTTTTGTAAATAATTATCTTCACTTCTTCAGATGCTCATTTCCAGTTCTAATCTCTATAATCTTTGCCATCAAAACTGTAGCTTGCACCTCATTCTCAAAGTAAACTGAACACAGCTTCCAACGAATTAGTAATAAAAGTGAAAATAAACAAAAGCAACAATAATTTAATGTTCACTGGTTGTCCTTTAGGACAGCAATCGCCACTGTTTAAAACTGAATCCGCCTGCTTATGGACACTATTGCCATTACTCTGTGTGATTACCAGTGAGGCATGGTGTCCCCAGGGCCCAGCTGAGAAACACGAATCATAGTAAATACGTATTAACTCACATTAAAAACATGACTACACATTAAGTGAAAATAATCTTCGGAGAAATTTTTTATGAAGGGCTGCATCCAATAGAGTTTATTTCCTGTAGTTTGGAAATCTCTCCCGTCTGTCTGTTGTGTCTAGCCTGGAGCTATTACTTAGCATTAAAATAGTACTGTCTTCATTAAATTATGATATTGAAATTGAAAGAAATTGGCTTAGGGTATTACCCTGGGCATCGTCACCCTCCATTTCAACCATGTTATCTCTAGTACGTTACATGGGGTTTCCGCACAATTGTCTCGCAGTGGATTTTCATTATTCTCTTAACATTTTTTCTCATAGCTCTGGAAAACTATCTTTTAATCAGACCTGATAAATGCAGCAAAGCTTAGGAGTTACACTTACCCAACACCTGCATCTGGCCAGCTGAGCCTCTTCATGCATGTGTGACTGCAGTTGTCTATGAATCTGACATGTTACAGTGCCATACTTCAGTGGTGTGCATGCCTCTTTCCATGTTTCCCATGCTTCTCCAGCATTCACAACATCCTAGGACCTAGTGGCAGCAGTATCCTCCAATGAGTCAACACACATTTTTATTATCACCTTATTTTTGAAATCATATGTATCAGGGGAAAAGAGAGTCACTCTTACAAAGATATCGTAGTTCTTCTTTGTGAGAACCTTAGAACTTTATAAGTTTAGAAAGTTCCTTTCAGAGACAGTCTCGGGCAGAATCATGTAATGGCAATCATCCAAAATCCTGATGCTCCCGTATGCCTCTCAATCATGTTTCACATAGTCATTGTACTCTCCATGGCTTCCCAAGAACCCCTACAGAAGGCTTATGCCTGACACATAGTTAATGCTTTAAATTCCAAACACCCTCGGGCGCCTGGGTGGCTCAGTTGGTTAAGCCACTGCCTTCGGCTCAGGTCATGATCCTGGAGTCCTGGGATCAAGTCCCGCATCGGGCTCCCTGCTCAGCAGGGAGTCTGCTTCTCCCTCTGACCCTCCCCCCTCTCATGCTCCCTCTATCTCATTCTCTCTCTCAAATAAATAAATAAAATCTTTAAAAAAAATAAAATAAAATAAAATAAATTCCAAACACCCTCTTTAAAATTTGTTTCTCTCATGTTTGGTTTTCTCATGACTCTGTTTTTTCCTGAAAATTGTAGTTTTGTTCAAAGCTAATATATTGCTTGAAAATAATGTTTGAAATAATTATTTTACTAAGTTCAAATCATCTTAATTTAAATGATTAAAAATTAATGTTGAAGGTGCAGGTCTCATAGGGAAATAGTGGGGTTGCCCTGGATGCCAGGGTCTTGCAACGTTCCTCATGCCCTTCTCTATGGCTGTTCAATATCTACTTTAAATACACATGTTCAGTGTTAGTGTTGTTATCCCAAATGATTATTGATCACCATAGTTTAATATTCCATAATTACTACTCCCTACATAAAGAACCATACACTCACAGGTCCTCTTATTTTAAGAGGAACTCACTTACTTGAAGAGTGTATTATGTGTGTGTGTGTGTGTGTGTGTGTGTGTGTGTGTGTATTAATTTAAATATCTCTTCTTTATGCCTTTCTGCTTGCACAGGAGAATTTGAGGATTAAAGAGTCTGCTGCCAAGTTATATCCATCCATGTGAGGAGCAGTGGTCAGATTTTATAATGATGTTCTTTGCCTCTAATTGCTAGTTGTTCCGTACACTTATCACCCTGTGCCTGAGGACATTTTTCATGAACTCCCTTGGTGTACTCTTTTCTTAGCTTTAGCTTCAGTTCATGGCCTCTTATTTTTCAGTCCATTACCTCCTCAAATAATTTGTGGCTTACCACTTTATATCCCCTTCAAAATTTTATTCAACTCAAATAACATTTTTGTTATTTTATATTGGTTTGTTTTAAGGTTCTCTTATTTTCTTTGGGTAGTTCTCGTCTATAGATAAGGAATTAACTTTCATTTTTATTCACTTTCGTGACTTATATGTTTAAGAGCCTGTATAACACCATGATTAGGTACTGGTTCTCTGTCTGAGATGCATTCAATATGGAGGTGAACAAGAATTAAATATCGCCAATGAAATAAGCTAAGAGATTTCCAGTGTAAAAAGCTATGCACATTCTACTATATTTTTGTTTTGTTTTGATTTAGAAGGTTGGAAACTAGAATTGTGGTAAAGACACACAACCTCTAGGAATGCAGTTAGATGGTGAAAAATAATTTTTCATCAGAATATGAATGAATAGTTTCAATGGCCTCATGCTTCCAGTGGTATTATTAATTAGTACCAAATGATCTATTCTACAATTATTTGTGATGGCTATATTTTAATTTAAGAGCCTTTAAGCTTTACTCTTCAGCTCAGATCTGTTGCAATTTCAAAATAATGTGTTTTCTTATGGGTCTTTTTTCAATCCTTATAGAGGTTGTAGGCTTGACCAGTTCATTGGAGGATCCCAAATATCAATCATCGGTAGGTCTTTTATCTCAGATTGGTGATTTTCCATAGAGAGAATACTCTAACCTTCTGCCAGGGTTTTTGGAGCTAAAGGAGGCTTTGGGAGTAGAGAGGCTCATTATTCAATGTGTTGACTTTAACTTTACATCCTAGATATCTCTTTTTATTATTTCATTTCTACCTCGTCCTTTGTTGTGAGTTTTGAGTTTCATGGCTTTCACAAAATAATCCAGCAATTCTTCAGTAGGGTTAAAATAGCTATAAAGCCATCTCTTTTCTTTAGTAGATGGTAGTAAGATATAGTCTAGTAGAAGACATAACATGTAAGCTACCAATAAATAAAAATGGGATAATCTATGAGGGAAAAAGTATTGATAACAGGAAACTTAGAAGATAATCACAAGGAATAATCTTCAGGTGGCTGAGAAAAGTTGTATCAGTATTGGGAAGAAAAGTGTGCTATAACTACCATCTTGACCTATGCAAAGAATCCTACTAGTAATAGAAAATCACTCTTTATTGTCAAGAATTGTTTCCTCTTCCCATTTCTTTGTGTCATCTTCAATTTCTTTCATCAGTGTTTTACAGTTTTCAGAGTACGGGTCTTTCACCACTTTGGTTGGGATGATTTCACTCATATGTGGAATTTACGAAACAAAATAAATGAGCAAAGGGAAAAAGAGAGAGAGAGAAAGGTAAACCAAGAAACAGACTTTTAACTCTAGAGAACAAAATAATGGTTACCAGAGGGGAGTTGGGGGGGGCGTTAAATAGGTGATGGGGATTACAGAGGGCACTTGTTGTGATGATGTCAGGAAGTATTGAATCACTGTATTGTATACCTGAAACTTTAAAACTAAAAAAAAACAAAAAGAATTGAATTTTCTCATTGTAAATGTCAGTTGCAGAAAAAAAGTACATAACACAAAACGAAACAAACAAAACACAAATAAATAGTTTCTGTCCTGAACTGAACACTGAACAGACACTGAACACTGAAAAAAAAATTGCAAGACTTATGAAAAAGTTTTTTTTGAAGATCTGTCTTTCAAATCTCTTTTCAGATATTTCTGCTCTCAGGTTACCCTCATGTTAATTTACAATTTAAACCGATTTGGTCACACCATACACATTATTCACTTTAAACATTGATATGTAATGTTCTGTCTTTCAATTGGAATGAATGTTCGTTATTTTGTATATAGATTTGATTCACATACAGGAAATATATTAGATAGCAAATCGAATTTAGAAATAGAATTCCTAACACCAAACCTTTTATTTGTGTCAGTTATATTGAATGTAAAGACAAGGAATTCTCTGCGCCTCTTTTCTCATCTGATGATTGCTTTTTGTTCTGTGGTTTATTTCACATTCAGCAGTATATTTCACCTTCAGCTCCTCCTAAAACCATGCCGTGTAAGTTTTGAGAAGTATGTTTTCTTCAGTTTCACATAGCTATTAGTAAGCTATCAGTAACAAATTCTTATTCATGAGAATGAAAGGAAAATAAAAATACATTGCAAATCATCTTCAGAAGACTCAACATCCCCTTTCCAACTTTCATTTTCCGCTCCAAGTACTTCCAAATATCCCCATCTCGTGAATTCTCAGTCTCAAAATTTATTGTCTGCTTCCACTAAATGGTGTCATATAAATTATATGAAACTGCCGGTACTGCAAGATGGAGGAAACATTTCATCCCTCAGGAGAATAAAACCCTGACCACACTTTCATAAACACGGTGAAAGGTTTACTCTTGGACCAATTTGTTTCTAGTGATTTCTGTGCCAGGGGGATCCCAAGTACCACTCCAGTTTTCAGGTATAAAATATTTTTGCACTCTGTAGATGCTCTGAACCACTCGGGTCATCGGCTGCATATTTTTCTATAGCAGTTCTGAAGCTCTCCAATTACATGGTAAACAAGAACCTTATTACGACCTAAATGAGTCAGGGTGGAATATTTCATCATTTTCCAAACCAAGGGATCTCACCAGCTTCCAGACTGCTCCTATGAGTCATTCTTTGAATAGACACACAGAGGTGTGGCTCTGCATAAGAGAGTAACCCTAAGAGTCCAGTCAGGTCTCAACATCCAGAACTGGCTATGGGCTTTCTGTTCTGAAATACAGTTTGTGATGTTAAAAAAAATATCCTAAGTAAACTGGTGAACAATAAAAATAAAGTAAGCAAGTAAGCAATAGAGTAAGCTTATGTATAATCCAAGGGTAGCAATGAATAAGGGCAGCAATAGCAAAATGGGATAAATTATTATGAAATCCACAAAAGTCCTCTTCAACACATTTTAATGTAACAACATAAGTCAAGTATTATTTCTAAAGCATCATTCCTGTATTTATGACAGCCAAATCGAACTAAATATGTAAGAAAAGGCAATTCCCATACTATATGCTAGTTGATATTGGGCATGAAAAAGAGGTCTTAGAGGAACAAAGGTGAATTCAGAAAAAAAATGTGTTAACAGTGTTAGACTCTTTAGATTGTCTTTGACCACAAACTCACTACAGGGAAAAAATCATACAAATTTTTTATTCGAGTCCACAGTAGGTGAATTTGTATCGACTATAGCCTGACAGATGTCTGAGGAACAAAAATTGCTGATTAGATCGAATTGGTGTAAGGAAATGAAAATACAGTTGGATCAAATTCATTTTTCCCTGTAACATACTACACAGACTTTATTTCACTTAAAAAATATACACATTACAGATAGCTCAGAGAATGTTTGAGTTCTATCTTTACTAATTTAGGAACCTATTTGGTAAATAAGAGGACCATCTGGAAGATCAGGCTAAATCAATAAAGATCGACCTTCCTGCATAAACTCTACTTGAAGTTTAAAGATAATTTGCAGCCTTGGAAGGATAGTAAACTGTTCAGAAGGAAAAATGCAGTTTGGCCTAAGTGGTTTGTTTAGTTAAGAGAAAAGCTTGATTAGGTTTCTCTAAAGTATAATTAAAATAGATAGAAGTAAATGAAACATAGTGAATAATATCTCACAGGCAGTGGGATTTTCAAATAGAAGTTATCAAGTATGCTCTCAATAACAAAATAACCTTCCAGAAACTCATCTCATTTTTAAGTATTATTAAAAGTGTATCCATATAGATTTTAAATACCTATTATATGGCATAAATATTGATTTTTTAAAAAATCTTAATTTCTGTTAGCATTTTCAATGATCTAATGAGGTAGCATTCATTAAAGCATGCGTGATTTTGCAATTCAAATAACTGTAACTTTTACTAGCTTTTGGTTAAACTAAGTCCATTTAGAAAAGAATGTGTTACACTACCCTCCTACATAAGTCTTAGAAGAATCAGTACAAGATGTAAATAACAACATCCAAAAAGATTTTGTCAGTACAATTACCTGGAGTTCAGAATCCCTCCTAACTAAAATTAATATTGTATCTATATAAAACCTACACTGTATCATATATTTCTAAGACTTTTGATTAGTAAGAGTATATAAAATAGAGTATGAGTTAATTCTTTGTTGTGTTACCTAGTAAAATAGTAAGTCTAACTCAAAACTGTAGTGTGCAAAATTCAGTATATAAAGGAAAAAAAATCAGTTTGAATTAAATGATTTCCTGAGCTTTCTCCTACACATCCTCTTCTTAAATTAACTCTGACCTGAAATTCAAAATGCAGTTAATTAAATGTCATATATATTTAAATTCACAAGTCACAAAGTTTAACGTGGTATCTTATATCTAAAACTTTCAAACATTGAAATTTCTTTTAAAATATTGTAATGGTTCCCCAAATATAATGAATTTGATTTTCCTATATTTAACCTCAGAAAAATCTCTTAGTGTATGTTCACACGTAGTATGTGTATAGATAAATAGATAGACGTCTTTTTAATAGAGTGATAAATAGAAAATAATTTGAAATCAAAGACTTGCTCATATTTGAAAATTCAAATTAGAAAAAATAATAATTGTAGCATTGATCGATAAAGAAAGCAGCTATTCTATGTTATTCAACAAAGCAATATAGGAGTATTCTTTTAACAAAATATAGAAGGATATGTATAATGTCCACCAGAAGACTAATATCAATACACTAAATGATAAAAAAGTATGGTATATTTCAGTTTAATTCACAAAAGAAAATAATTTCCTTCTGATCTTTAACACTGAAATCAACTTGTAATTTTTGATTAATCTTTTTTAAACATTAGTTATTCTTTAAAAATTTTCTTTAAAAAATTCTTTAAAAATATTATTTTTATAAAATCTCTTTTTTTAAGTTTTAATATTCCATACATTCCTTAGCTTATTAATACATGTGGCCTTTTTATTCCTGATTTTAGTTTTAGGCTTTCATATGATTTTTAAAAAGTTAATTAAAAGCTAAGTAAATATCTATAAAAATTATTGATTTTTTTAAAACTGCACTTTCAGAAAATCAAATTACTTATGTTGGAAAATATAGATTGAGCAAGCTGCTACCTAATATGAAAGAATATCATGTCACTGATGCTGAATATTTTACATTAACCAGGAATTGTAATAAGTCCTCCTTTAGTCATGACATATCAGAATAATTATATAAGGTGATATCATGCTCCACTTCTTTTTTATATCTATTTGAAATATTACCTGTGCATGTGGCTAAAAGAAAAATAACATGTAATGAAATTATATGATAGATGTAGAATTTTGACAAATACTTGACAAGATTACACTCCAGGATATTTTTGTGTATATTCATCCATCTATCTACCTATCTTCCTCCTCCTCCTCCCCATCTATCATTCCCTCCAGGTAAGTGTGTGTGTGTGTGTGTGTGTGTGTGTGTGTGTGTGTGTGTGTTTTAAGATTTTATTTATTTATTTTAGAGAGAGAGAGAGAGAGAGAGCAAGGGGAAGAGCAGAGGGAGAGGACAAGCAAACTCTGTGCTGAGCGCAGAACCCGATGAGGGGCTTGATCCCACAACCCTGAGATCATGACCTAAGCCAAAACCAAGAGTCAGACGCTTAATTGACTGAACCACCCAGGCACCCCTGTGTGTGTGTTTGTGTGTGTTTGTGCATGCAAAATATGACAATGCGTTTATCAAGAATTGCATTGGAAGCAAAGCAGAACATACTTATTTCCCTTAGATAACCTTTATATCTTATTACCTGACTCACAGCCTACTCACTACACTTTTTGAGCAGAACTTTTTGAAAGAAAAATAATTCATAAGAACATAAATTTGGGCTTTGTACCTGTACAGTGAATATTTTAGTTCATAATTAAGAAACAGAAATTAACAGTTATTAGAGGGACTGGAATCAGAACCAACTATATAATGAAGAATTCCTTTAAGGTGCTATAAATCACATCAAAATGAAGATAAACCATTTAAAATAGTGATGGTTTTGTTTAGTACAAATAGAGTAACTTGTACTACATTAGTGTAAGCAGTTCCTGGATTTTATTATATCAAAAGATGGAAATGAATAAAGTGGCACATTATAAAGCAGTTTAAACAGCTTCATGAATAGCAAGTAACATATTGGGTAAATTATAGAAAGTAGGGTGTTTTAAGTGTGTATAGTCATTATGTTTGAAGTTGATACTAACACACATTAGCACCACTAATCTTAATATTTCAAATTCTATTTTTTATGAATTGTCTCAGCTATACATTTCATAAAAAAATTAAAATTAGGACATGAAAAGTTACATTTGTTTACATGCTAACTGCTAAATAATAAATCATTTCCAAGGACCAGTAGAAAAAATGAAAAATAAATAGGTTAAGTTTACCAAATAGATAAAAATGATCTTCTATCTTCTTTTAATATTCTATCATCTCTAGATAGAAATGCAAAAATGATCATAGTTCAGCAATATATTTGTGTAATGCTTAATATGATGGATTACTATGTGCAAAACAGTTACCTTAACATATGTATTATTTTTGGATTAATACACTTTCTTTGATAAACCATAATGGAAAAATAACTTGGTAGATATGCATGTATAGGTTTGTTTAATTTTCTCATGTTGCCCTTATCTGTGTATCTTTTAAATCTTTACAATTTTAGGTTTTGAGACTTTTTATTATTTTATAGTTATATTATGCTCTGGGATACTAATTTTGGAACTGCTGCAAGAAAGTAAATTAAAATAATGTAACTACATTCAAGAAACTTAATGAGTACTTCTAGATCACATTAATTACATCTAAATCTTATAAAATATTGATTTATCATTGTAATATTTTAGAATCATCATTTTAGCTTGTATCATCAAGTAAATAACTGCTGAATAGTCTTAAAATTGGTTAATTTGATACTAATTTTACAAAAAAATCATAGAAGAGTCATCTAAGTCCCAGGGTGCAAGAATTATGTGACCGTTGTTTATCTACACAGAGTGGGAAAGTACTGGCCCATGCTTTATTCTAAGTCTTTATTGCATTTGATTTTCTTAATTCTAGTAACTGAACTTCAACACATATTTTCTGGCATAGGTTTTAATTGGTTTCCAAAAACACAGACTATTTTTAGTACATGAAATATTTTTGATGTATGGAATATTAAATTTTGCTCCCTATATAGGTTATTGAAAGAGATATGCATCATAATTTTGAATTTTGAATTATTATTTCCTCGTATTGGTTCTTAGGGACAAAACTCACTATTTTAATGATTGCTTCAATAACCAAATCTGTTGTCGAATATTTTGGAACACCAGCATACAAACATTAAAAAAAACCCAAAAATATTTTTATAAAACTTGTGTTTTAATGGTCAGTTCCTTGGTAATCACATAATCTCTGAAATAATGTAGGATTTTAACCACACACAAAAAATTGATCTACATTTACTAAAAGGAGAATGTAGTCATTTTGCCTAACATTTTCCTAACAAAAATAAAAGAAAACCCAGAGGAGGTGTAGTTACCACAACTTCTGGGGAAAGTGCTGAAATGATGTGCTGACAGGTGATTAGCTAGGAAAGCCCATTAGAACAAGCATGGTACGTGGCTGGAGTGGTATCACAGCCCGACTCACCGGATGCAGAGCTGCTGAATTGTATTGGAAAGGTTCTAGCCAGAGCCCACCATATGGGCGCTGGGCTGAATCTTTAGGGGTAACTTAATACTTCAGACTGTGGAAATCTAGAAGTTACGGAGGCCACGATGCGTTTGGGTTCTTTCAGTCTAGGAATTTTTATTAACAGGAAACTAAAGTATTATTTAATCAAGTCTAGGGTGTATTGTGAGGAGAATATACAAAAATGATGCCTTCTACGATTTTGATAACTATTTGTAAAAGGAGAGTGGGGCTTTCAGTAAAAGTGTAAATATAAAAGTGTATATACAAATGTAAATACAAAAGTGTAAATACAAAATAAAAGTGTAAATACAAAATGGGTAGAAAATTCTAACACACTTCTAATAGTTCTGTGTGTTTAAAGATGAAAACATATTCTTTCAATGTTTTAGAATAAATTGTTATGACTAGTAATAAATAAATGGATGAAAAATTCAAGAAATATGAAATTACTGTGATTGACATGAAAATTATAGTAATCAGCATACCAGTCTTTTATACTCACCAAAAAAGAAAAGGTTATTCAAGAAAAATCACATTTCATGCTGTCCTTGTAAAATTCTTTAATATTCCTTGAATCTAACTTCGGGCACACAATGAGCAAATATATTTACAACAAAAGCGCATTTTGAAGTACCTTACTAAACCATTGCTTTGAAGAGGGGTGGGTTTTTTTTCCTAAAATCTTTCATAAAAATAAAAGTCATATCAAACTGTCCTTATTTTTAAGTTCTACTATATAGAGTGGACAATCAATAGTTGTCACTTATGAATTCACTTCTTTATTTTGGCCTTGTTACTATTTTATAATCCAAATATGATTTTATTAAATGAAAAAAGAAAATTGAGTATTTAAAACAGAGAAAATGTTAACTATTTTCATAATAGAAAATAAAAGCAAGATACATTATTTTCAGAGGCAAGGAATTTTAGAAATATTATCTTGTGTTATTTTTCTATGAAAATCTTATAAATCATCCACTTCTAACGTCAGAAGCAAATTTGCTGTGTTTCCTTCCAGTATTTTTCTATACTCTTTATTTTTTGTGTTAATTCTACATTACATACATATTTACTTTATTTCATAGGCATTTTCCTCCAACACTAACATTGCCCATAAGCATTATAATGCCTACATAATATTCCTAATGGTGCATATGATCTGGTCTGCAGCCCCATCAATTGCTGTGGTTGTTTTGGCAGAATATTTGATCAAATCTTTAATCTATTCTCTTAGAGAGAATTCAATTCATTTTCTTTTCAAAGTTCCTGTCATATATAAAGTCATAATCAACGCATTTAGATCATTTGTCCCATCCTTTCATAGATGTAGTGTGCAAATGGAATTCCTGGTGGCCACTTTTAAGGTTCATGGTATATACTGCCAAGTTTCTGTCCACAAGGTGGCAATCTATAATATTCCCTTTAGAATGTAAATACTGTCAGTACCATCCTGTCTTGGTGCTTACAGCTTTGTAATAGAGCTTGAAGTCCAGCATTGTGATACCACCAACTTTGGTTTTCTTTCTCAACATTCCCTAGCTATTCGGTGTCTTTTCTGGTTCCATGCAAATTTTAGGATTATTTGTTCCAGCTCTGTGAAAAATGTTGATGGTATTTTGATAGGGATTGCATTGAATGTGCAGATTGCTCTGGGTAGCAGAGAACAAACTGTGGAAAGAGCCGAGATGTCCATCGACAGATGAATGGATAACAAAGATGTAGTATATGTACACAATGGAATATTATTCAGCCCTCAGAAAGGATGAATACTTACCATTTACATCGATGTGGATGGAACTGGAGGGTATTATGCTGAGTGAAATAAGTCAGAGAAAGACAATTATCGTATGGTTTCACTCATATGTGGAATATAAGAAACAGCGCAGAGGATTATAGGGGAAGGGAGGGAAAACTGAATGGGAAGAAATCAGAGAGGTAGAAAAACCATGTGAGACTCAACTCTAGGGAACAAACTGAGGGTTGCTGGAGGGGAGGTGGGCGGGAGGATGGGGTAATTGGGTGATGTGATGAGCACTGGGTGTTATATGCAACTGATGAATTATCGAACACTACATCTGAAACTAATGATGTACTATATGTTGGCTAATTGAATTTAAAAAAAGAAAAAAAATGAATGTAAATACCTAAGGGCAGGAATTTGAGTGTGCTCCTCAGATCTACTATATAGAAGGAACTCAATAAATAGATATGAAATTTATGAAAGAAGGAATGGAGTAATCCAATTTGTAATGCCAATATTATAGCATCCTTGACATTACCAAATATAAAACACATATCCTCTATTATCATAGATGAAAACATACTATGTCTTTTAATTTTATTTCATATATATATAGCTGTGGGCATTGGGGTTTGTTTGATGAGTGCTGTGAGCTTGACTCCTTGCAGACAGTGTGGGTTGCGGGGCCTCCAGCATGTGGGACTCCCAAGGGTTTCTCATCCCAGGACCACCCTGTATCCCAGTGGAACTCCTGAGACCTCACAAGACAGGGCTTCCTCTGGAAAAGTGGTCAGCAGTGCCTGGTGCCTGATTCAGCCATTCACAGAGCTGTTCCTGATACTGAGAGTTTCCCAGCTCCTCCTCCCCCTCCCTCTCCACCATCAGGATCTGAACTCATTCCCCACATAGCCTAAGCCACTGGTGGCACCCTATTTACCTTCCTGGGAAACCCCACACAACATTCACCCTGGCGCTGGCCCACAGGCATCTCCCATGGTGTTCAAAAGAGAACATCTCCTGATGAGGGTGGCTTAGGTGGAGGGGCCAGCTCCCTCTTGTCAGGGTGCTGGCAGGTGAGCTGAGTCAGAAAGAGAGAGCCATGCCCCTGGGCTGTTCTGCAGGGAAAAGCTTCCAGGCCAGGGAACATGATCTCTCGGGGAAAGTTCTAGATGCCTCACAGCTGCTAGAAGGAAAACTGGCCCCTGAGGATGTGTAAAGGAATGCAACACTCAAATTACTGCAGCCTTGGACCATGGTAAATGTCAGATTGGGGCCCCGGGACTCTGTGCCACAAGCCCATGTCCACAGTCTAGGGGCTTCTGGAAGGCTATAGATTTAAAGCTGGTGGGTGTGCAGTTCACTCCATTCCGGCTTCAGCCGGTCCACCCCTGCAGAGCCCGTGGCCCAGAGCCCCTTCCCTGGCACCTGGCCAGGCCCTGGGACAAGATATCAACACACTGTGACTCTGAGTGTGGGTTCAGGGGCCTCCAGAACATAATCATAAATCATAATTTTTGACAATGTAAATTTTGATATATAAATTAGGAAGCACAGCCTTGAAAAGCATCGGAGGATAAGTATTGAATATAGAACATAAAAATCTGAAAGTAAAAGATCTAGTAGGAAAGAAAGCAGTTTAGTGTGACACCTTCATGGTTTAGGGGCTCTCTGTGTACACAGTGTTCTAACAATAGATGACAGCAATGATGAAGATTTGGTGAATATTGAAGAAACATCTCACTAATGAGAATACAATTGATTGTAGAAAAGGAAAACTATTAATGTTGAGCATAGGCTAAACGTATTCTAATATTTTGTTTTTTGCTGCTTATATTTGATAACAATACACTTAGAGATATTTAGGGGAAAAAAGTATTGCTGACATTCAGTGAAAAAAAATGCCCCGTTACATTGCATGTCTAATGTATCCTAGCTTCATCTTTTCCATGGACATCCATCCTACGTAACAATTTAAAAATAATATTAAATAATGTTAAAATAACTATGGAGTTATAGAAGAATAGATACCATAAACATCCATTCATTTACTTATTCAGGAATGCATTTTTTGGTCACTAAGCTCCATCTATGAATCAAGGTTCTGAATCACTTGCTGAGATTACACCATTATGAACAATAAGCCAGGAGAAAGTATAGATTTTTTTAAGATACCCACAAATTTAGGTAATTAGGAAAAGAAGAAAAAATGTTAATGAATATTGCGAAGGGAAATTTCAGCAGGCAATAGACACTTACCGGAAGGACCTAAGGCAGATCAAAATGAGGGCAGGTCCCATTGAGGGAAATTTATGATGAGACATGGAATTGAGTAGAATTGAGACAAAGAATGTAAAAAAAAAAAAAAAAAAAAGATTCTCAAGGAGAAGAAATAGCATATTTAAAAATTTGGATGAGGATGAGAAAGTTTGGTTTATTTAACAAACAAAAGGGAATTCAAAGTGGCTGATAAAATAATTGTAAGGTAAGGTTCTATACAACAAAGGAAGGAAGAGAATAAAAATAATTCTGTAGATTTGATGGTGAAATGAGAGGATTTTTGTCTTCTGAAATTATTTGTAAAAATACACAATAAATATATATAATATAAATGTGCATAGTATAGAAATATATAGAAATAATACACACATATAATAAAATTAAAATATGTAATATAAATATCTTTCAAAGTTGGAACCTTGCCTTCATGTTAATTATTTAAATTGCTCGATGTATCTGAAGAATACAGAGAGCTCATTTAATCTGTGTATATCAGCCAAAAATATTACTTTTTCAGCTGTTTCAGGAGAATCTGGTGTAGATATCAGGGGAGACTCAGCTTTTCTTTGACAAATCCCAAATTAATTATTAGTTTTTAATTATATTTTTAAGGGAATAAAAGAAAGGTTCAGAATTTCAAGTTGCACGTATCAGCCTGAGGAAATTTTCAATGGAGTCCATGTTTTTCTACCCTTGATAACATAAGTAATAATTAGATAATATTAGGTACAAAAACAATTAAGTAAAATGACCATCCTGTACTGATTAGGCATTTCTTGGAATGGTTTAAAAGATTTGAGGCACTCCCTCTCTTCTCTCAGCTACTTCCTCTCAACTGTTGAACGGTAGACAAAAATGATTTGCCAATTTCCAGCCTTTGGGGCAAAGTCTAGTCACCACTTTGCTTCCTGTCATGGATCAGCCTTTATTTGGGGCACTGAGAGGATGCCTTTATTATTTTTTTCCATAGGTATTTCAAAACAGGAACCACACAAAAATTCTCAGGAAAGAGCATTTCAGGTCTTCCTTTCTTTTTTTTTTTTTCTTTTTATTATGATGGAAAATTTCTCAGGAAATTAGGGTATCCTTGGTCTTGATGCACCATATTTTACTTGTGGCAATGTATCCATTCCGTATGTTCACATTAGCTATGTGGTACTTCACCAATATTTTTAAACAGTCGGTAATAAAAACTTAATTGAAGCTTCTGCACTCAGGCTAAAAATGATGATGACATGGCTTCTGTAGCCCACATGTGTGAACGAAAACATACAGAATATATTAATTATTTAAAACGTTGATGACATTTTCACTAGGAACTTGCATTCTGTCTTCTTTTTCTACCAGATGAGACTACATTTATGGGCAGAAAAAAAAAAGTTTATTGTAAAGCAAACACATTTTTACTTGAAGTGAATCCATTTCATAATTAAATTTAACAGAGATGACATTAAAAAGTATAGTAGGATAGCATAGTATAGTATAGTATAAAGCAGATATCCAGAAACTTGGAAGAAAAAACGTACCAATACTGTTAAAGAAAGAAAGAAAGAAAGAAAGAAAGAAAGAAAGAAAGAAAGAAAGAAAGAAAGAAAGAAAGAAAAAGAAAGAAAGAAAGAGGAAAGGGGGAAATCCATTGAGGCAAATTCTTGATTAAACTTCTCTTCTAGTATTTAATTTTCTTTATATAAGAATGAGAAACAAAGACCTGAAACACTGGGGCAATGTAAGCTGTAGTCAGCACTCAGAGAAAGTCAGGCCTTAGAAAGGAAGAAGGCTGTTGGAGAAGCTGCAAAAAGAGAGTCAGCCTGGAATTAAGAACCTAATGAGAGTTTTATGAGCAGAGTGAAAGAAACTCTTTAGTAGCAAATCTCTGACAAAAAGTCATAATGAATACTTAAATAAAGAGGGTCAGCATAAGGTAAAGAATAAAAGTCTTCACATCTCATCTGTTTGATAGTTAAAATTTGGTAAAAAGTTGAATGCTCTTCCTCATATAACTTATGTATCAGTCAGAGGCTTTTGAGTTTCTGGAAGTGCTATCAAGATGATAATCTCTTTCTGGAAACTGACTATCATTTCTTATTAAGATCACTGATACAATCTAGGTGTCTAGGTTATAGAAACCTAATATAAATATTCAGTTATTTTTTATTAAGATAGAAATATAAAGATAGTTTTAAAGAGGAATATAATTATGTATATAATTAAATTAATTTAAAGAAATTTGTCTTTGGACACATGCCAATTAGTAACAAAAAGTGAATCTTACAACTCTTGTCTTTCAGGCAGAGTTTTTGTTGTTGTTGTTGTTGTTTTTAAGTGAGTCTTACATAGATCTCTCTATTTGGAATTTATTCCTCTTGCAATTTGACAGATGATATGTTTGAATATATTTCTTACCCTGAATAATCTTAATGATTTTACTATAAAAATGGTTCTCTGAAGAGAGATGTCAACATTGCTAAATTGAAAGCCATTTCATTTGTTTTAATTTATATGAAACTGAGTTTATTTTTGGCTTCCACTTAGTGGAAGGTCATTAAAGTGTAATTGTCCCATTAGTGACAGTCTGAAAATGTAGGCATGAAGCCATAAACTATAAATTTATTTCACTGATCCTTTGGGGTTTGTTTTAATGCCTTCTTGTCTGTTAGCTTTCCAACAAGGTTGGATATCTTAGAAGAGATGACTCTGTCTGTACTGTATGAAAAGCAGCAATGACTGGTCATATTCATAGTAAATTAGCTTTTTTCCAGCTGGTTCCCAAGTGAGTAATTAATATTAACATGGTTAACAGAGTTTCATGCCTACTAATATGAAGGTGACATTCCTGTTTTTGTTTTTGTTTTTATTTTTCTCTCTCCAAAGTCATTTCTACCTAGAGATGGTTGTGGTAATAATTTAGGAAATGGAATTGGAGGACACTTAAAAAAAATGCTTTTCGCTGCAATCCCTGGATATTGCTTTCTTTTTTGAGCTGATTTCTCAGAATGAAAATAATAAATACTATTGCAAGAGTGTGAGGTTTTTAGGAATGTGAGGTGCTCTGTAGAACACTGGACCAAGTTTGATCTGGAGACAAAACCCTGATACTTGTCATGCTTAATGTGTTCAGAATCCCTGCTAAAAAGAGTGGCCACCAGGGATTATTTACACATAGGCTGCTTGCCTCTGAGTCATGTGACTTGGATGGCTTGGGTCAAATTGGACTGGGACTTGTCCTTAAAATAAAGGGCAGTCATCATAGCCTAAAGAGGTGGCATGGAAGTCTTGCCAAAGGACATGCCTTATTTTGATTGTGAGTAATTAGACCAATCAGATCTTCAGGGAGTTTGGACAAAAAACACATAGAAACACATACGAAGGACATAAAGGCAAACCATAAGAGCCATGAGATTATAGAAGCTGTGAGCACAAAGTGTCCTAAAGTAGGGAAAGTGGAGTAAGGAGAAGTCATTGGAAGTGTTATCAGATGTAACCAAAGAAGAGAAACAGAAAAGCCACAGTACAAGAGCCGTCAAGTGAGTAATATAGGGCTGCTATCCAGCTGGCACACACGGGTATGACCACGCCGTCATTTAAATATTGAAATAAGTTCAAAATGATTGGTAAATAGCTGCTTCTCAGAGGCACCTGCGCCTCTATTCCTTGCTACCAGCTGCTCTGGTTACTCCCCTATATCCAGAAACTATAGTGTTAAAGTCAGGAGCCTTTATTCTGATGGGTTGAGGATTGCGCCTTACTGATGACTAAATATTTCAATGTCTATGCCTGCAGAATAAGGTGCTATGAAGGCCTGCCCCTGAGGAAGTAACAGGATCCTGCTCTGTAATCTATAAGACTTTGTGGGTCTCTAGGAGGCTTGATTACAAGGTTGTGTCCAGTGCTTGTTCATTTCTCTGATGCATTATCACAATAAATTTCTATATTTGAAGAGATTTCTCTTCTTTCCAATCAGGTCAAGTGAGCCTGACCGTAATATAGGTCACCCAAAATATAAAATTGACATAAAAAAAAAAAAAAGAAAAACCCAAAAAAGCAAAAACCAAAAACCAAAACAAAATCTGTTTAAGGAGACTCAAGGTGGAAGGCATTATTGTTCTTATGCTCTGAGCTCTACTCAAAGTAGGTATAGAAAAGGTCAGTAAACCGTCCCAATATATCTAGATATATTACTTATAACTTGATTAGTAGGTTTTTTTTTTTTCCTGAAGATTTTATTTATTTATTCAAGAGAGGGAGAGAGAGTGCATGCGAGTGGGGGATGGGCAGAGGGCAAGGGAGAGAGAATCTCAAGCAAA
Source organism: Halichoerus grypus (assembly GCF_964656455.1). NCBI lineage: Eukaryota > Metazoa > Chordata > Mammalia > Carnivora > Phocidae > Halichoerus > Halichoerus grypus. The sequence continues at coordinate 9,972,718 of NC_135724.1, forward strand.
CTGCATGGTGAGTGGGGAGCTTGAGGCAGGGCTTGATCTCAGGACCCTGAGATCATGACCTGAGCCAAAATCCACGAATCAGACACTCAACTGACTGAGCCACCCAGGCGCCCCTAGCGGTTTGATTAATAACAGTCTAGAGCACAGTTTTCTTAAATAGATAAATCATAAGAGAAATTGAATTACTTCTGCCTTTTTCCGATTACTTCCATCAGTCGTATTACATATAATGAGAATTATCCCATATAAACAGAAATATAAATATGGTATGCCTGTATCTTTTCACATGCATATATAAAATAGAATGTGTGTGTGTGTGTGTGTGTGTGTGTGTGTGTGTGTGTGTGTGTGTGCAATACGGAATACAATAGAGACTGCTAGATCACAGGAATCCAAGTCTCTCCTCTTTCCTGGATGCACAGTTAGACTTCACTTTCTAGTTTTCCCTGACATTAGCAGTGACCATGCGACTGAGTAGTTGCCTGTCACTGGAATATAAGCAGGAGTGTTATATGCCACTTTCCTGAATGGCCCATAGAAATTCCCTCTGGGCCCTTTTGCCTTTCTGGCTGGCTGGATTGAAGACAACTTCCAGAATAAACTTGGAAGCCAGGAGTAGAAATGGAGTACACAGCACAGGGATACCCCGTTGCCTTGTTTACTTCATAGCACTGCTGTCTGAGGAAAAAATAGGCTTTTAATTATATTTTAGATATTAGGTAGTTTTGGGTCTACTTGCTGTAGCAGTTAGTATATCCTAACTTGTTCATGGTATTAAATAGTAAACCTTAGAAGAGAAGTTTACGTATATGCTGGTAAGAGATTTAGAACTTATTATCCATAAAATAAAAAAAAAATAAAAAAAACATTTAAATCTTGATGATATTACTAGGTTTCTGGTCAAATATTACTAAGAGCTATAACAGAAATTCCATGAGGGTAAACATCCCATTTTCTTTTTGTTCAATGATGTACACCTAGCACCCAGAATAGTTCTTGACATATGATAGCTTATCTGTAATTATTTATTAAATAAACAAATTTACTAGGATGATCTGTTAATTTCCTAAAATTTTCTCCTTAAAGTTGAGCTCTTAACTATAAGATGGTCTCTATAATACTTCTACCTATAACTTTATTTGATTATTAATTTTATCCATACAATGTTTATGAATTTAATCTCTATTCAATGTATAAAAATACCTTGGCACAGTCATATCTAAAAATAAAATTAACAAAGTGGAGGATTTTATGTTCAGATTAAACCCTGATCACCTAATATTGACTATTTTTTTAATGTAGTGACCACAAATATAATACTAGTATTCTTACATCTGGTAGGTAATAAATCGATAAAAGGAAGGGACAACATGATGTGTGGTTTTAAGTTTTAATCACTCCTGTCTTGAAGTGTAGTTCAAATTCTAAAACACTTGAGATGTGAGATGCAGGAATTAAAATGATAGGGTACAAAGTAGCTTTCATTGATAAAGTCTTACAGAAAAACAAATTAGAAGTGGCCACAATTTGCCTTCCTATTTCCTCTCCGGAGATTAGCATGTATGAAAATCTGGCCTTGGGAGAAACTGGATCTGAAAAGTAGACTACATACCTGGAAACTCTCTTAAGTATCCCAAGCCCCAAATGTGAGGACAGAGGAAAAGAGGCTCTCAACCTTTCTCAAGAAGGAAGGATTGAATCTGAACACTAAAATAGAGGAAGTGTAGGAAAATACAGCTTGCTAAGGAATACAGATTGGAAAATGTGAGTAAGAGAGTTTCAAGCCACTCATGCTCATGCCCAGCATTTTCTCCAACAATTCCTCCTTTTCTCTTTCTAGATCTCTTCCTCTTTATTACATCTCTCCAATCAGCATGGAGAACACACTCTTGTCTCCTCCATACCAAAAGTAAGTGCCTTTTCTCTGGATCTCATTCCTCTCAACTAAAGCTTTTACTGGCCAGTTTTACAAAGCAATTTTCTTTATACTCTGGCTCCATTTTCCAACCACCTGGAACTCCACTCCTCAATTTGTGGGAGGTTAGCCTTCACTATTCCATTCATTAATCTATTCTTGCTAATGTTAGAAAAGGCATAACTGGGGATGCCTGGGTGGCTCAGTCAGTTAAGTATCTGCCTTTGGTTCAGGTCATGATCCCAAGAAGCAGAAAGCCTGCTGCTCCCTCTGCCTGCCACTCCCCCTGCTCTCTCTCTCTCTCTGACAAATAAATAAATAAAATCTTTAAAAAATAGAAATAAAAAGTTAGCTACAAATATTTAAAAAAAAAAAAAGGCATATCAGGTCCAAAGTGGAGTCATTGGTGCCAAGCCCCACATCAGCAAACCAAGACTTAGATGTAACCTAACTGGAGTTTCAACCCTTCCAGGAATGTAACCTTTAACTGGTCAGTCTGGAATTAGCTGATCAGCACTAACGAGGTAATCCACTGGATAGACCCCATCTGTTCCCCATAGGAAGGTGACCTTGTTAAAAATCCACTCTTTCCTTGTCCCTCTCAACTTTCTGTCTATAAAATCTTCCATTTTGTACAGTTCCTCAGAGCTTCTTTTTATTTGCTAGAATGTACACTGCCTTATTCATGAATTGTTGACTAAAGCCAATTTGATACTTAAACTTACTCAGTTGAATTTTGTTTTTTTTTAACACTAAGATCACATGAAAGTTCCTATTTCCAATGGCATTTTTCAGATCTCTGTTTCTCTGTCTCTTTCTCTTTTTTAGTTTAACTCTCTGATGTATCAACAGAGTCAACCACATCCTCTTGGAGAAATTCCTTTTCTGGGACATTGCACACTTTTCTTTTCCCTTCTGACTTTCCAGCTTCTGTATCTCAGTATTTTTGGTGTCTTCTCCTTTATTGGGCCGTTAATCATTTGTGTTACTCAAGTTTGATCCTGGGTCTTTCATTTTTTTCATCTTTAACTACTCTAGCACAGACCAATTTATTCTCACTATGGCTTCAAATATCATATTTTTATCTTTAGATCTGTATACTCAAATATTTATTTAACATTTCCACTTTTAATATCTAAGTGAATATATTAAAGCCAAATTCATAATTTCTTCATCAACTAAAGTACCAATTTCCAGACTTCCATCTCAATATTGCATGACTTACTCTTTCAGTTAGTTACATGTGCCAGTAATCTGGGGTAAGAATGGACATTTCATTCCTTCAACTCCCATAGCTGATGAGTCATAATATTTTACGGGAAATAACTAAAAATAGATATGTTTTACAAAACTTCTAATGTCTTTCTCCATTTATTCAAGGAAAGGGGGAAATAAGGTGATACATAAAATGTAATACATTTCACAGAGGGCTCTAAGAGAAAGTAGCACCTAGGTCATGTTTCCAGTAGAGGGAAAGTCAGGAAATTAAATGTGGAAAGTGTTTTTGCTTGCTTGTTTGTTTGTTTTTTCCAGACAGAGAGAGGAGAAAGAGGCAATCATCCTATGTACTTTTGAATTTGAGATACAATGGAAGACAAAAGATTGGAACAGAATGAGGGGAAAATAGTAGTTGTAGAATGGGGAGCTATATAGAAGACACATCACATGGGAACTTTCTTATGGGAGAATCACATATGATTTATGTTTTTAGATGAGTATTCTTGTTTCCTTTTAAAATATTTTTAAGATTTTAGATCAATTCTAGGTTTACAGAAAAAATGTGCAGATAATACAGAGAGTTCTTGTACACCCCACACCCAATGTCTCCTATTATCACCATCTTACATTAGTATGGAACCTCTGTTACAATTAATAAACCAATAAATACATTATTATTAACTGAAGTCCAGACTTTATTCAGATTTGCTTAATTTATACTTAATGCCCTTTTTCTGTTCCAGGATCCCATCTAGGACACCACATTGCATTTAGTAGACATGTCTCCTTAGGTTCCTTTTGGATCTAATAGGCTTTTGTTTGTTTGTTTTGGGTTTTTTTTGATACTTCTTATTTTTGTGTTTTTTGTCTTTTTTTTTTTTTTTTTTTTAGGAAAGCTTGTTCTCATGACTCTGAGACCAAGACCTGAGCTGAGACTGAGTCGGATATTTAACTGACTGAACCACCCAGTAGCCCTGACTTTGAAAGTTTTGAGTACTGCTCAGATATATTGTACAACACACCTTAAATAGGATTTTCCTGGTGTTTTTGCCACGATTATATGGGTTTATGGGCTTTTAAAAGAAAGACCAGAGGTAAAGAAATGTTCATTTTCTTATATTAATGCACTAAACTATGTACTCTAGCACATTGTTGAAAAGGGGAGGTAAGAGGAGAGACACTTTTTTTTTTTAGACTTTATTTATTTATTTATTTGAGAGAGAGAACATAAGAGGGGTGAAGGTCAGAGGGAGAAGCAGGCAGCCTGATGCAGGACTTGATCCTGGGACTCCAGGATCATGACCTGAGCCGAAGACAGTCGCTTAACCAACTGAGCCACCCAGGCACCTGAAATATTCTTGTCCTATTTCTGATCTTAGATGTAATGCATCCAGTTTCTCACCATTAAATATTATGTTAGCTATAGGCACTTTGTAGATGTTCTTTATAAAGTTGAGGAAATTCTCTTCTATCCTAGTATGCTGAGTATCCTAGTATGTTTTTTGTTGTTGTTGTTGTTTTGTTTTCTAATCATGAACAGACACTGAATTTTTTCAAATGTTTTTCTGTATTGATTGATTTTTAGTTTAGTTTGCTGGTGTATTAGAATACATTGATTGGTTTACTGATGTTGAATCTGCCCTGAATCCCAGGAACAAAGGCTCCTACTCTCCCACAGAAACGGGAGATAGAGATGCTATCTCCCTTGATGTTCACATTTCACTCCAGTTTCCTGAGAAAGACAGTCCTGGGTTGTAAACCTGGTAAGAGGCTGTTAAAAAAAAAGATTTCCATACATCTCAGAGGAGTAGAAAAAGAATTTGCAATTACAAGCTTATAAAACAAATGCTCTAACAAAGGGAGGTAGGGTGTCTCTCCCGTTATTTTTAACAGGAAAAATCAATTTTTTTACTTTTAATTGGTATGTGACCTTATAGTTGGTGGTGGTGGAGGATGCATTATTGGGTTTGGGATGTATTTAATTTTTATTTTTTAAAAAATTGTTTACAAGTTTTTATTTATTTATTTAAGTAATCTTTACACCCAAAAGAGTCTCACGCTCCACTGACTGAGCCAACCAGGTGCCCCTCTTTTTTTTTTTTAAGATTTTATTGGGTTTGGGATATATTTTAGAGGTCAAAATAACTGAATTTGCTGCTGGATTTTGATGTTAGCATGAAAGTTAAGAAATAATGGCAGATGTGCCACCTGGGTGGCTTAGTCGTTAAGTGTCTGCCTTTGGCTCAGGTCATGATCCCAGGGTCCTGGGATCGAGCCCCGCATTGGGCTCCCTGCTCAGCCAGGAGCCTGCTTCTCCCTCTCCTGCTCCCCCTGCTTGTGTTCCCTCTCTAGTTGTCTCTCTTTCTCTCTCTGTGTCAAATAAATAAAATCTTAAAATAAAAAAAGAAAGAATGGCAGATAAATTGAACTGAGCAATTGGTGAATTGCAGCGCTATTCACTACAGTATGAACACAGGGAAAGGGGAACCTGGATTACTCATTTTAACATGTTAGGTTTCAATTACCTATTTGATGTTGAACTGTAGGTGGGGGCAGTCTGAGATTCAGAGTAAAGATGATGGCCCCAGGCCTACCATTTGGAATCATTGTAACGTGGGTGATTTTTAAAGACAGGACACTGAAGATCATCCAGAGAATATAGAATCTGATAGAGGATTAGGTCCCATGGAACTCAAACATTTAGAAGATTAGGCATAGAGAATGAGAAGAGAGAGAGGTGTATTCTTTGGAGGCAATTAAAGAAAGAAGTTCAGGAAGAAAGTAACCCATTAAGTGTAAAACCCTCCCCTGCCTTCCATTCTATCCTCACCATATAGCACTCTTCCCATGACCCTTGATGTTCAACTACACCTTATATATGCCACAATCTTTGTCCTCTAGATCCTTTGTGTCCCTTGATTTCTCTTCTTCAGCACAATCCAGATACCATCTCCTTTTTCTTTTTAAAAAATATTTATTTATTTATTTATTTATTTATTTGAGAGAGGGAGAAAGAGAGAAAGAGTGCAAGTGGGGGTGGAGAGAGGGATGGAGGGAGAGGGAGAGAGAGTCTCAAGCTGACTCCCTGCTGAGCCTAGAACCGAATGCACAGCTCTATCTCATGACCCTGAGATCGAGGCCTGAGCCAAAATCAGGAGTCGGGTGGGTAACCAACTAAGCCACCCAGGCAACCCCCATTTCCTCTTTCTTTACTTCATCTCTCAGAACTCATTTTAAATATCTCTCTCCCTCAGAAAGACCTCATCAACTCCTCATAATAATTTAGGTCTCCCTGCTATGTAGGTTCATTTTACTTAGTAACTCTCTGTCATAGCACCTCACCTCATTTTAATTAGAAAATTTGCATGTATTTTTTTAATACCTCTTTCCTCCAATAGATTATGAGCTTTAAAAATTCATCAACCAGATGGTCTTGCTCACTTCTATCTTCCCACCACTTGGCACAATGAAGCATACTTGTATAAATGAGAAAATAAATGGAACAAATAGTAAACTATTTTGGCTCTTTCTGGACTGTTTAATGCAACCACAGGAAATAATCTTTCCAACTTGTTCCCATGCAAACTAAATGTTCATTTATTTAGCCAGTACTTTAAAAGTCAGTAGAGGTTGGGAAAATAAATAAAGGAAACTTCTTTTAAAATGGAGTCAGGAAGCTCTGAAGTGGGGAGCTCTCAGGCATGTATCATTCACTACAGCCTACTTCACCCCAGAAAGAAGGAAGATAAGAATTATCTTGACAAGGGAGGACAGTTCTCACATAGGAATTTTATCTCCTGCTTTTAAGAAAAAGAAGGAAGATCCCTCCCTGGCTCAGCAAAGCACTAACAACAGCTTGCAGCCAATGAGAAACCACCACAACCTTGAATTCTTGTTCTGCTCCAATGAACTTTTGTCTAAAATAACCCTCCGATATTTCCTCCTAAAACCTAATAAAAGCTGACCTTCCCTTTGTCTCTTTAGATTTGCCTGTGATTCATTACAGCTTACACATCCCGAATTGCAATTCCTCTGCTATCCCCTAAAGTAAACTCATTTTGCTGGTAAAATAACTGGCTATTTTATTTTTAAGGTTGGCAATGCTAAGAAAATAATAAAACCACTTCCTTTTCAATTAAAAAAAGGTGTTTTTACTTAAAAGAGTCATTCTGCATATGTGCCACATTAATATGCTAGTAAGAGCAAATACCATGTGACAATTAAATCGACTTCTGCATCTCATCGATTAAAGTTAACATTGCCTTCACACACCAGTGAGTTCTCATATCATAAACAATAATTAAGATATTAATCACAGAGATTCTCAGATGGTATAAGTTGTTTCAGTGGAGAGATTTTTTTCTTCCTTCCTTCCTTCCTTCCTTCCTTCTTTTCTTCCTTCTTTTTTTTTATTAATCTCATCTTATTACATCCCTAGTAAGAATTATACTCAATATGGTCTGGAGATTAAACACACCATATAATCATTTTCATAAAGCCTGTTAACTAGGAAGTTTCCCTGTTTTTATTTAGGTAATTTAGTTGCATAGCACTGACTTGCAGGGTAAGCTGTAATAGTTCTTCTGAAACTAAATGATTTTTTTTATAGGATATTCTCATTGCAAATAGTAATGTGACTGCTTCTTTAATTAAAATGATTTCTTATTTTCCAAGGAAAGACAAACAACAGTAACAAAAAAAAAAAGAAAAAAAAAAAAAGAAAACCAAAGCAAATTTAGACCTTGATAGCTTTACTTCAGATTGTATTGCATTCGAATGCAAGATGCTTATGGATATTATCCTATTACTGATTCTCAGAGCAGTGGCTAACTCCATCAAACAATGTCGGCAGCACCACTGCGTGTAACATACAAAAACACATGTTATTTTTGCAAAGCAAATTGGGCATCAGTGCATGTGAATATGAATTCTGGCTGGTAAAATGAAAATATTCCAGATGCCATGTTCTATAGTTTAAATATAAAGAAAATATATTGTGAAAAAAATATTTTTACAAAATTATTTTACTCAATGAATAATGAAAGAAGCATTTCATCAAGAATGTGCTATAAGGAAGCTAAAGCGCTTTTGTGTGGTTATTGTTATTGTTCATTCCTTTAGTTTCATTTGCATCTGGGTAAAGTAATATTTAGCTCTATTAATTTATTATTAAATTTGAAAAAAGTTCTTTTGTCTAGACCATTTAAAAATTTAATATAAAATTATCTGATTGATCATTTTGAGCTCCGCTGACCAATAATCTGCATGTTGAATTAAATGATCCCCAGAAGTCAAGTCTCTAGAAACATGTTCTTTTCACATCCCAAGACTTGCAAAACTATGGCTCTGTGTGCAGGGATGAAAGAGAACTGATGATGATCTCAAACTGAGTGTAGACTCAACACATGTTTGGTGGGCACATCTTGCTGTCCTCACAGATAACTCCAAACCTGCGACACTTCGAGTGTCCCCACAGGAGAAATACTGGAGTAATGAATTAAAAGTTAGAAGAAAATAGACACAAAATTAAAATAATTTTATAAGGAGTTTGTATCAAATTAAAAGTAGAAAGATTTTTAATAACAGAAGTAATTAAACTCTTCTATTACTATTATGTTTTCCCCAAGGTAAAATAAAAAACAAAAAACAAACAAAAACAAAAACAAAAAACAATGATAAGAGCTTTTGGCTTCCCTTTGATTAAAAGATATATATATATAAATGTGCTCATTTTCTCTTTCTATCAGTTTGGTCTGTGTGTGTGTGTGTGTGTGTGTGTGTAATAATAAAACAGAAAAATCCATAAACATAAAGGTATATTTGCCAATAATTATAATGTGAACAGTCTTGTAATTATAATTTAGATTAAAAATAAAAAATTGATAACAGTCCAGAATTCCTCCTCAAATATGTAACTCTTCCAATAAAAATCTCCCTGCACATTGGAGCTAGTTTTTATACTCTAGAAGTGCACTGTGCAATAGGTTCCACTAACCACATGTGTATGTGTTTAAACTTAAATTAATATGCATTAAAATAAATTAAAAAGTTATTTTTTCAGTCACACCAGCCACATTCCAGGTGCTCACATGTGCCCTGTGGCTTTTGTATTGGACAAGAAAGAGAATATCTCCATCAGCGAAGTGAGTTCCGTTGGACAGTGCTGCTCTAGAAACAAAATACTTCTAGGACACAGAAAACCTAAAAAAAAAAGTTGAATTTCATTATTTGATATCATGAAAGAAAAACAAGTGACCAGATGTTATTAAAGTTAGAAAAGAGAGATCTGATTTTACATTAAAAAATATTGTGCCATATTTGAAGTTCACTTTGACTGCCATTATGGCAGGTCCCAAGGGGCCTCTATAATGGCATTAAGGTCTATCTCTCTATCTCTCTCTTTCTCTATCATCTATCTATTTATCTATTTGTCCATCATTATTTCTTTCCTATATTATTACAATATTTCCTAGCTGGTTGTTCTTGCCCATGTGTTCTGATACAAGATCTACTACAGGGCAGGAGAGTGACATTTTTATGGCAGATCACTCCTGGTCTCCATGACCTCCAGCAACATCCTTTGTCATTCTGAGTGAGAATCAAAGAACCCACAGTGGCTTAATGTCTCTCCCTCCCCATTCATTCTGTGTGGTTATCTCAGCCTCTCTACGGCTCCTTCAACACATGAGTCCTGTTTCTACCTCAGCACAATGGCACAGCCCTCTCTCTCTGCGGTACTCCTCCCCTGGGTAATAGCGTACCTCAGTCTCTTCTCTCTTCAAAATATTGTATCACATGTCATCTTGTAACTGAGACTTAGAAATGAAAGTACTACATATATTTACTGAAATTTGTGCCTTCACACCTAAATATGTAATTTCCATCATGGCAGGAATTGTGTGTTTTCTTGAATGTTGTCTCACTCTGTCCCTTATATAATATTTGGCACATAGATGGTATTCAGTAAGTATTTATTAGATGATTTTTGAAGATAAAAATAATCATAATCCCAAATGTGTTCCTGAATTGTACAGTATAAGAAAAATATATTGTGCACTAAGAAGAGAAGATTCTTGGGACACCTGGGTGGCTCAGTCGTTAAGCGTCTGCCTTCGGCTCAGGTCATGATCCCAGGGTCCTGGGATCGAGCCCCGCATCGGGCTCCTTGCCCAGTGAGGAGCCTGCTTCTCCCTCTCCCTCTGCTGCTCCCCCTGCTTGTGCTCTCTCTCTCTGACAAATAAATAAAAATCTTTAAATAAAAAAAAAAAAAAAAAAAAAAAAAAAAAAAAAAAGAAGAGAAGATTCTTGGGGATAAACTCAAAGAATAGAATCTGTCAGGAGAATGTTACCTAAACTACAATGACCAAATAGTAATTGATAATGACACATCACATACAACGTGCTTACTGGTTACATGAACCACATGTTTATTTTGGTGTAATCAGCATGATCTTTCCCATTAGTGTGACCATGAAAATCAGACAAATATCGACAATTTCTGAGAATGACATTAGAACAAGTATCCTGCATACACATTAGCAAATCCTTTCTCTCTAACTCCTTCTCAGCTTTATATTGCCATCATTCAAAAAAAAAAAAAATGTTCATTTTCCAATTCTGATTTCTGCATTTGAAATTTAGATAAACTATTTTCAGGTAGGACCATTTAGCTAGATTTTCTAAAATTTAGTAGAGACATTTGTTTACTTTTACTTAATTATGACTGTAAGAATAAATATAATATTTTTATGAAAGGGACATTTCAGAAATGCTGAAAAGCATTCCATCTAATACTATATACAATTGGAAGTCAAAATCAGAGAAGAAAGAAAGAACAGTGATTATCTTCCTCACAGAGCTTTAATTATTTTGTATTGCTGTTTCATATATACTTCCTCTTACCCAGAATTCTGTATGAGAGACACAGGATTTGGAGATATGCTCAAAGAGAAGCAAAGAGCTACTCAGTGCCTCTCATGATGACCCTTTAGAACATAACTGCCCATCTGTTTGGGGCTATTGGTCTATTTTAGTACAAAGATATGAGAGGGAAATGCTCTACTTTGTGTATCTCCAGTTTTGGATTTCTTTGCTCATGTATTGCTCATGCAATACTCAATCCTGAACAACCACACACATACTTCCATACTGAGAAATGCAACATGCCCCATTTTTAAGATATCTCATTTAAGAATATATACATACATATCCTTTCTGAGAAGTAAATATAATTTTTTCCCACTAGCAACCAGAGATGTTTTATCACTATAATTTACCCCTCCCTTAACTACCTAGAGAGTCTGTATTTGGGGTTTTTCCAGAGTAAGAGTTATTGCTAGAGATAAATCTTATCTGAATGACCCATTTGTATGGCAGGACAGACATCTAATTAACAAACATCTTTTCTTCTCCTTGTCCCATGAACTGTCCTCCTCCCCTTTGAAGCCCCAGAGCCCTATCCCATTACTTAGCTCAGGATGACATATATACTTCATTTTACCTTTCTGTCTTTGAACCTCTCATATATATAGGATTCCTGTATGTACAAAATTAAATTTGTTTTTCTCCTGTTAATCTGTCTCACGTCAATTTAATTACAAGCCAGAAGAATCTGTGAAGGATAAAGAAAAAATTTTCCTTCCCCCAACAATCCCTATACTCTAATGGAATTTTAGTATTTAAAAGGCATTTGGACTTTAATATAATTTTCTAAGTCTGATTCTAGTGTAACTTGCACTGTAGTTAGTCACATCATTGTTTTTTTTAACTCTAACTTAATACAAACTCAATAACCATCTGAAATATTCCAGCTTGCTACTAATAGCCTGCTGGACGTATTTATATACCAAGAACTGTTATTAATTTATAGTGGGTACTATGAAATCAATGTTAATGTATCTTGTGGTATAATAATCTTTTAGGAATAAATAAAGTAAACACAGTTAAATATGAATTGATATATGTTCTATAGTCCTAATTAAATTTACTAAAATCATTAAAAGAGAGGTTAAAAGTAGACTTATCTCAGCGTGAGCTCAAATAACTCTTCAAAGATATTGTTAGCCTGATTTTCATTTCCAAACATGTTGCTGCTGCCATAGCAACTGGCATTTGGGGATGGGGTTAGTGGAATTGGTTAAGCCCATAGAATAAACTATGCATAACTAATAGACATACCATTTCTGCTTAAAGTTTAATTGGATTTGTCAATGCTTTCCTTTCAAAGACTGCCAGGTGCACACCTGTAGTTGAAGAAGCTGGATTTATAACTCATTGCAATGAAGGAGATCACAGTATGGGGAACTGTAGACATCACAATAAGAGGATGTTAGAAAGCACTAATTATAGGATTTGGTCTCGTGCTAGGTAATTTTGGAAAGATGTAAAAATACTAGGGTTTTTTCATGGAATTGGATGCTGTCAGGAAATGGGGTAAATCTATGTTTCCATATAAACATAGATTTATAATGAAAAATACTAAACATATAAATTAATAAGATTTCTTATAAATTTTATCTATATAGTGGGAGAGATGAAGAAAGGCTAAAGCTGTAATTGATTAAGAAGTAGAAGGGGCACCTGGGTGGCTCAGATGGTTAAGTGTCTGCCTTCAGCTCGAGTCATGATCTAAGGGTCCTGGGATCCAGCCCCACCTCGGGCTCCCAGCCCAGCAGGAAGTCTGCTTCTCCCTCTCCCTCTGCTCCTCCTTCTTCTTCTGCCTCTCCTGCTTGTGCTCTCCCTCTCTCAAATGAATAAATAAAATCTTAAAAAAAAAAAAAGGAAGTGGAAGTCATTTTGTTAGCCAGGGTAAAGGGATATTTAATCATGTTGTGGTTTGTACAATATTCATATTTGTGTCTTTATTAAAACATGATTATGGAATGAAACTGTTTTGTCTTGATACATTGAGGCCACAGATAGAGCTTATCTGATATAAGATTGGTTGTGTTCAACTGAAGAATATCAAGACCTAGCTGTGAGGGCCACTACAGCTGGCAAATGCCAGTGACCGCTGAAGGCGAGCACATATTGCTACCCTAAAGTATGTCTCTTTGGCATAAGGATTATTTTGAGCTAAAGGCCATCAAAACCCTGCAGATTCGGGAAAAGCTCTTCCCTCCCCTTTGATTGCTTAAATTTACGTTGGAAAGGAACCTGTACCAGAAAGAGCTATTACCAGAGATTCCTTTTTACCTAAGAAACTTACCTAACAGGGCAATCTTTGTTTTCCAAATATCTCCTGCCCTACCCATGAATGGCCTTCCTTCTCTTTGTATCCCCGATCCCTACCTCTTTCTGAACATCAGGGTGGTATATGTCTCAATTATCTGACTGCCCCTTGGGTCTTATATTTTTATGGGTCTCCCATATGTATGAAATTTGGATTTTGTAGATGATCAATAATGTTCAATTATTTAAAGTTAAGAAAACAAAAATAATTCATTAATGAGTTGCATGTCATAGGTTTATTATACAGTGGTGAAATTTATTATTTTATGTATAAAATATTAAGCTACCTTAATAAATCACCTTTCAAAGAAAATACTAAATTTTTTCAGTCTTAGAAATACCTAATGTCTCATGATGACAGTCATGAGTTTGTAATAGTATTTATATACTATACATATAGTATACTATACATATACTATACTATATATGTATTATACTATACATATACTATATATGTGTATTTATACATATTTATACATATACACACTATATATATAGCTATTATTGATCTTATTGGCTTGCAATCCATTTCTCTCTCATTAGGATATGAGTAGGGTTGAGAGAAGGAAAGGACGCCTGGTCTAATCTCTTTGTAAACCTGCTAAAATCTACTTCTGAGCAAGGAAACGCATGATGATAGCAAAGGTAGAGTTCTTATGTATGGAATTATTTTAGCTTGATAGCTCCTTCATTAAACTGCTTATTCTAAACAAACCTAGATTCTATGAATTGTTTATCCTTCATACTAATTCTTTTCTAGTTATCACAATAAAAATATTGTCTCCTATTGTGGATTTTTCTTTTAAACTTTTACATTACCTTTTACAGAGTAGATGGTTTTATTAATTTAGTAGTCATCTTTATTAATTGTTTCATCATGATTTATATTTATATGTTTTCTCTAAAAACATCTTTCCTAGCATGTTTTCCTACAAATATTCCATTAAACAATTTTCCAGTTTATTTATTTGCTTTTTTTTTTTTAATCTGGGCTCTTTTAACAACTGGAATTGATTTTTGGAGTATTGTCTTTAAATACTAATTAAACAATTTCTAATATATTGTGATGCTTATATAATAAAGATAATTATGCAATAATGGTAGCAGTAAAATTTTATTAAGCCATATCATGTGGTAATGAATAAGCATTTGAAATTTATTATAAATATCTTCTTTTTCTAATAGTTCATATCTGGTACATTCCAATGACCCTTTATGAATATTAGTTTTTTTGTTTCTTTGTTTTTTTTTTGTTTGTTTGTTTGTTTTAAAGATTTTATTTATTTATTTGACAGAGAGAGACACAGCGAGAGAGGGAACACAAGCAGAGGGAGAGGGAGAAGCAGGCTCCCCACGGAGCAGGAAGCCCGATGTGGGACTCGATCCCAGGACCCTGGGATCATGACCTGAGCCGAAGGCAGACGCTTAACCGACTGAGCCACCCAGGCGTCCCTGTTTCTTTGTTTTTTATGTCCATCACATATACCTGGTCATTTAAATGAGCTTGTGATACATTTAAACTAATTAGAAAAACATTTCATCTTTACAATACTTAGCTTTTCTATCTTGAAATATAAGTAGGCTTCTTCATTTAATATTTGTCTTGTATTTAGAAAATTTAGTGAAATGTACATTCTAATAATTGCTCAATTACGTCCCTTCAGTTTTTTTGAGTATATAATCAAAATGTTTCCAAATAACAAAATACTTATTTTTTTCCCAAATTGCATCTTTTATTTATGATTATATATATTATATTGGTCTGAATCATAACCACTTTTGTAAATATGATATAACCTAATATCTTTCTTTTAGAATCTTCATTAGAATGTTTCTAGTTTGGTTTTTGTATTTTTTGTTTTGTTTTTAAAGATTTTATTTTTTTATTTGAGAGAGAGAAAAAGAGAGAGAGAGAGAGAACATGAGTGGGGGGGAGGCACAGAGGGACAAGCAAACTCCCCACTGAGCAGGGAGCCTGATGCAGGGCTTGATCCCAGTACCCTGAGATCATGACCTGAGCCAAAGTCAGATGCTTAACTGACTAAGCCACCTGGGCACCCCTGTTTCTAGTATGTTTTTGACTACATGTTTAACATTTAAAAATAGAATATTACTATTTATGGATGCACAAACAAATTTATATTAAACAACCTCTTCAACACTCACGACAAACCCAATCCCTTCCTTGAATTTATCTTTATTTCTAAAATTAAATCAAATACATTTTGCAAATAGTATGGCATAGCAGAAACAAGACAGAATTTCATACCAAATATGAGTATTATAGTA
Organism: Halichoerus grypus; assembly: GCF_964656455.1. Lineage (NCBI taxonomy): Eukaryota > Metazoa > Chordata > Mammalia > Carnivora > Phocidae > Halichoerus > Halichoerus grypus. Next base: position 9,988,370 of record NC_135724.1, read on the forward strand.
ATTTTTATATTATTAATCTCAAATTTTTGAGATTAAGATGTGATTTTAAGATGTGATTTTATAGTAAACTAAATGTTTTACTTGTATTTTTCTTAAAGAGAAGTTAATAGTTTAATTATGTGCACAGAGCATATCATCATTTTGGAAGTACCATTATGTGGTTAGTAGACAAACAGCTTGAATCGAACAAAATAGAAAGAAACAATTAATACATAATAAAAGTCATTGCGGTATTAAACATTTGGTTTAATGAATGAGTTAGCCCAACATATTGCTATTATCAATTATTGAAAAACCAAAGCAAATACCTAATACCATTTCTTTCCCTCAGTAAATGCAATTCCCTGGTTACTTTGTTTCAGGTTGAGAATATATACTATAGAAACATACATTTTATTTTCAATTATTATTGTTTAGCATGATTATGAAGAGCAGGCTGAATTTTAAATTAACTAGGGAGTTTTATTTAAATTAACATAAGACTATTAAGCAAACTATCAGTCTAATGCTAAATATGATTTTACCGGTTAGTCTGCTTTTAAAAAAATATTCTGAACATTTTTATGAATGACTGTTTATTTAGTTTTGTTTACATGCTAACATATTTCAGAGATCATATCAGTGGCAAAATAGAAATGGATTAAATAGACAGACAAAAACATCAAAATCTAAACTTTGAATATAGATATTGAGTCACTACATTGTAAACCTGAAACTAATATAATAGTGTATGTTAATTTTACTTCAGTTAAAAAAAAAAAGAAACAAAACTTCCAGTCAAGAAATAAGTCAAGAATCAATATCTAGTTTCCAAAATGGAGTAAAAAAAATAAAATAAAAATAAAAATAAATTAGAATGTGATCTGAAACAGACTAAGTGCATGAAAAATTTAGCCCTACCAAGTGCAAGAGAACAAGAAAATTATTACTTTGTTCACTAAACTCTGGAATAGTCAGTATGTTGCTTTTTTTTTTTTTTTTTTTTTTTACTACCAAATGGGGGCATCTGGGTGGCTCAAATGGTTAAGCGTCTGCCTTCGGCTCAGGTCATGATCCCAGAGTCCTGGGATCGAGTCCAACATCAGGCTCCCTGCTCCTTGGGAGCCTGCTTCTCCCTCTGCCTCCCTCTCTCTCTCTCTGTCTCTCATGAATAAATAAATAAAATCTTAAAAAAAAAAAAATAAAACTACCAAATGGGTGTATTTTTAGTTATGCATAAATTTCCTAAACCCATGATACAGAAGAGAATTTTAAAAATTTCCATAATTAATATTATCATATGAAAGACTATTTCAATAAATTTGAATGAACAAACCATAACATTAGGAAGAACATTAATATGAAAACATGCTCTCAATGTCTTTGTACAGTAGTTACAGATTTGAGGAAATTATTTCCTTTACTATTTAAACATAAACTAAAACAACTCAAACATTTTGAATACATATTTATAAGTTGTCTTGATAATCAGAATATTTTCTTCAACAATTCTGTTGATTATTTAATAGAAATGATTCCAAATGTATTTACTTTGATACTTAACATTAGAGAGCAGAGGGAATGATTTTTTTGCACTAATTTGCGTGACAAATAACATTTTGTGAATGCTAACTTTGTTTTATGAATTATGGCATAAACTAAAAAATTTGGTGAAAATTGCCAAATTGGTTTTGTTTATAGCCTTTAAATAAAACCCCAATTTTCAATTATACCATTTTAATTGTCAAAATAAAATTAAAGGGGAAGAATTATCTTGCCAAGTTAAATTAAATCATCACCATTGAATAGCAAGTAGACAAATATTTATTAAAATATTGAATCATCATTTATGTTGAAAAGCATTTTCTCAGGCCAGCTAATTTATTTTGCATATGAAAGAACTGAAGTAATTCATCAAGGACTCTTCCATTATTAAGAAGCAAATAATTTTTAGAAATGGAACTTAAACAAAGTTTTAAAAATTCTATTCTTTGTGAAGTTGTATAGTAATTCTCATGTGACACTTGCTTTTCTCATATCTCTAGTATTTAATGTCATGATTTGTACTTACATGAACTACATTTATTATTTTAAAAGTTTGAATAGGTTTTTACTAAATATATGTGAGACCAAAAATATATTTGGATAAGTGCCCTTTTGTGTGTAATGCCTTAAAAATTAATAAAAAACAATATTAAGAGCACAATATGTTAAAATAAATTTTAAAACTCCAATCTTAATCTTTTTGGCTCATTCTTACAAACCATTGAAAACATCATTAAGAAGAATAGGCTGGAGGTATCACAATACCAGATTTCAAGATATAGCACAATGCTGTAGGAATCAAAACAGTATGGTACTGGCACAAAAATAGACACATAGATCAATAGGACAGAATAGAGATCCCAGAAATAAACACACAATTATATGGTCAATTAATCTCTGACAAAGGAGGCAAGAATATATAATGGGAAAAAGAACTGTCTCTTCAACAAATCGCATTGGGAAAACTGGACAGTTGTGTGCAAAAGAATGAAACTGGACCACTTTCTTACTCCATATTCAAAAAGTCAAAATAGCTTAAAGACCTAAATCTGAGACCTGAAGCCATAAAATTCCTAGAATAAAACAGAGGCAGTAATCTCTTTGACATCAGTTGTAAAAAAACATTTTTCTAGATATGTCTCCTTTGGCAAAGGACACAAAAGCAAATTTAAACTATTGGGACTATACCGAAAAAAAAGCTTTTCCACAGTGAAGGAAACCATCAATAAAACAAAAAGACAATGCACCAAATGGGAAAAGGTATTTGCAAATGATATATCTGATAAGGGGTTAATATTCAAAATATGTAATGAACTTATATAACTGAACACCAAAAAAGAAAAACCAAATAATCCAATTAAAAATGGGCAGAAGACATGAACAGACGTTTCTCCAAAGAAGACATACATATGGTGAACAAGCACATGAAAAGATGCTCAACATCACTAAACATCAGGGAAATGCAAATCAAAACTACAATGAGATATCGCCTCACACCTCTCAAAATGGCTAAAATCAAATCACAAGAAACAAGTGTTGGTGAGGATATGGAGAAAAAGGAACCCTTGCGCACTGTTGGGAATGCAAACTGGTGGAGCCAATGTGGAAAACAGTATGGAGGTTCCTCAAAAAATTAATAGAATTATTTTCCCTACTGGGGAAAATAAATGGAACTAAAATAGTGGAACTAAAATGGAAAATTTGAATAATATTGTCATTTCACCATGACGGTGATTGAGTATGTTGAAGTACATAAGTATAAAGGTATTTTTAGATGTTTTTAACAAGTTGAGAAGTACAGCAACAAGACAAGCAACAAATCGGGAGGAAATTTACCTCTAAGATAGAGTAAGTATCTAACTAGAAGCAACAAGTCACTTCCGTCTGCAAAACTTCACTTCTCGAATCTTTTTTTAAGCGATATGTTTAAAAATTATCTTCTCTGAAAAAGTTAGAGTCCTAATAACTATTGTTATTTGATTCTGTTTGCTGTAAGTATTGTCACTCTGATTAATTAAAGCTAAAACTTAAATGATTTTTTTGTCTATAGTTACATATGACTTCATAGTCATCTATTTGTGTAATTAAAAAAAACTCCTTTGAAAGCAAGCTTTTGACATTGACTCTTCTAAATTTGAGGGTGATGGACTTGTTTACTATTTTGACTGGTTTTAGGGGTATATGTACGTGTCGAAGTTCTTCATATAGTATATTATAAATATGTACAGTTTATTGTATGACAATTATAGCTTAGTTAAACTTTTCAAAAGTGCCATATGTTTACAATAACATTCAGTGGATATAATTCTTCTGAAGTCCATACATATATTACTCCTTTTGGATATTTATGTAGAATTTGATTCAAAATTGTTAGGCTAAATTTCAAACAATTGCAGACAGTAATGATTCCTATGTATTTTTCTGTCTCTCATATTCTTAGTACAATATACATTTAGGTATTTGGTTCATTTTTACTAATGAAAAGGTTAGATAAATAAAAACATTTTTGTTCTTGGAAATGTTATTCAGAATAATTTGCTATGCTGGTGTCTTGGTTTCACTAGAAACTGTCCTAATGAAGCAGTTTCTAATGTAAGGGAAAGAAAAAGACATTATTTTATACCTTAAAGAAGAGATACGTGGTCTTTCATGAATATGAGTTTTAATGACAGGTCAATTCAATAAATTGTCCTAGAAAAAAATGTTTAGGATTATTCTTCAGATTTAATGTCATTAGGGAGTGAGATTTTTAAACTTTTAGTAAAATATGATTTCTTCACACAGTATCAGTTTTTTTCATAAAAAGGTGTTGAAAAATAGATTGTTTTTACTTTCTTATATAAAGAATTACTGGGTAACACAGAAATAGCAATAATTTTCCCTTTTTATTTCTTTTCTATTGAGATACAAATGCATAGAGTAAAATGCACTGATGTTAAACAGTTCAGTGAATTTTTTCAAATGTCTGTATTCAACTTTGTCCAGATATAGAATGTTTTCCTTCCCACAGACATTTGCCCAACCCTTTATGGTCATTCTCCTCTGGGCCCCAGAGGCAATCATTTTCCTGATTCCTTTCAACAGACATTAATTTATCTTGAAAACTTTAATTTTTAATAACATCTTAGTCATTTAATGCTATGGAGATTCAATTTCTCTCAGTAAATTTGAGCTTCTTTCCTCCTTATGAGTTCTACCTGTTCTATTAGTTTTTCATCACAGATGAGTCATGAGATGACAGAAGCAATGGAGAAAATACATGTATACATATATACATATATATATATGCATATATATGTATAAAGTTTAGTTTTATAATTTATAGTCTCACCTTCCAAGTTTAAGGATAAGTAGAAGAAAATCGTTGGGGATGGATAGTTTTTGTTCATCTTAAATATGCAAGTACACTTCTATCTAAAAGACTAATTCTTTATGTCTGAGGAATAGTGTTGTAATTCTAGAATATGATGCTATATAAAATTTGAAATTTTATAGAAGTGTAAGAAAAAGAGCTAGTAAAGGAAAATAGCAACTTTGTTTTTAAGTAATGTAAAAAATCATATATATAAAAGGAAAGCTAAAGTACGAACAAATTCCCTATTAATTTCCCACCCCTGTGAAAGAAACAGAATTTTTAGATCTTATTATGGTATGCATGTATATGGTATGTATATGTTTGAATACACAGTACCAGACTAATTGTATAGCTCTGGACCAGATAAAGTGTTTGCATCAAAAGCCAGATACTCAGGGACACTGGGTGGCTCAGTTGGTTAAGGGTCTGATTCTTGACTTTGGCTCAGGTCATGATCTCAGGGTTGTGAGATTGAGCCCCAAGTTGGGCTCTGTGCTGGGTGTTGAGCCTGCTTAAGTTTCTCTCTCTCCCTCACCTTCTGCCTCTCCCCCCAATCTTCCCACTCCCTCCGGTCACATGCATGCGTGGGTGCTCTCTCTCTCTTTCTAAAAAAAAAAAAGAAAAAGAAGCCAGATACTCAACTTTGAGATCCCTATCAAACTTGGAAATTTGGTGGGAAATTTCTACATACTGGAGAATATCTAAAATCAAAACAAAATCTCCCTGCTTTTGTGAGTTTCTTTAACCTGTTAAGTACAATAGATGAGGCTACGTTATTGAATACCAAAATATTATATATCCTTGTTCTTACTCTGCTATAATGAGATGAGGAATGAAAGCTCAGAAAGAAAGCTTGCACACCACTTTATAGGAAATTATTTTGTCCTAGAATTTTCTGTATTCAATTTAGACATTTAAAAAGACCCACATAATGAAAATATATTTTTTTCAAAGTTGTTATTCATATATGTGTAAAGGGACTTTAATAGTGATGCTTTGTCTGTTTTGGGTGGGGTCCCAAAGACTGCAAACCATGCACCCAATGACAATATCTGTATGAAAGCAAGGAGCTGGAGGTTAGAAATCTAAAATCGAATTTCACCCTGTTAGTGATCACAAGTGAAACAAGTACGTACTGAAGTGTGTTCTATGTCCTCAAAGCCCTGCTGTCCTGAAGGGGGGTGAGAGAGAGAGGCACCTTTCCCTTTGCCTTAGGCTAAGTGGATGGATCTTCAAGGTAAATACTTATAGGATCTGACAGGTATTTCCTGGAATTTTGGCCTGAGTTGACAAAGACAAAGATTATGTGAACCAGCTGTGGACCAGATGTGTGAGATCACTTTGAGCCAAGTGCACCTGTGAGAGGAAGCATAATTGGGTTAGTCTGGAATCCTAAACAGAAAATTACCTAAAGCGGGCGCCTGGGTGGCTCAGTTGGTTAAGCGACTGCCTTCGGCTCAGGTCATGATCCTGGAGTCCCTGGATCGGGTCCCGCATCGGGCTCCCTGCTCGGCAGGGAGTCTGCTACTCCCTCTGACCCTCCCCCCTCTCATGTGCTTGCTCTCTCTCATTCTCTCTCTCTCAAATAAATAAATAAAAAATCTTTAAAAAAAAAAAAAAAAAAGAAAATTACCTAAAGCAGTGATTTTCCTGGCGTGGTCCTTTGACCAGCAGATTAGCATCACCAGGAATCTTGTTAAAAGTGCAAATTTTGAGACCCCCACCTCAGTTTTTTTTTTTTTTTTTTTTTTAATCCAAAGCCTGGGATTAACAGACTTTCCAGGTGATTCTGAGTCTTGTTAACACCTGAAGACCACTAGCCTACAGAGGTGGTGCTGGCCTGGAGAAGGTCTGTGTGGGGAGGCCTGAGACTGAGACAGTCGGTGAGCATAAAGAGCACAGATGTCAGAAATCCAGCGGTAAGTGCTCTCCTGGAAAGGGATCCAGGATTGGAAGACCCAGCGGTGGTGCCTCCACAAACTCCTGAGAGATCACCTCAAGATTCCAGTGGCCCTTGACTTTCCCCTACTCTTCTCACCCCGGAGCCCAACTCACAACCTTGGTAACAGAGGTGGTTCTCCTGAGTACACATCACAGCCAAGGTCCTGAGTTGCTTTATAAACACCTATACCTGAGATGTTGGTGCTGAAACTGTGGACGGTGTCCTGTTCATTCTGATGGATTAGGTGGAAAATGCCCCAGAGAAGCAAGAAGGTGAGAGTGTGCAGACAGGAAAGTAAAAGCAATCAACCTTCTTCCAGTCTAAGTCCATCACATGTATCCAGAGCCTGAAGGACTCCCTGGGAGGGGATGGGGCTGAGGGGAGGGAGGAGGAGGGAGTTTTACTCAGCAGGGTTTTTATACTACCAACTTCATTAGTATTTTCATTCACTTGACAAAGAGTTGTGGAGTACTTCTGATGTCATATGCATTCTTGTAGGCTGTTGGGGATATAGGAATGAATAAAATGCCAATATCCCTGTTCTCCTGGACCTGGCATTCTAGTTGAATAAGGGAGGTAATAAACCGAGAAGAAATATAAAGCAGAGTCAGGGAATAAAGATGGCATGATCTTGCTATTACTCAGACGGGTCAGGAAATACCTCTGTGACCAAGAAGGCTGATATTGGAGAAGAAACCCAAATGAAGTCAAGCCTAAATAAATCAGAACGTTATGGTGACTATAAGAGTCTGACTTTTATCATCTTTGAACATCTGGAAAATCGATGGGACTTATACTGTGATTTCTTTCAAGGGCGGGAAGAAACTGACAAAACGATTTTAACAGGGTGTGTTGGGAAATAGTAAAGTTATTTTCTACTTACAATTTATACGATATGGCTCATTCAATAAAACTGCTACATATGGTAAATACACATGCATCATTATAAAAGAAGTCATTCTCTTTTTAAACACAAACAGCAAAAATATTCTGCTGAGGTTTTTTAAAGATCTCTTTACGACATATATGAAATTGTAAGATATTTAATCATACAACTCCGATCAAGTTTGTATTCATTTTATAAATAAATACTGTGTGCTTATAGTGTGCTCCGTACTATGACAGGGACTATGGGGGGGAAAAGAAATACACGTTCTGGTCCATGCCTTCAGGAAACTCATTTACAATGAGGGGCACATTTAATGGAACAAACTAGATCCTTTCATTCATTCCACAATTATTTATTAAGTGTCAAGTGTCCTAGAGTAAGATGACAAAAAAAAAATCAGGTAAGAAAGGAGAAGGTTTATATCAGAGGTCATTTTCTCCACCTTCCAGCACTTAGCAGATAATACGTATGTTACCGGCACTTCGGTATGTGATCAGAAAGAGGAGACCAAGAAATAGTAATAGGAGGTGAAGTCAGAGATTTATTAGTAGTTCTGAGTTTTTGAAAAGAGATGGTCTAAGGATTCATCAAGAAAACAAGAGAGTAAAGTCCAAGATTGGCAATTTTTATTATGTAAGTATTGTGGTTTTAAGCCTTTCTGTGACTACTGTATAAAGACCAGGGTATATGCCCAGTCTCTGCCCTATGTAGTTGATATATGATCCTGAGCTCTAGGACCAGACTCCTTGTAATTAAATCTCAGCTGCTTCATCTATTGGTTTTGTGACTCAATTTCCCCATCTGTAAAGTGGATGTTAACACAGTTCCTATCTCTTAGTATTATTATGAAGATTGACTGTGTTAGTACTCGGAAAGCCCTCAAGAATATGTATCGAATATTGTCAGTGTTCACTAAACATTAGCTAAGACAACATAATTAAGAGGATAATTTAAAAGATTAGGATGAGATGATAAATATTAATTTGAAGAGAATAAATTACTTTTAATTCTGATAAGTGCTATCTATAGCTGAAATAGTTTATGATGAAAAGCTCATAAAATCCAGGAAGGGCTATTTTTTTCTTCATGAACCTGCTGGAAGAGAACACAGAAGCTAATCTACGTTGTTAGGATGACATAGAGAATAAAGAATAATGGCAACCTTAATTGTTGTGGACTGAGTTGTGTTTCCCCCAAATTCATATGTCATAGCCCTAACCCACTACCTCAAAATGTGGTTGTATTCAGAAACACAATGCCTTTATTTTTTTAAAGATTGTATTTGTTTGTTTGTTTGTTTGTTTGTTTGTTTAGAGAGCATGAGCAGGAGGAGGGGCAGAGGAGAGGGAGAGGCAGAGAATCTCAAGCAGGCTCTGCACTGAGCACAGAGCCCGATGTAGGACTCCATCTCACGACCCTGAGATCATGACCTGCGCTGAAATCAAGAGTTGGATGCCTACCTGACTGAGCCACCCATGTGCCCCTAGAAATATAGTACCTTTAAAAAGGTTACTAAAATGAAGCCCCTAATTCAATCTGACTGGTGTTGTGATAAAAAATAAATGTTAAGACACAGAGAGAGACACCAGGGGTGTACAGACACAGAGAAAAGGCCATAATGAGGACACAGGGAGAAGGCAGCTGTCTGAATACCAAGAAGAGAGACCTCAGTAGAAACCAAACCTGTGGATACCTTAATCTTGAAGCCTACAGAACTGTGTGCAAGTAAATTTCTTTTGTTTAAACCACCCAATCTTGTGGTATTTTGTTATGACAGCTCAAGCAAGCTAAGAGTCTCTCTCTTCTTTGAGCCTCTTTCTTTCTCACTCTTCTATATCAGCAAAGCCAAAACCAAAGTGAATACTTTAATTCTCCTGCCACAGTTCTGATGAGGAAGCAATATAGGTAACAGTGGGAGAATCTCCTCAGATCCTGGGCTTCAGTGAGGTCTCATTTACGTCAAAGCCAGACAGGTGAGGAGGAGACAGCCAGGTGAGGAGGCAGACGCAAGGTGTATCCAGGAACAAACCTGGACTTGATGGATTGAGGCATGAATTGGGTTTGCCTAACAATGGAAAGAAACCAGGGTTGTTTTTTGTTTGTTTGTTTGTTTGTTTGTTTGTTTTTGTCTAAAATTCAATGATACAATGGAGAGTAGAAGGAACCTGATGAAGTTAAAAGTCAGAGGAGACCATGGAAAGGTTTGAAGCGTGGGATCCATTCAGTAAGATGACACCTTTAAAAGACTAATTTGGCATCTGTGTGGATAAAGGTAGAATTGGACAAAGTTAGAAGTGAGGAAAACAGTGAGGAAGCCATGACATGGTTATGGCAAGATAACATGATCAGTAGAGAACATACATTCTGGAAGGGGGGATTTGCCAGTGGTTCAGATGCAGGAGTTTATGGGGAAAATGGTCATGAACAGATTTCTCAATCAAGTTCTATGTGGTTGCTGCTGTCTGAGGGAGTCTGGGGGAAACTTGGATGGGTATCAAGAGTCGTTTTGGAACTGCTAGTTAGAATTCTGTGCTTATAGTTATCTCAGTAAGACCCCGAAACTTCCTGTTGGCTGTATCGTATGTACCGTATCCCCTACCCCTTGACACTATCTATAGATATCATTGATTATTGTATGTTGAATTCTTGATATTACTGCTTTCTGGCCTCTGTTTTTTATATCAAATTTCTCATCCATTTCTAACCTTTATCTCATTTCACAGTAGAGAAATTTAGAGAATATTACAAATAAGCAAGGGAATCTTAAGATTTTTCCATCTGTGTGACTTTGAGTATGTTACTAACATAGCTATTTTTCAGTTTCCTTTTTTTTGCAAAATGAAGAAAATAAAACAATGATTTCTCTCATTGGTTGGTGAAAAATGAATAAAAAATTTGTAAAATGCTTATTAGAAATCTATCTGGCACAGTAGCAGTGCTAATTATTAAATATAAACATTAATGTATCTTATTTCTTAATACAATGGATGTTATTAAGAAATTTGTAAAAAGTTAGTTAAACTAATTTAAGCTCTGATATTAAGGATAGAGACATTTTAAAAAATGGATTTATAAAAAAGAATACTGAAGTCACTGGACTTGAAAGCATTAGATTAAATAGCTATGGGTGGGATCACAACAGAGGAGAAAAAATTAAACCAGAATTGCAAATGGATTTCCTACAAGATAAATAAATAAACAAGGAACCTTATATAATAAACTGTACATATTTTAGCTGAGGGAATTAGATCAAAATATTTATATCTATATGATTTAACTATTTTTAAAATTATTGGAAGTCATATAGAACAAAGATCTCTTGCCATATGTTGTTCTGCCACTCATCTCTATCTCCTTCATTCTTTCTCCACCTTTGTCTAATGCTTGTTGTGCATATGCCCTTGCTTACTGTAGTAGTGGGGTAGATTAGATGTGAACATAACAAATAACCCAAGAAACATTGATGCTTGACTTAGTTTACTGAAATCAGTTGTGCACTGAAGAATATGACAGACAATGAAGAATATAATGATAAATGATGCCATAGTAGAATGGGTAGGGCAGGCGTTTGTAATTTGTTCAACCTATATCCATATCATAACTTTTAGCTGGCTACTTACTGGCAACTTTGGGTGAGTTAATTTAACCATCTCATCCCTTTGCTCCCTTCCAGTTTCTTCCTCCTCTTTCTCTCTCTGTTCTTTTTCCTCCATAACATCCATCTTGCTGAGTTGCTGAAGCAATTGTATATACACCAGTTTGTGACAAGTGACATTTATTTATGATACTAAAGGGTTTTAAGGACTAAAAACTCTCAGGAATATTTTATTTTTAAAGATCTGTAAAATAAGATATAAATGTCAAGACAGAGAGAAAATACTAATACTACACACAGAAGATAAAATTTTTTCTGAAAAATATTAGTCATAGATTAGGTAATTATAATATTTCTTGGATTTAAAAGATTGTGTTTTAAAGATTTTTTGTATTTGTTTGAGACAGAGAGAGTGAGCGAGAGAGAGAGAGAGAGAGGTTGAGAGGGAGAGAGAGATTGAGAGAGAGAGAGGGCACGAGCGTGGGGAAGGGCAGAGGGAGAGGGAGAAGCAGACTCCCCGCTGAGCAGAAAGCCTATCATGGGCTCTATTCCAGGACCCCAGGGATCATGACTTGAGCAGAAGGCAGATGTTTAACCAACTGAGCCACTCAGGCACCCCTAATTATAATATTTTTTTACAATCTATTTTGAAAATGTTTTTCTAAATCAATCTTTCTTCCTCAAAGGAAAACATGCTGATGACTCATGCAGCAGAGATTTATTGCAGCAAAGCAAATTAATACACAAAGATTTAATTACAAAATTTTCTAACTAACCATACCCACATATTTTATATAAGAAGTGAAATATAAAATCTAATTAAAACTAGAGCCAAGCCGATTTTTAATTTTTTTTTTTATTTTACTGACTTCTGAACAATATAGCATTAGAGTTGGAATTAAAATAACATTATAAATAAGTTAATTACAAGGCTAACAATAATAAAAATTACTGGTTATAATTAAAACATTAATTGTATTTGCATTGAAAATATTTGGTTTAGCTTATTTTTGGCTTTGAACAGAATTCTAAACTTTATAATTATGGGAATAGTGTTTTGTCAAAAGTAGTACGAAGTTTGTTTTCATTCCTTGCAATAAAAACTTTTATTTGAATAGATTTTGAACAAAGTTTGCATATATGTTTTCAATACATAAAAAATTGGATGAATAATCTGAAAATGAAAGTAGAAAAATTTAATTTTGATGAGATAACATGGAATGAAGTTGAAACATAATGATGTACATTTTATTGAAAATGCCCAGTTATCATGAATTTCTAGATAATTAAGATGTATAATGCAAACTGTGAAGGCGGTGGCAGAAAAAAAAATCTAAACTCATTGCTAAGTTATCTGTAGTGCAAAGTGTTTGGGTTATTATAGGGGTTAGAAGTTGGGAGGGTGGTCATAGACCTCTTTTGGTGAGAGCATCTACTCCCATTTGAGAAATGAACTTTCTAGTGTAACAGTTTTCAAAGCCATTAATGGGCTCAAAATACACATTGTCTCCTTAATTGCCACATACATGAACATAACTGCATTATATTGAGAGAAGATGATATTTATTTTTACAGCAATGGTTGCTCATGGTAAAACCGGCATCTGGCCTCATGTTTTTTGATCCCATGTTGAGAATTATATTCACTACAAAATGTTAAATTTCCATAGGGCTGCTATATTTTATTTAATTTATTATTTATTTATTATTTATTTTATTTTATTTTGAATGTTCTGTATAGTAGGATCTTTTATGAATGAGTACTCTGTATTACATTTAAGAAGAAAACAATAATCTGTTAAAAGATTAACTGAAGTATGTCAAATATTTCAAGAGTTTACTTGAGCAGACTTCGAATCTGATTGGGCATGCCACATGGAAAGTGGTTAAGCAGCTGGGGAAAGCCTTTTGTAGGACCAAAGCAGAAGCAAAGCAGGAACAGCATTTGGTTGGCTACAGCTTTAACGGTGTTTTATTTGGAAAAGTCTAGTGGTCTATTTGTAATTAACTGTCTTTAACTTTGGTTTTCTCCAATGCAAGAGTATGCACAGGAATGGACTCTGGCTTAGGTTCCAGTTTGTTTACTTAAGCTACCAAGACATTAGAGCCATATAAGTCTAATTTAATTATTTTACACATAAGTCATTTAATTACTTTAAATCTTAAAATAAAAAAAGTGTATTTTTTAATCATTGTCTCATTTCCAGTTAACTAAATGTTTTCTTATTCCCTCTTTTAAATGAAGAAACTAAGTCTTGCTCTCTTGGTCCAGGAAATTATGATTTTTCTGGGAATATCGACTTAGATGTTTATATGGTACTCCTAATATAGACACATGACCATTAAGATTTATATGATTAAGAAATAAAACAAATGACATATTTTACTTATAATTCCCTTACACCTTTATTTTCAGTGATATTAGCATATATCTAACTTAAAAGTATTTAAAAGTAAAATGAATTTGAATTAAAATCTAAAATATTCCATTTTAGGGTAGATTAGAAATTCAAATCAAAGATTGAAAACAGACAAACAAACAAAAAGCAACAACAAAATCCATGCTGCTGAAGGGCTGATGTGTTAAAAGAAAAAGACACAGGGAGTTTTACAAAGTGCCTGCCAGATTTACAGAATTGGAGTTCACCACTGGTGTCTAGAAACAATGGCAGCCAATTGGCTGTGTTCTGCCTGGTTATTTTCAACCTCCATCCATCTTGTTCAGGTAGGATGTCTGCTGGGCTTCTGGGCTTATTTTAAGTGCCCTTGAAATACTGAAAGTGATGACATTCTGTAATTGGTGTCTCATTTCAGTCCAGTGATACTCAAATTTCTCACTCTTCTGAACTCCATTCCAAGTCTAGTTTCGTGACTTTTGGAAAAGAGTAAAAGGAATTCTCATAGCACAAAGATAGCATTACTTTCCTCTTAGTATGATGGCCATGGTTCAGAGCTGTAATGATTAGTTTGACAGAATTCTCAGTTCCTTGTTCTCTTACTTCTCAAAGTTGAAAATATTTATGTCATGTAATTAAAAAATACTAGCTTTCTGTGTGTCTAGCAGCTACCATGCAGGTTCATGCAAATGTAAATTGAGTTTGTAGTCCTTAATGTGCCCTTTCTCATTTCTCCTTTTATCTTTCAGGGAAAAAAAAAAAAGTTTCTATTTGTGCAGTGCTCAACTCTTTGCTCTATTGTTCTTCCCTTCTGATCATCACTGTTAAGTGATGTTGGAAGTAATTACATCCCTCTCTCTCTTTTGGCCAGGAAGCAGTTTTCAGATAGAGAGCAGATTGAAAAACATTCACCATTACACAGAAACCATGCCTCAGTGATACCTTCTGTGTAGCAGGATTAGATTTTCTCCCTGGGCCTGGTGAGAACAGCCCAGACTATCTGGTTAATCTTCTCATGCCTGTTAATGGGTTAGCCACACAAATGTGTCTTTATCCTACATTTCACATCCCAAATCAGTCCTCAACCCCTGAAACACCTCTAGATCACATTACTCTGTCCCCACTCACAATTCCTGTAGTGCTTATGGCTGGTGACATTCAGTTTACACCTAGTGATAGACTTACAGGTGTGTAAGATGTCTGTGCAAAAGATATCCCAAGACCGGTGGAGTAAGAGCTACATCTTAAAAATCAATATGTCCCCTAGAGCTGTGCTATTTGTAAACTACTTTTCACAGAGTGTCACTTAATACATTTTAAATTGAATTTAATTGTACTCAGGAAGCATGGTGTTTTTAATATCACTCACCAGGAACTAAACTTTAGAAGTAGGTTAATAAATGAAATGCCCAGGGCAGTGTTAATTTCCCCTCCCTTCAGGCAATGTGCAAATTCTGCTCTTAATCATATTTTATTGTGCTTGCCTATTTGTTTTTGTGGGTTTTTTTTCCCCTAATGGACAGTGAATTTCTTGAGGACATGGGACTATGGGCTTGATTTCTTTCTCTCTTTTCCTCTTTCTTTTTTTGTATATTTATTCCACACATTGGCACATTGTCTACATAAATTTAGTGTTAAGTGTTTCTTGAATGAATGATTAATTTAAATTTTAAGCATGTGTCTAAATATTTAAGTTCTCACTGTGCATCCCATCTGTCACGTCTTTGTTTACAACTGAGTGAAGAGTCAGTCAGTAGGGCAATCTTCATTAATAAACAGAATGCATCTTTGCTTCTGCCCTCACCTTGATAACTGAGTTGGAAAACCTGGCAAGTAATAAATAGAAAAAGTGGTGGTCCTTGTTGTCACTCTCCTGAGATCATGGATTCTAGAGGTAACTACTGGAATATATGGGGAGTTATATTTTTCTTTAAATCTCCATTCTGCTTGGGTATTTTTATGTCCTCCTAGGGAGAACAGATTGTCAATCACCACACTTTATTCCCTTATTCGTGTAACAAATGTTTATAGAATTCCTACTATAGGTTAGCTGTTATGTGGGACATGGGGGCAACAGTTAGTTTATAACAAGACAATGGTGTTCTCCTCTGTCATGGAGAGTGAAGGGCAGTGATAGCCCACACATTAATGTGGCTCTCTTTATCAGGTCATTATATTATAGCAACAAATACCAACTCTTCGAAGCAGTATTGTAATAATATCCATATTTCACACATGAAGAAACTGAGTCCAAAAGAGTTTCTAAGATTGGGCCGTGGAAAATACCCAGGTCCCTTGATTTGACTTCTAACTAGTGGGGATTCTGTTTTACTTTGTTTCATTACACAGGGCAACTCCAGTTTCATGATTGTTTTCCTTGGAGGTTGTTGTAGTCTTTTACTATTTTTACTTTCCCATAGTTGGACTAATTTTTATGAGTTGGTGCTTTTTAACCAAATTTCCTTCTCTTCAATTTGTGTTCTGAATGCCTATGTTCATAGCTATTTGAGATGTATAAATGAGTGAAAATAAAAGCAAACAACAAACTAAATATACAATCATTTGACTAAACACAAGAATTTAAAAGAAAGATCCACATCAATAGATACTATAATAGATGCATAGAGGAATAAAACATTGACCAGATGTTATATTAATTAAAAGTAATAGCAACAGGGGTCTTTGGGTGGCTCAGTTGGTTAAGCATCTGGCTCTTGATTTCAGCTCAAGTCGTGATCTCAGGGTTGTGACATCAAGCCCCACATAAGGCTCCAAGCTCAGCGTGGAGAGTTTCTTTCTCTCTCTCTCTCTCTCTCTCTGCCCATCCCCTTACTCTCTCTCTCTCCTAAATAAATAAATAAATAAAATCTTTAAAAAATAGTAACAATAGTAACTTCACTTAGAAGCAATGAATGAATGTGTGCCATATGCACTCAATGCTTCATTTTACCCTCACTCAATCCTGTGTTGTCGCTATTCATGAGAACCTTGAGGATGAAGAGATCTTAAGTAGCTTGTTAATTTTAACAAAGCTTACAATAAGAATAACAACAATGCATCACACTCTTAATATAAGTAATATTTTTGGGGTGATTTTAAGACTCAAGGTATGTATTTTGTTGTAATCCCATTATTTACTCCACTTTCCTTGATTATTTAGCTGGGTGTTATGTAGATGGCAGTTTTGTTTATTCTGTAAGGCATATTTCCATTACTCAAAAGTGGAAACCATGTTGGGTGTATGATTTTTTTTTCCATAAAACTCTGATTTTGAAAAGGTAGAAATAAAACATGTGACAAAATGATAAATGGGGCCAAAGCATTTATGTATGTCCAGGGGCTGGGCAACAATAACATGATGATTAGTTTTAAGTGTCAGTCTGATATGGGTAAGGGATGTCCAGATACGTTATATAACATTATTTCTGAGTGTGTCTATGATAATGCTTTCAGAAGAGATTAACATTTGCATGGGTGGACTGAGAAAGGAAGATCACCTTTACCAAAGTGAACGGGCATCATCCAATCGCCTGAGAGCCTGGATAGAACAAAAAGGTGGAGGAAGAGCAAATCTGCTCTCTCTGCTTGAGCTGAGACATTCCATCTTATCCCACCCTCAGATACTGGTCCTCCTGGTTCTTGAAACTTGGGAATCAGACTTAGACTTACACCCCTGGTTCTTAGGTCTTTACACTCAAACTGAATTATAGCACTGGCTCTCCTGGTTCTCCAGTTTACACATGTCAGATTTGGACTTTTTTGCCTCTAGAACCTCATGAACAAATATAATCTCTCTCTCCCCCTCTCCAGATATGTGCAGGTATTGCCTCATCTCTCATGTCTATTGGATAAGAAGTGTTATTATTTGATTTAATCCAAAATGAAATAATAAGAAGATAAAGATATTAAGCCAC
This sequence comes from Halichoerus grypus, assembly GCF_964656455.1. NCBI lineage: Eukaryota > Metazoa > Chordata > Mammalia > Carnivora > Phocidae > Halichoerus > Halichoerus grypus. The sequence goes on from NC_135724.1 coordinate 10,005,984, forward strand.
TATGTTCTCCTTGAAGTTCCATCTACTACTTTTACTGTTCCATCTTTTTTTTTTTTTAACACAGAATCTGTTCACTATATATCATTCTCAATCAGAATAAAAAATATTTCATACTGTGGCAAGTATACCTCAGAATACTGTAACAAACACCTATAATTCTCTAAAAAAAATTTAAATAAAACAGCCAAGCAAACATTTCCACAGCATCCCTACTCACAAGTTTGCTGCAACTGTTTAGAAATGGCACTAAGCAGCTGCTGCCCCAGCTAGAAATAACTTTTGCTACTTCTTCCAAAGAAAAATCTACCTCTTATTTTCATAGATTTTAGCTATTTATTTATCGCTCCCTTTGTAACATGGATCAAAGTAAAAATAACCTAGTGTTGTATTCCACATTCTGTGTGAAAATTCTTTATCTGAATGGCATGATGAGAGAAGAAAATATCTTAGTAGATTTCTTTATTTGAGAATCCCATAATTGATAAAGAACCAAAAATTATTACAAAAATAGGTACCTAGGAACTAGCTTTGCTTATATGATTTTCCTGTTTTCTTACTTCTACCCTTCTCACCCACTTTTCCTCAGGGTTGATCTTTTCCGCCAGAAGGAGCTAAATGTGAATATGGCTCCCAACTCCTGTCAATTCTCACTCCAAAAAACCCTTTTGATCTGTCTCTTTCTATTCCAGTGTCTGCACTTTCACTTTTAAGATTTCCTTAACCCTGACACACGAATATCTATTGCCTTTCAAATAATGTCCCAGTGCCTTGAGCTTGTATTCAAACATCTCTCTGAATTTGCATCACTTGTGTTTCTGGTCTAAAGGCATCTTTCACTCAAACTATGCTATTCTGTTTTCTTGATCTTTCCAAGTCTGCATCTTTGCTTAGTTTTGCCAGTGGTTATTTTTAGCATTTATATGGTTTTTATGAATAGTTGGGATTCCATTTGATGGTGAGTAACAGAATTCCTGTCAATTCCACCAACTGATGAGAAGAATTGTTTTGTTTTGTTTCCCCTCATGGAGCGAGAAGTCTGGAAATGGGCAACGGTAAGGACACTGAGGCATTCTTGGCCTGTTCTGCAAGGCTGCCAGATACCTGCTGTTACCACGACACGACTGGTTGTTGTGTCCATGTGTCAGCAAGAAAAATGGACAAAAACAAGAAAAAGGGATGACACATGTCACAAAAGGAAAAAAAAATACCAGAAATTCACAGCGGACTTCCACTTATATCTCATGGTTACATTACTAAATGTGAACACCCTTGAACTGCACAGAAGGCTGAGGAATGTCATTTCTCAATGTATAAATTGCTACACTGCACAAAATCAGTTTTGTTAGTAAAGGGGAAGAAAGGTGAATGGATATTTTGTAGGGATATTTGAGTAGAGTCCATATACTCTAATGTTGTCCTTCTCTTTTGTAATTAAAATTTATTGTTAAATGGATTAACACCAATATACAAAAGCTTTTCAAAGAGGGTCCTAAGACTTATTAGAATTAACCAAAGTGCTTGCAACGACTTACATTTATACCATATTTTTATAGGTTTTTTTTTTTTTTTAAAGAACAGTGTTAGGTTTACAGCAAAATTAAGCAGAATGTACAGAGTTCCCATACCTCTCCAGCTCCACACAGCCCCTCTCCCAGCACCAACATTCTCTATCTTGCTCCAGAATGGTACGTTTCTTATAAGCAAAGAACGAACATTGACTCACTGTTATCAATCAAGTCTATAGTTAACAGAAGTGTTCACTCTTGGTGTTGTGTAGTCTAGGAGTTTTCGTAAGTGAATAATGACATCTACCCACAATTAAAGTATCATACAGAGTAATTTCACTGTCCTAAATTCTCCTATAGTCTTTTTCATCACTCCTTCCCACCAAATCTTTGGAAATCCCTAACATTTTTACTGTCTCCATAGTTTTCCCTTTTCCAAAATGTCATATAGTTGAAATTACACAATATATAGTTTTCCATTTTGGCTTCTTTAACTTAGTAAGATGCATTTAAATTTCTTCTATGTGTTTTCATAACTTGATAGCTCATTTCTTTTTAATGCCTAATAATATTCCATTGTTTGGATGACCACAGTTTATTTATCTGTTCACCTACTGAGGGACATCTAGATTGCTTCCAAGTTTTGGCAATTATGAATAACGGCAAAGTTTTGGCTGCTATAAACATCCATGTTCAGGTTACCAAACAGCATAATTGTTGGATCATATGGTAAGGACATATTTAGGTTTTATGAAAAATTGCCAAATTTCTGTATTGTATTTTAAACATTATGTTAGAGGGGATTATGAGTGTTATTATTGTCTGATAGTCATACAGGGATTAAAGTAAACTTCATATCTAATCACTGGGTGGGAATTTCTTGAGTTATGTGAAAATCCAAATTGAATTGTTCCAGTTTAAGCTACAGTCTCATGATTCAGAAACTGTCTAGACATTTCCACATATTTTATGTAAAGTGTTAGATGTATCACCTCAACATTTCATGTACAAGGAAGTCATATTGAGACACAATTTGGCTACAATTTGTCCCAGCTCTCATACTGAAATAATATTGGTATAGAACATCTAATTATATATTCCTCAGTAGTATCTTTTTTTCTATCACCCTGAAATTTTGCATCATAAATAAAGTATTTCAGTGAATTACATCAATAAAGGAAAACAGTATACCACTAAGGAAATTATACGAAAGAAAATTTACACATGTAAAGGCTATATGGGTTCTTTCTCGCTGTTGTTAGAATGGAATCAAATGCATTTGATTTCATGATGCTAGAGTATATTGCTGTGGGGGGTCCATGCATACTGAGTCAAACTGTATGTCAGCAAAATACATGCAGTTTAGAAATGACCATGTTCCCTGATGCATGCCCGTGCATGTGGCAAGATGCAGACTAAGGACTAGTGTTGAAATATAGCAGAAATATTTATGACTGTTTTGGTTGTACTTTCCTATCTCATTCTAGGGCTGTCATGTGGGGGATTATGAAACTAGAGTGGCTTTTTAAAATATTGAAATATTCAGTCTAGTGACAAGGTCAAAATTTTTAGTGTTCTCTGTTGGAAGCTAAAGGTCATGTCTCTTTCTCAGCAGTAATTTGGGATTTTTACATTGTTTTTATTTATTTTTCTAATTTTTAATATATTATTCAATTTAAACAATTAGAATGATATTGCATACCCACCCTAATTCAATCACACTGGTAGAAATAAATACTCTTAACAGTTTGTGAGGAATTGTACCAGTGTTTTCTGTACATCCACATAGATGTATTCACATATACTCAGGTGTTTTTTTTCACATGAATTGAGTCACAGCATATATAACATTCTGTGACTTGAAACCTTGGATTAAAAATATATTGTGGAGACAAACCATAAGAGACTCTTAATCATAGGAAACAAGCTGAGGGTTGCTGGAGGGGGCAGAGGGGAGTTGGGGGATGGGGTAACTGGGTGATGGGCATTAAGGAGGGCACGTGATGTAATGAGCATTGGGTGTTATATAAGACTGATGAATCACTGACCTCTACCTCTGAAATTAACAATACATTATATGTTAATTAATTGAATTAAAATTAAAGATAAATTTAATTTAATTTAATTTAAAAAATATACTGTGGAGGGCGCCTGGGTGGCTTAGTCGTTAAGCGTCTGCCTTCGGCTCAGGTCATGATCCCAGGGTCCTGGGATCGAGCCCCGCATCGGGCTCCCTGCTCGGCGGGAAGCCTGCTTCTCTCTCTCCCACTTACCCTGCTTGTGTTCTCTCTCTGGCTGTCTCTCCCTGTCAAACAAATAAATAAAATCTTTAAAAATATATATAGAGAGGGGCGCCTGGGTGGCTCAGTTGGTTAAGCGACTGCCTTCGGCTCAGGTCATGATCCTGGAGTCCCTGGATCGAGTCCCGCATCGGACTCCCTGCTCGGCAGGGGGTCTGCTTCTCCCTCTGACCCTCCCCCCTCTCATGTGCTCTCTCTCTCTCATTCTCTCTGTCTCAAATAAATAAATAAAAAAATCTTTAAAAAAAAATATATATATATATATATACTGTGGAGGTCTTTCTATTTTATGACCAGTGCTTTATATAAACATGTAATTTCTGTATATATGAATATATTGTGATTTATGTGAGTATTCTCTATAAATGGACATGATGTTGACACCAATTTAATTTACTATATATCCTTATACTAACATTTATTTTTACAGGTATTTACATTTTGTCAGAAAAATGCTCAGAACTATAATCATTAATCAAAATATATATGTGTTTTAAAATTTGATGGATAACAACAACTCGGCCTATACAATGATTTCATTAAATCTTAACCACTGAAAGAGTAAAAATAGACCTTCCATACACCTTCTACCCACCCTAGGCTGACTGGGTACTGTCAACATTATTATTTTTGTTAATTTCATAGATAGAATATAATCTCTAAATTTATTTCAATTTCTATTTTCATAATTATTATTGATTTTTGAACATGATTATTTTTATTTACTTTTGTTTTTCTGTGACTTGCCTATCATTTCTTTGTTCATATAATAGTGAATTATTTTTTACTTTTTCATACTGCTTCTATCATGAATATTAGCCATTACCTGAGTCTGTGGTTTTTGTCAAGTAAACTTTTAAACATGGTCTTTCCATAAGAAAAATACACCGTTGTTCATATTTCAATTTAATAATACCATGCTAAATATAAGAAGACATTATAATTGAATGTATATTTTCAAGTAATTCACTCCGACAGCAAATATTCACCATCATTTTTATGCAAAACCCACAGTCCTATAGGTTATAGATAATAATGAGAAAGGCACTGCCCTTAATTTTATGGAGACCTTGGTATCATGAGGAAAACAGAGAATTAAACCAATAATTAACCTGAGATATCAGGTAGAGGATTCAGGAATTGTAATAAGAATACATAGAGAAGTCACTTACTGCACCTAAAGGTGAGCAATTAAAAGATGTGTATGAGTACTGGGAGAAAAATCTCAAAGCATACGTGAGTTAAAAGGAAATGTATAGTTTTCAGTAACTTCAATGATCTAATTCATAGTTATTTTGTGATTCAAAGATCTTTAAAAGGTATTATTAGAACAATGCCTTTCTTAGAAAAATAAGTCTTCTTATTCAAAGTCTTAGCATCACAACGCCACTTTACCACACACTTACCAGTATCTACACTTATAAACGCATCCCCCAAATTATTAGCACTGATGAGATATCTAACACTTCAGACTCTTATAAAGAAAAATAAAATAAATTCTTAGAGAATTGGAGATGGATTCATGATATCATGTAAATTAACTGAGTGTGTGCATTCTTTAATTTGTGAGTACATACAAATAAATCTATATTAACAAATTCTCCATAAGTTGATTATGTGAAGAACAGAACTGAACATTGTCCATCTTGATAATTTGAGATAGGGCTAGGATATTATTTGATATTCTACTGATGCTGAGTTTCAACAGGCAACTGAATTCAGAAAGATGCTATTTACACTTACAGTTCTGATAAAATAAATTATTACTGAAGAAGAAAATAATTTTAGCTTTAATTAATTTAAAAAACAAGCTCAAAGCAAATAATAACTCAATACTATCTTACTCCCTAGGAAACTACAATTTCTGGGCACATTTGCAGTACAAATAAAACAGAGTTGCATGAATAGATGGTGACATAGGGTGGGGAAGTCAATCAAATCCAATATTCAGACCTCATGTGCATTACTCATATTTCTTTTTATGAGAAAATATGACATTTTTGGCAAGATGTAAAATAATCTCTTTGTTCCTTCAGGTGCTGTACTAAACTGAACAGTAAGTGATTTAAATATGATATCTCTGTTTATAAGAATTTAGAGGATTAAAACTAACTCAATCCAGGCAATTTATTAAGCAGGGGTCATAATTTCTGAAGGAGAAATCAGTGTGAATTATAGATAAAGTTAGATAAACTCACTTGATCTCCATGCGCCATCTTTTGGAAACAAATATTTGAAATCTTTGGGGGATTGTAATTTATGTAGCAATCATAAAACTTTGACTTGGGTTCTTCTTAAGATGTCTTTGAAGATAGAGATCTGAATTAATTAACTAGGTAAAAGTATGACTCAAATAACATTTGAATCAGCTCCTCTATCTTCCTCAAAACTTTGAACAATTTTTCTCTCTCTGTCTGAAAGATTAACTGTGCTTAATATTTCCTGGCAAATTAGTCATCACACTTTTGTTGGATTGGGTTTTATTTTTGTCTTTCAGGTGCATAAATCACACAGCTTATTAGCTGGAGAAGCCTTTCATGTCTTTAATGAACTCCAAGTTTGAAAACTCTGAAAATGAATTGGATCGGCAGGTCTACTTCTGAAGATTTTTAAAATATTCCCCGGTAAGGAGGATAAGTTGAAAAGACGGTCATCTGGCAATGCTGCCTTCAGAGAAATATGCCTTGCTGAAAAATATGTGCCTTAGTACTTGGGAATGTGTCTGATAAATAGTCTGCCTTCATCAAAGATGTACCTTATGTCTGCTGCCATGTCTAGAATTTGAAAACAGAAGTTGATAGCTTGCCAAATATTCACCATCATTAAAGTATTAACATATATTTCTTTGGGTGCCATTAAATAACTATAACTGGAATCACCTAATTTACATATATACATACAAAACTGATAGCCACCTCCTGTGAATTTTAAGTTATTTAGGTAAACATTTAAGTTAAACAAAATAAAATATAAAATATATTGCATGCCTTTGTTCATTTTAAAATTAAGATTAGGATATATTAGTCTCATATTTTCTAAGTGTTTCTTTTTTTTTTCAATGAAGATTGCAATAATAGAAGTTTAAAACTTAGAAAACATCAGTAATAATCTAGCATCATTCCTGAACAACCTCTGTGTAGCTCTGGGAATTGGACCTAAGTGCTCATGGGGCACCAAGAGTATGAACATGGCCCAGAAGATGGATATTTCAGCCTGTTTTTAATTATGGAAGTGGCTCTTTCCACATCAAGCATTTCCATAACAAACACCAAGCTAACAAACAAAGCTTAAAACCTGGAATAGATGGAGTCCAGTGGTTCTCAAACCAGCTGTGCAATAGAATCACCCTGGGAAAGTTTTTCAAGTACTCAGGCCTGGCTGCCCACCTCTAGAGGCTCAAATTGGGTTGCTCTTGGTGAGCAGATCAGCATCTGCTCTGGCATGGCCCTTGAATACCTACTAGATTTCTCTAGGGTGTCAGAGTAGTGGCTGTCCTCCGGACTTGGGGACAGGTGAAACCTGATCTGTGGACATAAGGACTGCTGGTTGAGCATGTGCTGGGTATGGTGACATAGGCCACATCAGTCATGGTGACTAGGTTGGGCATCTGCTTTATGTCTCTCAATGGAGGCTGGGGGATGAACCTCCAGCGCAGGCATCAGAAAAGGAACATGGGGCAAAGGGCTGAGCAAATATCCAGATGATACCTGGGACCAATTATGATCACTCTATTCCAATTTCTTCTTTTTTTTAAAGATTTTATTTATTTATTTGAGAGAGAGAGAGAGCGTGAGAGAGAGAGAGAGAGAGAGCAGGAGCGGGGTAGGGGCAGAGAAAGAGAAGCAGACTCCCCAATGAGCAGGGAGCCCAATGCGGGGCTCAATTCTGGACCCGGGGATCATGACCTGAGCTGAAAGCAAACTCAACAGACTGAGCCACCCAGGTGCCCCAGCAGATCCTCCTTTTTATATGTTATGTAACATGTGCTCTCATGTTCTTATGTTTCCTCTTATAGACCACAGTCATTGATATTATACTTAATACTTTATAATAAAAATACTTTATAACAATAGTACCCCTTACTTTTACCAGGACTGAAGAATCCAAAAGAAAGGATGATCTGTTGCCCTTTATCTGTGTAGAAAAGTGGGATTCTATTCATAGAATAAGTAACTAATAAGAACTAGATCATTAACAGTATGCAAAAAATTGGTGCATTGCATGTTAACTGGTGAAGAATAACTGATTCTTATGAGTCAGAGTTTTTAGAGGAATTCTTCCATATTTTGTGTCTTTAGTTATATGACCTTTGCTCTCTTTTTATCCCCCTTAACTATTTATAATGAAAACATTATCTCCTACATTATGGTTAGTAAGTTTTTAAGTATGACCAAAGGAAAAAAGTTTATATTATAAAATGTTGCATTTATAATTTAATAATTTGATTTGATTATAATATCCATTAATATCCTCAATAACAATAAAGGTTGAAGCATATAAAATTGTCATTGTGCGTCAAAATGGTTGAACATATTAATAACTTTTAATTACTAATTCCAAAGGAAGACTTCAGGAAAATGGGATCAGCCTGTTTCGTTAGTAAATAAAATTGTCACTTTGTAATCTATTTTACTTTGAAACATATACTGATATTTCTTGTGCGAATTGCCCCTGAAAAAGACTTTAATGAAATTCAGTTCCTGTGTTTTCTTCGGTGGGGCATTAGAGGAAAATGACCTTGTTTACTCTCTACCAAATAAAAATGCTAACAAAATAATTTACATACCAACTGTCAATAAACAAATCATGCACATGTCCTTTAAATGTGCCTCTCTTGCTCTTCTTTCCACATATCTAGGGATTTTATATCCACCTGGGAGGATTCATATCTGGGAATTTTGGAGCGTGATTTTGCCAGAAAGTCCTGGAGAGCTGGTGAGGAGCAAAAGAGGCGGAAAAAGGAAAAATACTAACCAGTAACCCCCTAGAATTTGCCCCAAAGGACATGAGATGAGAGGTTCCTTGGGTACTGACAATAAAACCTTGATATTTTTGTAAACCTAGGTAAGCCCCCAAGATACAGTACAGTATTTGGACCCTGTATATTTTTTATTGTTATTCTTGAAAGTTTTCAACTTTCTAAATAAAATATTCTTCTTAAAACCTTTAAGGGATTTTAAGCTCTTATCCATGCGTGATCATATTCTTCGTTTATAATATTTTCATTTAAATATATTACTTTTATGTTCTTTGCCATTTATATTTATTTTTCATAACCATAATAATTCACCCTGGGAATTTTTTATGGTTTGATAATGACAAATCAGAGTTATTAAGGGCAGCTAACGCTTATTCGTATTCCTAACAACCACCAAGGTGTGTCCTTATTAGACTCTAATGCTCACACTGTTGTGTTTTATTACCTAAGTAGTGAAGTAAAAAATTAGTGCATAACACAATTGGACAGCTTCATTGGTTTTATGCAGTGAATTGCTCTGAAGATGAACATTACCAAACTCAGGAAATCCTTATTCTATTTTTGGAAAAAAAAATGTTCAGAAAGGGACAAATACCAATTTAGTGACTAAATGAGGAGAAAATGTTCTGAAAGCAAGAATAGAGTAAATGAGTTACTAGGCTCCTTATCATGTCCTAAATTGTCACATTTAGCCAGCATTGGAGATGAAATGAATGCAACAATTGATAAGAATAGATAATTCTCAGAAATAGAGATTTAAAATTGGGGATTGCCTCCCCTCAGTGCATTAAATAAATCAATACTTCTTGGGAGCTAAGTTTATAGTGGGTCAGAGTGGCACTCAGGACATAAGAAAAAAAGAGTTATTTCCTAACCAAAAGAAGTTGAGCCGAGTGGTTAGTCTTGCTGAAGGAGTCACACTCTTAACAGGCTCATTTCTATGGGGAATGGCCAACTGTGGTGTGACCACAAAAAAGGGATCACTATGCCAGGCAAGTTGAAGGAAAATATTGGGGCTCTGGAGAGAAAGGAGTGTTTGTGTAGAAACCGGAAAACTGTATAGACATTTCCGGCAGCATGCATTATAGTCATGTTTTCTATATGGAAGGAGTCGTGCACGTAAACACAGGGATGAGGGATGGCAGGCTGTGTGTAAAAGTGTGCTGTGAGCCAGGTGAGTGGTTGAAGATGAGGCACTTACTGGAGGTATTTACACAGGTACTTGCTAAATTTGTGTGCATTATCTCCTTTAATTCTAACAATTATCCTATGAAATAGGTACTATCTTTACCTCCATTTTGCAGTAAGGAGAACAAGCTGAAATGCTTCCCATGCCACCATTGGTGAAATTGGAGTTTGAATTCATACTCCCAGATCCCAGAGTCTTTAAACACTAACTCGAATCATGAAAGTTCTTATATGACAATTAAGTAAGCAGGTTTTGTTTTATCCTGTCACAGATCAGCAAACTGGCTCTGAAGAGGGCCACTTAAGAAATATTTTAGGCTTACATATGGTCCCTCATTAGTAAATTCCATTTATAAATTTCCTTCTTCCTCCTCCTGTTTGTTCTTCTCTTTAAGACTATAAAAAGCATTCCAATAGGCTGTCAGTTACATTTGAGTGGGGAATGTACTTTGCCAAGGGTAGCCTCGGAGAATTTTGAGGTGAGGAGAGAGAAGATATGGATTACTTGCTAAATATACAATTATGGCTAGAATATGAAAGGATATATTGTATGGGGACAGGAATCTGATATGAACTAGATGGTTAGCAGCCTACAGAGACTGTCCCTGTCAAACACTGTGAGGACAGGAATAGTGGATAATGGAGAGAAAGTAGAATCAGGAGCACATAACAGTTCATTGTTTGCAGGACTTGATTAAAAGGGAAAAGATAGCATAAGTCATACATTTCTGGGCTGGACACATGGGCATATGAAGAGAGAAGGGATCAGATTCAGCTTTCCTCCAGATATTGCAATCCTGACTTTATCCTTGCAAATTTATAAAGTCTTCTACAGAACAGAATTTGGTTTACTGAATTTTCTTTGACCCCAGAATTCAACATAGATTCTGAAAGACAGTTGTATTTACTATAAAGTCTTGTGAATCATACATAAGTGAAAAAGTGAGTGAGTGAGTGAATGCTTTCTTCCTTAAGTGGGGAAATTATTAAATTATTAAATTAAAATATTAAATTATTATTCTGAAAAAGAATTACCAAAGATGAAAACTGCAAAATACGGGGTGATTATATAAATGTCTCTTAACTAACCCATGCTCTGGGTCTTTAGTGTAAAAATGAACTTAGATATAAAAAAGGAAAACACATTTGGGATTAGCTCAAAATGACAATTTTAAATTGGAGAACTACTTAGAAAGAGAACTGTATGGCAGTCTTTTCTAGTCCACATCAACATCTGCTTAAAAGCTGATTAAAGAGCAGAGGGGAGAGCTGATTCTGAGTTAGGAAAAGCAGGAAGGATTTGGTGGAACACCTCACACCGTACCTATCACAGCCCTCCTTTGTGTTGGCAGGGCAGGTGGGAAGAGATCTGAGTGAACATGAGTTTAATGACCAGAGATCATGTCAACATTTTAATCTATTCCACAAATACTCTTCTATTAACTTCACATATATAAAGTATAGAAATTTATTAAAAGTTATGTCAGTCTTTGAGATTAAAAAAATTAGTTTTTTAAAAAATGAAATTCTTCCTATTTAGGGTAGTGTATATTTTTATTTTTCATCATGTCCATGGATGTGGGAGTCATTGATTATATTTAATATTCAGATTCTATAGCAGTTCTATATGATAACTACCAAGCTTTAAATATGAAATCCTTAAAAAGGTGGTGGTGCTTATTATAAGTTTCTGAGACCAGTTGCTTTTAATTTCCAAATCTGTTGAGTTAGATGAATTTCTCCATGATTTCAGGTTTGACACATAATGACTAATTTCTGGATCCTTGTAACAATAATTAATTGAGATCCTGCCAAATGTGAGGCACTCTTCTGTGTGGGGTGTTGCAGCTGTAAATAAGATAGACAAGAGCTCCGATCCCATGGATTTTACATGCTAGCGGCATTCCGTCCAATAGAGTAGCTAGTAGCCACATGTGGCTATTCACATTTAAATTAATTTAAACTAAAGAAAATTAAAAATTCAGTTCCTCAGTCATGTCATGTTTCAAGGGCTCAATAGCCACAGGTAGCAAGTGACTATCATATCGGAGAATGAAATTTATAAAACATTTTGCTCATCATAGAAGGTTCTACAGGGTCACACTGTTTGAGGGTAATCTGAAGAAGTCCAGTTGAAATTATATTATTTCATTTTAAATTATATACCATATAGGAATTTTCCTCAACAGTTTGTGAAAGCTGGGTAGGGATAAATTAATCAAACTGACAATGATTCACTTTTAAATTACTGTCTTTTAAATTATTTAGCATAGACATAAATCTTCATTCTATCATGACTACATTTGCAGTGTTGGACAACCCACTTAAACTTTCCATGCTTTAGTTCTTACAGGGTTACAGTGAGGATGGAATCAAATTACATGGAAAGTATTTAGAACAATTATCACTAAGTTTTAATGATTATTGTTATTATAGTTGTTATTATACACTCAAACTTCATTTTATCAAATAGCTCCAAAATAGATTTATTTTACTTTTTCTCCTATATGTTTCATTTTTCAATTTTTAAATATTTTCTAAATCTAGAATCTGTGGATATAACGCATAGAAATGTCATTTCATCTATTAAAATTGAGATATAAAATGAGTCCCTATCTTTTTTCTCAGCTAAAAAATTTACTAGAAATTTTATTTAAAAATACTTCTCAGGGCACGTGGGTGGCTCAGTCGTTAAGCGTCTGCCTTCTGCTCAGGTCATGATCCCAGGGTCCTGGGATCAAGCCCCACATCAGGCTTCTGGCTCCCTGCTCGGCGGGAAGCCTGCTTCTCCTTCTCCCACTCCCCCTGCTTGTGTTCCCTCTCTCACTGTGTCTCTGTCAAATAAATAAATAAAATCTCTAAAAAAAAAGATCCTTCTCAATTATCATACAATTGTAATAAATACTATGGAGATACCTTATATCCTTTACACGGTTCCCCCCAAAAGTAACATCTTGCAAAACTAGATTACAATATCACAACAGTACAGTCAAGATATAGAACATTTCTCTCCCCACAAGGATCTCCCTTCTATATCTATATCTATTTCCCTTCTGCCACATACTATCATTAATTTTTTGTAACAACTAACCTAGTCTACATTTCTATAATTTTATTATAACGAAAATGTTACTTAAAAATAACATTATATAAATGGAATCATAGAGTATGTAACATTTTGGATTGGCTTGTTAACACAATTCTCTAGAGATTAATCCAACTTGTTGGGTATGGCAATAGTCCATTTATTTTTATTGCTGTGAAGTATTCCATGATGGATATACCACAATTTATTTAACCATTCATCCATTGAAGGATATCTCAGCTGTATCAAGTTTTTTGTTATTCTTAATAAAGGTGCTGTAAATATTCATGTACATGTTTGTGTGAATATAAGTCTTTATTTCTCTGCTCAAAGATACGATTAATGGGTTATATGATAGTTGCATGATTAGTTGTTTAAAAAGCTGCCAAACTATATTCCAGAGTGGCTATATAATTTAATATCTCCATCAATAATATATGAGTGATCCAGTTTCTCTGTATTCTTACTTGATGTTGTAATATATATAATACATGTGTGTGTGTGTGTGTGTATTAATTTTAGCCATTCTGATTATTGTTTAGGAATATCTAAATGTAGTTTTAAAACTTGTATTCTCCTAATGGCTAATGATGTTAAACACCATTTCATGTGCTTATTTGGCATCTGTATATCCCAACTTGCTGCTTTCTTTAAATCCTGCTTTTGCACAGTCTATAAGCCTCATAATTTTACCAGTTTGAGGAAAACAGAGAAACCTGACCTCACTTTATGTCGCTTTATCCTCCTCTGCTTGTAATATAATTTTCTTAAATTTTTCATCTCTGCATATTCAAAACCAAGTAAGACAATGATATAATTTTGCTTCAGTCATCAGACATAATTTAGAAAACTCAAGAAGAGAAGGGAGCCTATTGCATTTACTCATATTTTTGTTTACTATGTTCTTTCTTCTTTCCTAGTGTTCCAAGATTCCTTCTGTTATCTTTTCTTTCCTGTTTAGAGACTTTCTTTTAGCCATTTATTAAAGTGGGTCTGTGGATCAAAAACTGTCTTAGTTTTCCTTCATCAGAGAATTTCTTGACTTCTTCTTTCTTCCCCAAAGGATATTTTTGTTGGGTATAAGATTCATTCTTTTAGTGCTTAAAAGGTACTGGGCCACTCCTTCTGGTCTCCATGGTTTCTGATGAGATATCCATTGTCATTCAAATTATTTTTCCTTTATAGGTATCATTTTTCTCTTGCTGCTTTCAAGATTTTTTTGTTTCTTTTTTCTGAAGTTGGTGTATATTACTTTGGTTTTATTTTGTTTGAAGATTACTTGGCTTCTTAAGTTTCCAGTTTATGTCTCTTTAAACATATAGGAAGTCTTCAGCTATTATCTGTTCAAATAATTTTCCAATTCTTCCTTTTTCTTTCATCTTCAGACCTCTGATAAAGTAGTGTTAGATCTTTTTTTAAAGTCTCCCCAATCCCTTAGGTTCTGCAGTTTGTTTGTTTGTTTGTTTTTTTGTTTTCCCAGACCTCTTTTTTCTCCCTGGTGTTCATACTGAATAATTACTGTTGTTCTATCTTAACACTTCATTGCTTCTTTCCACCATGTGAGGTGTGGCCACAACTTTTCTACCATATTTGCTTGGAGTAGAACAGTCAATATCTAAAAATTTTCTGTCCAGGAAAGGTTGTCCCTTTCCTAGTCCTTTGACTAGTAAGAGCAGCCCTTTGTTGGAGCATTTTATCCTTGTGTCCATTGGTTGCTGGCTTCCCAACTCCAGGTTTGAGAGACATAAGGCAGAAAGTTCATCACAGCATCACTGTCACTCCTCCAGTCCCAAGGCCCTGGCTGGCCTGCCTTCTTCTCTCCAACTTTCAGAGTCTTATGTTTGTTTTCACACAAAGCCCAATAGTTTTAGTTATAATTATTGGGTGGAATAAAGGAAAGTCAATGTACTCCACGTTGCTGGAAGATAAAGTCTCCTCACACTTTTTTTTTTTTTTTTTAAGATCTTGTTTTTTTTATTTGAGAGAGAGAGAGCATGAGCAGGAGACTGGAGGTGGAGGGGCAGAGGGAGAAGCAGACTCTCAGCTGAGCAGGGAGCCTGACATGCGGCTGGATCTCAGGGCCCTGAGATCATGACCTGAGCCAAAGGCAGATGCTCACCATCTGAGCCACACGGGTGCCCTGCTCATGCTCTTGATAAAGGAACTCTATCATTCATTAACTTTTCCAATTCTTAAAAATTTCCTAAATTTTTCTAATTTCAAATTGTCAAAAGAAAGTGAATAAACTATTTCTCACATGCAAGTCATAGCTTTATTAAATGAATGTCCAGATGAGATATTCAAAGTTGGAAATCAACAAAACAAGTATACTATGGATGTTTTATTTCTCAATTAATTTCTATAACTACAGAGGAGAAATACCTCTAAAGGATATGCCAATAATACTGGCATATTAGTACTGGCAATTTTAACATATTGGTTAAATACTTAACCAACAAAATGTAGTTGTTAGTTTAGTTTTTTGTTTTAATATTTATTTATATGGGGGGGCACAGGGAGAGGAAGAGGGAGAGAAAGAATCCCAAGCAGACTCCCTGCTGAACATAGAGCCCATTGCAGGGCTCTATCTCAGGACCCTGAGATCATGACCTAAGCAGAAATCAAGATTGGGATGCTCAACCGACAGAGCCACCCAGGAGCCCCTTTAGTTATTTTTAACACGAAATAATGAGAGTCAAGGGCCCCTAAGAGATGATTCAGCTTAGCCTTTAGGATATGTCAGACTACACATGGCTCAGTTTCTAAATTTCTGGTAAAGCCTGAATTGGGGGTGTGGGTAAGTGGAGCATGGTACAGAACCACCACTTCAGTTAGAATAAATGGAAAAAAAAAAAGATTTCTTCCATCTACTAGGTCAAAAAAATGAGAATCATTCTATTTTTATAGTTATCAACATGGTGTATCATAATCAGATTAAAACTGAACTGGTATATGAGAGTCATATTCTTTGCAGTCCTAGATCTACAAAAAATTTGTTGTGTGATGATGGAGAAGTAAATTATTCCCTGAAACTCTTATCCTAATTTGTAAAATTTAAAAATTGAGTTTTATCTCAAAGATATTTCTATTGTGAATTTCTATTTTAAATATGAAACACATCTAAGAACATCAAGATATAACTGAAATAAATTTAGTGATCTATTTTATATGACTTTGCTTTGTTTTACGTATTGCAGGTTAAGCAACTTTTTTCTGTAGGATATTTCATAATAATCTTATAGGCAAGCTATGATTTTTCTCAGTTCTACCATAATTTCTTATTCTTAAAATTATCTCTTCAACAAATACTATATGATTTCACTCATACATGGAATTTAAAAAAAGGGAGGCAAACCAAGAAACAGACACTTAACTCTATAGAACAAACTAATGGTTACCAGGGGCGAAGGTGGAGGTTGGGTGGAACAGGTGATGGGGATTAAGGAGGGCACTTGTGATGAGCACAGTGCACGTGACAGTGTGTGACCTGTCGCATGTAAGTGTTGAATCACTATATTGTACATGTGAAACTAATATTACACTGTATGTTAACTAACTGGAATTTAAATAGAAACTTGGAAAAAAATGATTTCTTTATAAAGTATCTTGCTCTTCCAGTCCATGTAAACTATATTGTCAGTATGGTTAATCAGATTATGCGCAACTTTGAAAATTGACTCAAACATATCCTGTGGCAAAACAAAATACAAAAAATTTTTACCAAATGAATGTTTGTTGTTACATTTGATTGATTTTCCAATTAGTAAAGCAAAGGTAAGTGTGCAAAAATATACCTTTTGGGGGGGTTTACTACATGTCACTGACAAATATTACCTCATATAAGAGTTTTTGGAAATGAACTTCATAATACAAACGAAGTGTGATGTGCTTCAGCTAAGTTGCTTTCTTTAACTGCTACTTCAGTAGATTTTATATGTCCTTACAAATGACTTTTGATTCTCTTCCTGTGTCTGTTTTCATCTCTTCCTTAAAAAGTATTGGTTGAAACAATTAGTCGTCTGATGTCATTAGGTTTCAAAACATCCACATTAAGCTCTTGTAAACCTTTACAGAGTACAAAAATCAATGTTGAGACTTTGTCAGGATTATTTTGTCTGCTTCTTTTAAGTGAGCTATTAAATGGACCTCAAATAATTCCAATGCATGTGTGAAGAGAAGAAACAAAATCAAAACTTGAGTATAGACCGATGAGGGTGATCATCAGTAAAACCATAAGAGGAAGCTGGCATAAAAGGGTAAGTAATTTGAAAAGCAGACAGGCATGAAGATCTAATGATAAATATTCTGAGAATGTAAACAACTTGTTTAGAAAAAAAAAGAAAGAAAGAAAGGCACATGCCAAAAAATTAAAAAGCCTAGAGGCATAGATGGATTAATTGGATTCACAGAGAAAATGGAATCACACAGCTGTCATATTTAGTCAAGAGATAAAAATGTTGTTTGGATCTATGATAGGAAGAAAGGCATTAAAGCAATAGAAAGGATCTGTTCATGTCAGCAAAATCCTTTCAAATCACATGGCTTAGACATAATCACACCAATTTAAAGCAAGTGCCAGTTACAACTTTGGAAAGTGACTATTTGGAGATCTTCATCACCCTTGGGTAACATATTCACAGCTTCTAGATAAGGCATTATGTTGAGGGACATGTCATAAATAATAGCACTCCAACATGACTCAAATAATTCAATAGTATACGCCTACACATAAAGGAGACATTGTTCTCATTCACCCAGGATACCAAGTAAGGGAGGCAAAGAGAATGAAAGCTAAAGAGCAATCATCTTATGGAAGTGAAACATACCACAATTTATAAAAGACAATTAAACCACATATGCAAACCCCACAAGCAGTACTGAGAAGTTTCTCTTACCTGCTTTAACCTGCGGAAGGAAGGGCTCTGTGGTGCTGACACAAGGTTGAAGAACACAACCCCAGAATGACAAAATCACTCTTTTCTTTGTCCAGTCGTTAGCCTTGCTCAGCCTTTAGCATATTACTATGCTCCTTTTATTTTCCTCCTGAGGCCTCCCAATTTATTAAGTGCTTTGTAATATTGGTATTTTTTTACAGTTAAGAAATATTGGGACACCTGGGTGGCTCAGTTGGTTAAGCGTCTGCCTTCGGCTCAGGTCATGATCCCAGGGTCCAGGGATCGAGTCCTGCCAAGTCCCGCATTGGGGTCCTTGCTCACTGGGGAGCCTGCCTCTCTCTCTCCCTCTACCTGCTGATCTCCCTGTTTGTGCTCTCTCTTGCTATCTCTCTGTCTCTCTCTGTGTCAAATAAATAAACCAAATCTTTCAAAAAAAAAAAAAGAAATATTGTGAAATTATTAATTTAATGGAGTATAGGAAGTTAGATCACCATCTGTCTTATCCTGGTTTTATATTCCCCTATGATTCTAAATTTGCATTTTCCAACCCCAAAATCCTTTTTCCCCTCCTTCCATCCAAATATTTGTTCTGTGCATGATGAGAAACCTCAGTGATGGATCAAAGTTTTCCCATGCACCCTCATCCACATAAAATAGTACTTTCCCTGCAATCCTCTCAAGTGAGTTGCTCATTATCCCTTTGTGCTAGTCAGAACACAGCCCTCGAAAGATGTCACATCTTAATCACCGGGACCTATCAATATCTTATGTTATACGATAAAAAGAAGAACTTTGCAGATTTAGTTAATATTAGGGGTTTTAAAATAGATTATTTTAGATTATTGACTTGGTCCCAGTCTAATCACAAGAGGAAGCAGAAGAACTTCCTCTAGCTAAAATCAGAGTGACGCAGCAGAAAGGGGAGATTCGAAGCACGCATTTACTCGACCCACTGTTTCTAGGGAGGATCACATGGAGAGCAGGGGAGGGAATGTGGGCATCTTCTAGATGTAAAAGCTGGCTCCAGCTGACAGCAAAGAAATAGAGATCTCAGTCCTGTGAGGACCTTAGTTCTACAAATGCAAGAAAGTTAAATTTACCCAACATCCTGCATGAATTTGGAGGCAAATTCATCCCCAGAGCCTCCAGGAGGGAACACAAGCCAGCCAACACCTTGATTAAGCCTTGTGGGGATTGCCGAGGAGAACTCAGCTGAGCTATGCTACACTCAGACTTCTTACTTACAGAACATTCAGATAATAAATGGTTGCTAGTGGTGGTGATTTGTTATGGCAGCAGTAGAAAGCTAATACACCCTGTTCACCTACAGACCTAGAATTGGGGAAGATATTCTCATACTACAGTGTTGCTTCAAGATCATTCGAAGAACATCCAGGAATGCCAATCTTCCCTCTTGCTGGGGTTATTTTTTTCACTTTCCTATAAGTCCTCTTTATTTTTTTTTTTTAAAGATTTTATTTATTTATTTGAGAGAGAGAGAATGAGAGACAGAGAGCATGAGAGGGAGGAGGGTCAGAGGGAGAAGCAGACTCCCTGCCGAGCAGGGAGCCCGATGCGGGACTCGATCCCGGGACTCCAGGATCATGACCTGAGCCGAAGGCAGTCGCTTAACCAATTGAGCCACCCAGGCGCCCCAAGTCCTCTTTATTAATTGCAGCCTTTGGCACCAATTCTCAGTCCATACCATCACTCTGCCAACCACAGGAAAGTTCTTAAAGGCCACATGCATGACATGCTTAATATCCTGGATTTTCATTTTTTTTAATCTTCTTATAGCCAGCTACCATCACTCCAGTCCACTATGGCCGCTTGTTCTATTGCCATGACCCAGAATTCATCATTGCAGGGAGCTGTTTAACTTCAAAAATACTTAAATAGAGAAATCTCCTCTCTAGCGGTATTTCCGTATCTTTCTCACAGGACAACAATTCTTCATGGGCCTCTCATATTTCGACATATGTTTGACAACTTTCATTCTGGACTGTCTTTTATAAGGATGTTCCTATAACAACATTGGGAGTTTGAGATAGTGTCTCCTCTGGGCAGAAGGCAGATTTTGTGCATCTCAAAATAATAAAAATAAGGTCATTCTCCTAGGTTCTTCCTAGCTCTTTGTTACAGCTGTAAGTTTGCTAAACTTGGGGCTGCTAGCCATAAAACAGATCCACTGTATTCTGCAGCATTCATCCAGGATGCTCCACATCACTCCAGTAGACTGGTGGGAAAGAGGCAATAATATAACCATGCGGCTCGTACTATTATCTGTGCAATAAATAGTGAGCAGTCTGTCTTTTGTCTTTGTCTTCTGTCTCCTGCCAGCATCCATGAGACAGGCAAATTTGATAGCTTGTAAGTAGAGCAAAAATCTCAGAGCCTTTTCAGTTTTTAACACTTTCTTCTCTTACAATCTTAGATTCTTAAACTTTCTCCCTCGGTAATAACCTCCTCATATTTTAGATTATTTCCCTATCCAGGTATATAAGAATAAGGTTAACTTATAATAAAAATATATGTAGGTTATAAAGTTTATATATCTTTTTTATATTTAAATATAAATTAAATTTAAATGTCAGCCTTTGAATATATTTACTCCATTGATTCATAATGTTATTCTATAGCTTGTTCTTGGCTGTAGAGTGTTGACTTAATCACACTTTGCAGTTCATAGCTCTTTGTCAGCTTCGATCCTTGCTCTGTTTATTCATTCTTATTAATCACCATTTCCTATTAAGCATTCAACTTCTCTCTCCAACTTCTCCAAAATTAAGCTAAGTTTTCTTCAAAGCTGACCCCCAAAGGATTTGAGTGCTAGTAGCTTGTTTCGGCAATGCTCCTAGGAAGTAAAGTTGGGGAGTATAGGAGGGAATGAGACAGGGAAGGGAGGGAAGACGAGGTAGGGTGCATCCATGAGGTTACTTCCCTGGCCCACTGGGCATCCCTTGGGAGACTGTGCAGAACCTGCCTCGGAATTACCTCAAGAGACAAGACAGATATCACAATTAACCTGGAGTCACTCCCATCTTTGGCTGAGGGCTGTTCCTTAGAGCATACTTGAATTAGGGGACTGTCCCCCCTGCAAATAGAGTGAGCACTCTCAGGTGAGGAGGCAGGGCGTGTTGCAATATCATATTTGGGAATAATGAGCCTGAGAAGCTATGGGTGGGCACTGGCAGCATCTGCTAAGCCCACCCAAAATTAATGACCGCAAGGTGTTTAATCTGTGACTTCTTAATTGTGTACGTTACCAGAGAATATGTCCTGTTGCTTGGTTACCTGGACCATGAGTAGCTAAGGAAACATGAAAAAGAAACAGCTTCACTATTTCACTAGGGTAAAAAATTGCCTTGCGGTAATGGCATGTGTACATTGTGAAGTGGAGCTGCTGAGGCACAGTGGAGGCCGGCATTCATGCTCTAACTCACTCTAACGCACGCCGCAGCCTCACAAAGTGGTTATATTAATTTTCTATTGCACAAGCTCTGCGTGCGGTTCCAGGCAGCCCACCTCCTTGACGACACCTGGTAGTCTGAATTCTGTCAATGGCCCTCCTGAGGGGCGTTTGCTGGAATCCAAAGGCAGCTATCATCCGAGCCCGTGATAAAACCGAGCATCCTTTCCTAAATTCACTGACCATCTGGAATTCCTTTCTGGGGGACGTGACTGTTTAAGATGCTAGCCATTTGTGTATCTATTTTCTTAGTGATTTGTAAGAATTGTTTTAATAGGAGTGTGAAATTCTGAAGATATAGATAAAACATTCATCTTTTATGTCATCCGTCAGATGATTTTTTTACAAATAATGGAAAAGGGACTTTCAGAATTGAGGACAAATTTGAGAACCAAAAACATACATTGCAGACTTAATAAATGTAGAATAATCAGCGAGAAAATAAATAAGCATGAATGAAAATCGAATTACTGAAAATAAAATATCTTGAATTAATTAACTGAATACAGAGGAAAATGACAAAATTTACAACTGTTAATGAACATATATATATATATATAGATATTTTTTAATGGAACATAAAGATATTTTATGGCTCCCATTTGCAGAATGCAGAGAAAAGGTATTATCAAAGATCTAATACATGAAAAATTCCCTGGAGTGTAGGAATAACTTAATTTTGAGAAAATACGTGCATTTCATATTCCAGGAAAATTTGATATAGAACAATTACATTAACTATACTTTACAGTTATTTATCCTCTAGGAAAAAGAAACAAATCATCAGGGATTCAAACAGCAAATGCACGTCATTCACAAGAGGAAGAAGTTGGGCTAGCCTCAAACTCACTGCAGTAATCAGCCACATCCTACTGCTAAAAGAGAGCAGAGCATTACCAAAGTTCTAAAGGAATGAAAGTGTGACACAATCCTGTTACTATAACAAGGTCCCCCCTTAAATGTAGATGCAATCAGCTATTGCTGTCAATGGCCTGAGAACTTAGAAATGTGAAAATTATGATAAATTATTGATAATAAATTCCGCTCATCAAGAAAAAATTAAATCAAATAATTCATTAATAGAGAAGATACGTGCATACAAGATATAATGAGCATTATATATTATTAGAGAAATAAGAATAAACAACTAAGGGGATTATTGTGACAGGTTATAAATACTATAAAACTTTACAAACTATGAATAACGGTATACTTCCCCAACCAGTGAGTGAATGTGAAATGCCGTGTAGGAGTGCAGACTTCATCATGCATGGCAAGAGAACTATTTGTAGTACTCCTAAAATTAAAGCATGTATTTACAAATCCATGTTATTCCAGCCTCCTAATATTTTTGCATACTCTACACAGAAGGGACCGTTAGAAACAAAAATTTCTTGTATCCATAAAACATTTAGCTGGAATTTCAGCCATTCTTTTAGCTTTAAAGGGATCATTTCATTTTTATTTTCCTCTAAGTAAAAGTGATATAGATGCCAGTCTTTTTATTATATATATATATATATATATATATATAAAGCATATATATATAATAAAGCATATTATATATAAATATAATATATACATAATAAAGCAAATATATAAAGCATATATATATATATGTATACACACACACACACACACACACTCACCCAAAATTTATATCTGTATCTATATCTAAGTGTGGCCTTGGGGTTACTTACTCTAATTTACTCAGGAATTTTTAGTGATGTGGCTTTACAATTATACCAAAAAGCAGGAATGGGGGATGAGAGGAGGGAAATAAGTCTTAGAAATTACGTAGCTGCAAAAAGTTGAGGTACATGAGTTAAAGTGAATAAAGTGATCAAAAACCATGTCTAAATGCCTCCATATATTAAACCAGAACATGTACACATTTCCCTTTTCCTTACTCAGTACGAGCAGTGATGAATTTCTATAAATTACGCTTACACATGGCAACATATGTTCTAGTAAAAACAATGGTCATAAGTGCCTGCACTTCTTATTTGTATTAAAATAATCTTCCTTTGTAAACAAAGTTGTTAAATTTCCACATGACTCTGGAAACTGATTTTCACTTCATATGAGGCAACACTGATGAATGTTGCTTGAGCTACTTGCCAGTGGGAGGTACATTAAGGGGAAGATATCTGTGACTAAGTACTAGCAGCATCAGCAAAAGGTTAATGCTGAAGCTGGGGAATAAAAGAGATATGAAGTCAAAACCCTGGAGAAGCAGTGGGCAGGAAGGAGCATGTTGGACAGTAAAATGAACAAAACTGCAGAGGAGCAAGAATAAATGCTTGAGTAACAGGAAACAGTTACAAAGCAAAATAAGTTATTAAATGTCATGTGAAAGATAACATTCCGAGCCTTTCTAAAGATAAATATTTAAAGTTTATTTATATAATCTATGTATGTAGAAAAAAGATGAGTTGTAAAAAAAAAGTATGATTTTGGTATGTGAGTGGGTAAGTTATTGGGGCTGTAACAAATTATGACAAACTTAGTGGCTTCAAAGAACACAAATTTATTATTTTATGATTTTGGAGGTCACAAATCTGCAGTGGGTCTTCCTAGGTTAAAACCAGGGTGATTGAAGAACTATATTTCTTTTTTTTTTAGGCTTTGGGGGAGAATCTACTCCTTGCCTTTTCCAGCTTTTAGGCTCTGTTTGCATTTCTTGGCTCATTTCCCCGGATTCCATCTTCAAAGTCAGGACTCTGGCATCTTGAAATTTCTTTTCTGCCTCCCTCTTCCACTTTATTTTATTTTATTTTTTTAAATGTTTTATTTATTTATTCATGAAAGTCAGAGAGAGAGAGAGAGGCAGAGGTAGAGGGAGAAGCAGGCTCCCTGTCTAGCAGGGAGCCCGATGTGGGACTCGATCCCAGGACCCTGGGATCATGACCTGAGCCGAAGGCAGACGCTTAACCATCTGAGCCACCCAGGCGCCCCATCCCTCTTCCACTTTAAAAGACCCGTGCAAATACACTGAGCCGACACAGATAGTCTAGAATAATTTCTTTATTCTTAGGCCAGCTGATTAGCATCCTAATCCTGTCAGCAACTGTAACTCCTCTTGTCATGCAACATAACACATTAAAAAATTCCGGGGATTTGGACGTGGACATCTTTGCGAGGCCACTGATCTCTCACCCACAATGGGTTGAGGCTGGAAATTAAAATTTGATGCCCCTACCTGGTCAATCTCAAGTTTTATGGAGCTATTTTATAGGAGAAGCTCTGTGTTCTCTCCCCAACTCTACTAGTGAGACTTCTTAAAATGTAAGTTTTATAACTGAATACATGAGTGAAACCATGAGACTGGGTGAGAACATCAAAAATGCGAGCGTAGACACCAATGAGTAAAAGCTGAAGCATCGAGTGCTGGCATGGGAAGATATTAAGATGTCACGTAGAAACGGTTAAATCAGCAAATGAGGCATAAAGAAAAAAAAGGAGTTACCAAGGAGTGGGGGGAAAGTAGAAAGAGGTTAGTATTCCGGATGCCCAGAGAAAACCGTGAGGAGGGAGACAGCCATGACGGCAAATGCTGCTCATCAGCCAATTGAAATGAAGTCTGATAATCGAAGCTGAATTTATCATTGACCATTTAGTAGTCAAAGAAATTGGCTCTGGGGACTTGTGAAAATGGTCCTGTTATCAAACAGCACTCAGAAATAGTGCTTCTTCAGTAAGTGACCTCTCCTATAACTGCCTCAAACTTTCATAGCTTATTTTTTAAAATTTTAAATTTTTGTAGTGAGCTCTATGCCCATTGTGGGTCTTGAACTCATGACCCCGAGATCCAGAGTCACACGCTCCACTGATTGTCAAGC
The DNA here is from genome assembly GCF_964656455.1 of Halichoerus grypus. Taxonomy (NCBI): domain Eukaryota; kingdom Metazoa; phylum Chordata; class Mammalia; order Carnivora; family Phocidae; genus Halichoerus; species Halichoerus grypus. The sequence goes on from NC_135724.1 coordinate 10,031,246, forward strand.
CAGCCAGGCGCCCCCCTTAAACTTTCATAGTTTAAACAGGTGGATCCACTGGAGACAATATTTGCTTACCATAGCCTTCTATGCTACCAGTCAGATAAGGTATTCAGTAAGAATTTAATTAGTTTTTATTGGATTAATAAGTGCTTCCTAATGTGAAGTGAAGAGGATCTGATGACTTACTAGTGACCACTGGCACTTAACACCCCTATCCTGGGTCTTGTGATCCTGACGCCGCAGGGTCCAGGGCTGGCAAGTGCGTCTGGTCACTGACATCCTTTCTAGGATTGACTTACTTCAGCCTTGGCCTTCTCACGGGACACTGAATGTTGATCTCTAATCCCCCAAATAGCATGTTATACAGGATGATGTCCATCTGACTTTTAAGTACTACTCTTAAGCCCTGGATTTGTTCATTTTTTTTTTTTTTTTAAGATTTTATTTATTTGACAGAGAGATACACAGCGAGAGCAGGAACACAAGCAGGGGGAGTGGGAGAGGGAGAAGCAGGCTTCCCGCAGAGCAGGGAGCCCGAAGTGGGACTCGATCCCAGGACCCTGGGATCATGACCTGAGCCGAAGGCAGATGCTTAACGACTGAGCCACCCAGGCGCCCTGGATTTGTTCATTATTATGTTCAGCCTAGGAGGTAGGCTGCTTAGTGACTTGGAAGTTTCAAAACAAAGTTGACTGAGCCAGGATGAGGTTGTTGCATCTTTCCAAACCTGTACCTTCCCACCTTGCAGTGCCAGCTAGACCCACAGGGTAGTCCTTTTAAATCAGCTAGTAAATCTCCTAAAATTTTCTAAATATATACTCCTACCCTTTCTCTCTTTCTCTGTTTGCCTAGTTCCTGGCACCACAAAAAACTCAAATGGTTCATTTTTTACTTCCACGTGTGTAAATATAAATATATTTATGAAGTATTTAAAAAATATCTCCACAAATACTCATATGCTCTCATGTTGACACATCATTGGAAAGGTAAAGTGAAGTGATGTTCCTTAATCTCTTCCTTGTATTAGGTGGTAGGAGAGATTATTAGAGCATCACCTGAATTTGTTTTTCCTCACTTCTCCTCATTGGTGTATTCTTAACAAGATATTCCATTATGCTGACCTCCCTTGCTTTCAAATAACTACTTGACACTGGGTGTTATACGCAAACAATGAATCATGGAACACTACATCAAAAACTAATGATGTAATGTATGGTGATTAACATAACATAATAATAATAATAAAAACTACTTGACTATAAGTAACAGAATCAGAGTGATATAGTCATGGATGAATTGATTCTGGAAATATCTAGCTATATACTATTAGCACTAAAATGAATAGGAAAGATCACCTAAAGCAAAGGAAGTAACTGAATCCTGTAGCAGTGTTTTTCTTTTAAGATTCTGACCATTACAGGGGCACCTGGGTAGCTCAGCTGGTTAAGCCTCTGTGTTAGGCTCAGGTCATGATCCTGGGGTCTTGGGATCAAGCCCTGGGTCAAGGCTCCCTGCTCAGTGGGGAGTCTGCTTCTCCCTCTGCTCCTCCCCCTGCTCATGCTCTCTCTCTCTCTCTCAAATAAATAAATAAAATCTTAAGAAAAAGAAGATTCTGACCATTATATATCCAGATATAGAGGGGGGCGCCTGGGTGGCTCAGTCAGTTAAACGTCTGCCTTTGGCTCATGTCCTGGGATCAAGTCCCACATCAGGCTCCCTGCTCAGTGGGGAGTCTGCTTCTCCCTCTACCTTGCCCCCCTGCTCGTGATCTCTCTCTCACTCTCTCTCTCTCAAATAAATAAAAAATAAAATCTTTAAAAAAAGATATAGAGGGGACATGACTTAGACTGTGTTTTGACTATAGTGTTGCAAGTACGGGGCGTGCAAGCTAACTTAAATGCTTGGGGAGTGTGGTACTAGCTAGATGCTTGAGCACTGTGTGCAGCTTGTAGGTGAAGCATAATGCCTACCACCAGTCTTAGGCTCTTTTTGTCATTTATGGTTGATGACTCCCACCTTTAAAACAAGCTGTAGCTGCATGAATTGTGGTCAGCAACATCTTTGAATTCTCCTCCTCCTGTCAATTCACGATGCAGTATCTGGCACCTCGTGAGAACTTAATAAATGTCAAGTAAATGACAAATGACTAGTTTCATGAAATCCACATCATAATAAAGACAGGATTTTGAATAAGTTCTAAATTACAGATTGTTTTTATAAATGGTCATTTTAATATAAAAGTCAAAATTTAAAATGTGCAATGATTAAGAACGGTGACAAATATACATATCAGTAGTTTACCACCGAGTTAATTTATACAACGTATTTACTAATAATGCAACTAAGAGTCTAATTTCACTTCCAACCCCTAATTGTTGTATGCTCATGTGTAGTAATGACATGTCTGGCTATGTAGTATTTATCCACTGCTTTATAATAAGCCCACAAAAATCAGCTCTGTTAATGGGAAGATAAACGAGTTTTATCATACTACAAAAATCATTATTGGTGTACATCTCCTCTGTATTTACTTGGCTCCAGGCTTTACTTAAAGGCATTTTTGAAATGCAAAAATGACCTTCATATATCTTCAGACTAGGCAAAACAAGTAAAAACCTCTTGATTGATTAGCCAATTAGCACTAAGTACTAGTGTTAATTTATCTGCATATTTAAGAGTCTGTTAGGAGACCATGGTAGAAATTAAGTACCTATAAATAAACCAAAGGGAAATACATCAAAAGGAAAAAAAAATATTTTCCAAGGTAACCATGTTAAGCAGGATAACAGTGATAATAGAGATACAGTCAGTGGAGGGGACTTGGAAGCATACTAGATTCAGGCATCAGCAGACTCCGCTGGGATCAGTGATTTAAACGCTCCCTCATCTGGCAAACAGGGTAGTTAAGGCAGTAGACTGCCAAGAACTTATTACCATGCATTTTCTTTGGAATGGTAAGTACTCAGTTGGCTTTGGTAGAATAACTTGACTTAACTTTGCTCTTGTACTCTATGAAAGCTGCTATCATTCCATCAGTCTCATTATCAGGCTCTGCCTACATTGGGTTCTTTAATTTATTTTCTTTAATGTGGAATAAAACATAAGATAATGAATTATTCACAGTTCCTACCCCTAGAATCTTACTGATTTATGTAATCAGCCTACCACTTGGTTGGCTTGAGGAAGTTATTTAAATCTCTAATTCCCAGTTTCTGTGTCTGCAAAACTTGGTATATTGGCATCTTGATGTCTTTCCCAGAGAATGTATGTGACAATTAAGTGAAATCCCTCTTCTTCTTCTTCTTCTTCTTCTTCTTCTTCTTCTTCTTTTTTTTTTTAAGTGAAGTCCTTCATGTAAAGCACTATGTTTAGTATGGAGTAATAATTATATAAATATTTTTTCTTTTTATTGAAATATAATTGACACACAATGTCTTAGTTTCAGGATGTCTGGGACTTAAAAAAAGATGCCTATCAATATGTCTATAAATATACGCTGTAAAAATGTTCTAAGTGTGAAAAGCATATATGTGAAGGGATTTAACAAGGGAAGCTTACACATGGCTTATATGGAGCACTGATAATCACATCCTGGGTCCCTCCTAATGCTGATGAGAGCCCGGGGGAAATGCTGTTACTGCATTCAAGCCTTACCCGGATGCAACCATATCCTTCACTGAAGTTGGCCACAGTCAGTTTTCCCTCATTATCTTCCGACTTTTTTCCCCTCATTTTTAAAAATGAAGCTTAATCACATAAAAAAGGCCACCATCCACCCTTCCCTCACATCTATTCCTGCCTCATGTAGCTGCTCAAGTCACACTCTTGCTGTGTCTGGGAAAAGCGAGGTATGGGATGACTGTGCTTTGACTGATCAGTGTTGGAATTTAACTCCCAAATTGTTACCTTCTATGGCCTCTGATCCTGGCGGTACCAATTTCTGCTCTGTGAATCGGTTTGTCGCCTAATAAGTCCTTCAGTTTTTTCATCTATAAAATGGGGGTTATCATATTACCTACCTCCTAAAATCATGCTCCTTGAATGAATTAAAGCAAGTAACACATTCAGAACAGTGTCTGGCAGATAAGAAGTCTTCAAAATGATCGTTTTATTAATAATATTAGCATTCATCACCATCATCCTGTACATTATTATTTGTATCTCCGTTGACCACATCTAAAGCTTATATAAATAACAACTGTTTTTTTTTTTTCTGTCAAACTGATTAAATATAAATTGTATGAGCACAAGATATAATGTTCCCATTGTCCACTACTGTATTCCCTCTGATAGAAACATGCCTGATAATCAGTAGATATTTGTAGAATAAATGAGCACAATTTATATTTTTGTAAGTACATATTACTTTTCATTCTTAATTTTTTACATAAACATTTTCTTCATGGAACTCACAGTTCATTCTTCTCTTACCTTAACTCTCAGTTCGCATCCTGATTCTGAGCTTATCTCCACGTCTCTAGCGTACTGCCCAATGCTCACAAGCAGAAGTCATCAGTTGGATCCTGAGGGAGAGGGAGAGGAAGGCTTCAGTTTACAAAACTGATTTACCTACTTGACCATTACATGATTCACAAATGCATTCTGTATATACATATTTGTACACAGAACATACTACTGAATAGAATTAGGGTTCCCACATATGCCAGTCCTATACTAGTTGTTATTCATGTGCCCTGTGATCTAATACTATAAAACTTACCTAGTGTAATTATGCTAGTATATTAGTATACTAATAAGCGTCAGATAACTAGGTACCAGAAAAGACCATTGGGATTGGAAATGTTGTCTTGACTTCCTGCCCAAAGTAACTACTCTATTACCATGGGCAGAAGAGAGTAATAATACCATGAAGACAAAAATTTTCAAAAGAAAGGGATAATATAACATTGATTTTATTTTTAACTCCTTAGATGATAGATTAATTTATAAGTAAGATTTATTTCAATATATTTACTGAAAGTAAGATTTGGGACAAAAAATTGAGCATTCAAAGAAATCTGCTTGGTCTTTTATTAAGTATAGTTGCTAGATACTGAATTGGGACAAATAATCATTTTAATGACTACTCAGTGAAACTCTAAGACCAGGAAGAGAGCAGGATTGAATGTTCAGGATAACAAACATGATGTGTCAGAGGGCAGAAGAGTGAATACTGGCTGTAGACTCTAGGCTCTGCCCCTTCCCAGTTCTTTAACCTTTCTGACATTCCGTACTGCAGTCTAATTGGGGACCTGATCACATGCAGTGCAATAGGACAACCAAACAAATGAGAAGGAGCCTTCCAGAGACAATTTTGTGTTATAAAGATGTATGGTCATCGTGGGAAATAAAGTTTAATTAGTGTTGCTTACACTTATTTTATGGTTTCATATTTCTTTTTAATTGTATATGGAAGTATACACAAAATCTTCTCAGTGCTTCAAGCTTCTCAATATCTTAATCCTTTTCTGTGCCCTTCAATGACCTCATGTATAAAATTGGAAAAATAATATCTACTTTTCATACTTGCAATAATAGCCATGCGAGCCAAATGATTTACACTGTGTTTAGCCCAGAGTATATACTTAAGAATTTGCACTTTCCCAAATATCTTGGGCTATAGAAGTTCTTGTAGAATATTTAACAAGAATGATTACATTGCGGTTTAAATTGTAGTTTAGGAAAGTGTTGAAAATTAGGGTTTAATAACAACCTGCATCCTTCCCTCTGAGTTTAGAATTGGTCGAGAAACAGAGACAGCAATCAGCTTTAGGAGTATTAATTTTAAATTTATTAATATAAAATATGGATCGCAGGATATGATTAGGGTATACAGCCATATGCAGCTTTATTATATTCTGCTGCCAAATGGAAACTACCTGCCAAACTACAGGCATCTCCATGCAGGACCAGAGTCTTCCTCTGGGAGTTTACCTGATGGGAAAGTAGATAAATGTTTCCTCCTTATGCTGGGAAAGAGAGAGAGAGAGACAGGCAAGCAGGCAGAAGGGGTCTACATGGGTCTGCATAGGTCAAAAGAAACTACCGTCAGACCTGTTGGATTTCACTATTGACTGAAAAATAAGCCTCTTTTGAAAACTAACATTACAGAAGTGTATGAAGCCATGCTTAACTATTAGAAAATATTATATGCTTTCTTCTAATAATTTCCTTACATAATTTTTTTGCCAGCAGTTGACATCATTTAAGTTATTTTTCTGCCAATTCTGTCAGTATAATTTGATTGAATACAATATGAAATGGAAAGCGATGGGACATAATCAAAAGTAATAATCCTTGCTGTTTGGGTGAATCATAGGGCTTGGTGACATTTAGCTTGTACAAGGAACTTGTGAGTTTTAATCTTCTCAAATTTATTCTAGAAACTACTTCAAGAATTTCGCTCTCAAAGAGAAGTTTTGAGATTTGACTTTCTTACTAGAGGCAAATGCCCTTTGTTATAAATGACTTATTTTAGCTTGTAAATATGGCAAGATGTCTTGTTTAAATCTAATTTTAGTTTTGATGTCTTGTTGTATATCATTTCTAACTGAAGAGTATCAATTTATTGCATGTTAAATCTGGAAGGAGGATTCACAATACTCTCCAGTCCAACCAATCTATTTATCTTACAAATGATTAAACAATTGAGAAACGTTGACTTGCAATTATTCAGATATCTGCTCCTATGGCAGGATATCTGATGATTGACTTAGTGAGTAAAGAAGCTAGGACCATTTATTGTCTGATCCTTTACCCTCCCTTCCTATTATATAGATATGGTTATAGGTTTATTTTTATATGGGAAATTTCCATGGAACAGAAGGTTACAGTTCCTTTTCAGCTTATCCAACCTTCAAAAGAAGATGTATCGATAAATAGTAAGCATAATTTTCTAGTAGTAAGGTCTTAATGAGAGCTATCAAATAAACCTAGAGTAGAAATTATTCTCTTTTCTTATCATTAGACCCTCCTTTAACTTATGTTCTCTATAAATGGTAAGGTCTGGAATTCAGTAGTGACCTTCCAGAGAAAGAATTAAAGGAGTTAATTCATTCTTTTGTGTCTAAGTCCCAGGTCCCTGAAACTTAAGCTTGACCATCCTATGTGGTTTTACCAACCTTGTACATAGACTGCTTTGGGGTTTGGGAACAAATCTTCATATGGCAATTGTAAAATAATATAATTATAATATTATAATATAATTATAATACAATAGAGAGAAGACTATTTACTGGGACTTTAATTTCCCTATATAAAAGAGGAGAGGGGAGGTAATTAGGGAACTTTAAATTCTCTGTAGTTCATGGGGTTCACCTAAAAATGAATGGATGTGTATTTGCTCAGGTTTATAGTGTAGTTGAAGATTATGGACATTTAACAGGAACCATATCATGTAAAATACACCATCAGGAGTTGTAAATTGAATAATCAAAAAAATTGTTAAAATAATTGTTTCATGTAAAAGAATAAGAAAAATAGGATTATTTATTTTTCTAGTGCATTATAGGAAGAATGATTTTAAATATTAAAATTTAAGTTTTGCCCAGATGAAAATCAGAGCTTCTTTGGCCAGGATCCATATGACATTAATAAGGATATTAAGGTGGTGGATTTTCCCTTTTATTGTTCTCAGAAAATTTCCATGAAAGGATAATTGTGCAAATTATTCCATTAAGGTTCAAGGCATCTCTTACATTTCTCCTCAGAAATATCAATGTCTCTGCCCTCTGAATGTTTGGCTATTAAACTCACTGAATTAAAAGAAAACAAAAAAAATCAAACAGAAAGGGTGAACTGTCCTCAAGTATAAGATCAATTTACCCTCTTCCTATGCTTTGTATACTCACTCTCACATAGAAGGATTTTTTTGTTCACAATCATTATAGTCAAAATACTAATGAGGTTACCTATGCTAGGAAGGCAACTTTTGCACCATTGGCACATATTAGGATATATTTAGAAAGCCATCTTCTGATTCTCCACCCATGAATGTGATACAAGATGGTGGTTGAGAGATTTACTCGGTTGTTAAGTGGTACATGTTGCTAATTTATTATAATCCAAAATTTAAGGCTGGGATAAAAGTTTAGGCCAAAGGGGTTCTCCTTTTTCTAGATAGTCTAGTTCTGCTGATTAGAAATAAAGTTCTCTATTGGAATTTGGGGCTGGAAACAACTAGTAAGGAGAGGTTTCTTTGTTGACTCATGTCCTGAGTATAGATACCTTATTTGAGATTCTTCTGGATTGGTAGGTGGCTGATATAAGACATATCTTACATATTGAGGGGTCCAGTTCCAAATGCCAAATCCTTTTCATCTTTTGAGACACAGCTTATTATTTCAAATAAGTCTCTTAAAATTTGTGATGCCTAATCTGATAGATAAGTTCTTGGCATTCATAGATCTTTTGGTCATCATTGGAGAGCCTTTAGCTGGTTAATGGATCCCTAAAAATAATATGCAAATATTTTCCATGCATTTTCCTAGAAAGAAAATTAAGCCTGCATGACAGAATCAATAGGGTTTATGATTCTTCCTCTTAGATATAAGAATGTTTATCTATGAACAATAAACAAAGAGAATCCATTGCCAAATGGAATCCACAAATGTCATTGTTGAATGACTACTTTTTGAAACACTCTAGGCTAGCAGTGCTTAGGATTTGTAATCTGGCCATCCCACAAATCATTCATTGACTATTACTGTTAAATACCAAATGCTGTGAAAGTAATACATATCTTGAGGAATATAATGAGGAATTAGACTCACTATTGTCAACAAATTCATAGGTTAGTATAGTAGTAGTAGTAGTGATAATTATGTGAATGTGATAACTTTAAATGGTGTTCAATCTATAGAATCTCAAGGTCACTTATGTATTTTTATGTTATATATTGAAACAAACATGCAGGTGTTGCATCGTTAAATTATATAATAGGTGTTACTAGTAGTGTGACTTCTGAACCTTAGTTTCCTTTTCTTTAACACGGACTAAATAATATATTTTCAAAAGATTGCAAAGAGGCTAAATTAGAAAATCAAGATAATTTGTAAACCTCTTTGGCATAAAGGTTTTAATAGATAGTAGACATTCTAAAGTTAATCATAATGTTCGGGAATGTAACTTACTTTGCTATTGAAAATAATCAATCTACTATGCCCTATTTTTTCCAAAATAATAATTTAATTTTAATAAATGCACTGGGCTGAGCTTACAGTATTTCCACATAAAGATTACACCCAAAATACTAATGACATTTGAAAGATGAATTTGTAAGACAGATATGACACTAAGTTTTACTATCAGTTATTGGTGTAAGGGGAGCCTCAGCTAATTTTCTCTTTAATACCAGTTAAGTTGTTCGATAATAGAAGGGAACGTTGCCATCCCTTCCAAATCACAGGTCTATCTCTTGGTGCATCAATAAAAGCAGGCTTTGATTTTCTCAAAAAAACCCCACAAATGTTGCACAGACCTAGGAGGGTGAGGAAGTTGTGTGACAGATCTGCATTTGAAGCATTAATTTAGTGAATTAAGAGGAAAAAAAGATTCATGGAATGATTTAGAATTCTATTAATACACTGATGGTAAAAAACTAGTATTTGCAGTAAGCATCTCACATGTAAGTACTATGCAAACATACCACAAATGATAAATTATGAAAGAGCTATTTTATAAGAAAAAATGTAGTTCTTCTTTAAGAACATAAAGGCAATCACTTATGCCACACCATTTTCAAAAGTAATATATTTTTTCTGACTCATTTGTTGGTGGAAAAACTAAAATTCTCCTTAACACAAAGATGTGCATACATGTACACACACACACTTCCATGCACCATGAATAATTTTCATTAAAGACACTTTACAAAAACATATCTGTTTTCAAGAATGTGCTTTAATAATACACCATATAGAAAGGGCATAACAGAGAAGAATTTATTATAATAGTTACTTGGACAAACAAGATGAGAAGATTAGAAGGAAATCATAGATGCCACAAGAATGACTTTTGAATAGAGAAAAGAGATGGTTGTCATCAGAAATAAAGTTCTCTAAAAAAAAAATCAAGTTATCTTCTCCTGGAAAAGTCAAAACTTCCAGTAATAAGAGAATGCTAGGTCAAAGGAAAACTGGACGTAAGTATGGGAAGATTTCTATAATTTATGAATCCCCAGAACATTTGTCATAAAAGAATTCTACCTCTCACTCTCAGAAAAGGAAAAGAAACTTAGAAGTTTAGTTGGAGTATATCTGGAAGAAATTTCTTATGCATGTATAAGCTTCTCTGTAAATAACACTTTTTTTCTTGATGTTTACTTTTTTAAAAAATTTTTTATTGTTATGTTAATCACCATACATTACATCATTAGTTTTTGATGTAGTGTTCCATGATTCATTGTTTGTGCATAACACCCAGTGCTCCATGCAGTGTAAATAACACTTTTAGCTAGCATTAACAGTGGAGTTACAACCCATGTAGTTCCATAAAAATGTATCCAGCATAAACCTCCTGAAAGCAGATACACGTGGTTGAGTTTTGGGAAGGTTGAGAGGATGTGTACTTGAAGCATGTGCAAAAGCAAAACCCTGGGGGGATCAACAGCGTGTGCACTAGAGATGTATACTTATTTGTATAGACACACACACACATCCCACGTACCTGTAAAACACTGTATGTGTGTGTGCATAAAAGAGATTTAAATACATTGGGTTATTCAAGTTCATTGTGCTCCAAAGTGAGAGAGAAATTGATAATTGAATAACAGTTGTAGAAAATCTAATTTTCTTTCTGTCTCATATGATGTGTTTGTTTCTATCAATATTGCACAAAATACAACTCTACATGTACAATATATCCTTTAAACCCCAGTCAACTATATTATTCAGGGCCCAATTAAAGAAATAACAATCTGTTATGGAGAAAAAATCAGTTGCACAGTACTTGGAATTATTGTTAGATGGTGTATTTTAAGACATGCATTTTGGGTGATTCAGTAGGCTTTCAAGGGAAATTTTGTCTAGGAGGGATTTTGTATTATATACTGATTAAAAAAAAAAAAAAAAAAAAAAGCCTACTGTTACTACCCACTCCATACTGAGATCCAAACACATCAGTAAAATAAGGTAGAAAAATGAAGCTTTCTTCTTTTTTTTAAGATTTAATTTATTTATTTGTCAGAGAGAGAGAACAAGCAGGGGGAGCAGCACGCAGAGGGAGAAGCAGGCTCCCCACTGAGCAAGGAGCCCAATGTGGGACTCGATCCCAGGACCCTGGGATCTTGACCTGAGCTGAAGGCAGATGCTTAACCGACTGAGCCACTCAGGCGTCCTGAAAAATGAAACTTTCTTTTTTTTTTTTTTTTAAGATTTATTTATTTATTTATTAGAGAGAGAGCATGAGATGCGGGAAGGGCAGAGGGAGAAGCAGACTCCCCGCCGAGCAAGGAGCCCGATGTGGGACTCGATCCCAGGACTCCAGGATCATGACCTGAGCCGAAGGCAGTCGCTTAACCAACTGAGCCACCCAGGCGCCCAAAATGAAACTTTCTTAAAGATTGTGATTATCTGGGAAATTTTAGTGACTGTGTGCAAGCTTTCACGTAATTTTGGATATATATGCTATACTCTATGCCTTGTTCATTCAGTGTCTAAATCTCTGTCTTTAGTAAGTGTGCTTATTTATTATTTAGAATATTTCCAAGGGCCTAGGGAAATTCAGAGACACACATGCTCACCTAGAAATTTCCATGAAATCAATTACTTGTAATAATTTCTGTACAAATACTAAAATTGTTTAGAAACTAAGAAAATAGTTATTTATGACTTTGTTAATATGGAGACAATAGTAATAGAAGATGATATTTAGGTTAATGGTCCCATTAATACATCAAAACTCTCCTTGACAAAACACTCTTCTCAGTCAACTCCCCAAGGAAAATTTAAACACAAAAGGAAAAGCTAAAAAACACTTTAATGTTAGCTGGATGTTTCTTTGAATGAGAACAATTGAGATGGCAAGGAGTGAGAAGTTTATTTTGAACCTGGGTATAAGTAGAGTTATCTGATTCATTTTTAACAGCAACCAAGATGGTATTTTAAACTTTATATGACACTTGCATTTTTTTTTTTTTCCCAATTGGTTTCTCAGTTGAGCTCAAAGGGAAAACCGTAAGTGGCTTTCTATTCTAGTGGGCAGAACTACAGTGAAATACCACATCAAATAGTGGGCTCTTTGTACTGTCTTTTCTTCAAGTTCAAGTAACATCAAATTAAGACAAGCCAAAGGTCAATGATTTTTATCTTCAATGTAGTATAAAAAAAAGGATGTGTTGAATCTTGTTACTAAAAAGGGAAGAGAGTCACATAAACCAATGTCAGGAGACAGAACCAAGACAGAAAGGGGAAATATTTGCCCAATTGCATAGAACAGAGCTATCCTAGGTCACAAACACAGATGTTTTCGTAAGAGAGAGGGTCAAAGTTTCCAATTTAATCACCATTTATGACAGAACAGAGAAGACCAAAAAAAAAGAAAGATAAGAGAAAACAGCTGGAGAACAGTCTACTGAACTTCCAGTCCTACTTAATTCTCCTTTGAAAAGGAAGATCTGTGTGCATGCACGTTATCTCCTTGGCAAGCAGTGTCAAGAAGGAAAAGCAAAGGGAAAGATGCTTCTTCCCATATTTTAATTGCTGGGAACTTGCAAAAGGTCATGCCCCCAGACAACCAGTAATTCAAGAAAGTTTTCCAGATCCTAAACAAATACAAGAGATTTAAGCACCCATGAGCAGCCCTTAAAGCAAGTAATAAGCAATGTTAAATGGAAAACACTTGACTTGGACTGATTCATAATAATTTGAAATGACTTATTCTGTCATAGGATTGATTATGTGGACTTCAAAACATGTAATACTATTTAAATAGAAATTATATCTCATTAACATGTAAAGGCAGTGATATTGGAAAACTGGGTCTCTTGACTGAGCCAAGGGAAAGGGTCAAATTGAGCATTTTGATAAAGTACATCCTGAATTTGTTAAGATTACAAAATAGGCAATTTGAATGGCAAATTATTTAGTTGTTAGATAACGTTGAATTATTTTTTATCCGTTCTTTTAAAAAATAAATTAGCATCTAAAAGAGTGCTGAAGCTATGCTTTATGTGTTTTTATCGTGAGTAAGAACAACATTTCTAAAATAATCAGTTAAACAATGCTTTCAAAAAATCAAAATGATCCAGGCTGTCCAGAGTTGTTTAGCTGTGACTCCAAAAACACACTCTTTGTTTTCAAAATATATGGCACAAATAGTTAACTAACAACCCCTAAACATCTGTGGATGGTGCTCAGGCATTTGGTTCTGGTGTAAATATGGTCAAGAGTTTAAAAAAAAAATTTCTAAGTACAGAATATGTAATGTGACAGGACTTACCTTAAAATAAAGGTTCACATAATGTAAAAAAAAATTAAGGACATACTAAATCTGAATCTTGTTTTAAAACAATAAAATGATTCCCTACTTAAAAGAATACAAAATGCAGAAAATCATATTATTAAAGTTTAATAAAATATTTATGTGATAGAGTGTAAAGAATTTGAGTATTAAATAAATTAGATTTTAAAATAATGTACAAATTTTGGTGGAAAGCCATAGTAAGACTAATATATATAGCAATCTAGTTTTCTTATGAGTGCTACTTTAAATATATTTGTTAGTTTTAAAATAACATTTAATTACATAAAAGTAATTTCAGCTTAATATATATTATAATTTTTTTCAAGTAGAAAGGCAAATACTTGGAAGGCCAAATATTTTTCAAATACAAAAATAATTCAAGAATTTCATTCTATGCAACACAACTAACATCTTAATTGAACTATTAAAAAAACACTCCCAATAGTAGTATCTACTTTTCAAGGAAATTTGAAAACTCCTTTTACAAAATGGTAAATTTGACCAAATTTAGATTTTTTTTTAACTGCTAAAACTTTTTTTCTGATTTATATAGACTCACTTTGGATACCTATACTCAATTGCTATTTCAGATAGTTCTAAAGAGTAAAAATCAAATATCATTCAGACCACATATTTCTAACCTGTTCTCTGCAGAAGACATGATTTCTTAGGTTATGTACAGATTCCTGAGATTTCATGTTCAAGTCTTAAATAGAAAGGAGACACCCCTTTTCCTTTTGGAGGCTGAAAGAAAAGTCCCTAATTTTGATCACATTGGGCAGGTCTTGACCTTCTGCTGGTCTAAGAGGCATATTTCTAACGAGAAAATAGTAACAATAGGAAGAAAAAGAGACACTTTTCGAAGTGAGGTATTCTAACTCCCTCTTGTGCTTCCTTAAAAGAACACACATCATCTAGCGGTGACTGATTCTGGGCTTTCCAGTCTGATACAATTACAATCTGAGTGGCAAAGAAAGCCCGTCCCTGTGGCTTCCTATGGACATTGCTTGAAGAGCATCACAAAAATCAATTAAAGATATGCTGAACAGTTTGCAGATCACTTTGTGTTTGTATCCTGAGACGTTTGGAAGCTAATAAGCAAGAAAAATGGTATTGACTCTTTGTTCTGCTCCTGTTCTCACTAAGCTCGTTTGTCAGACAAAATCCAAGGTACGCCAGCAGTATGTCTTTTATTAGTAAAACAAACTGAAAACCCTACTGGTTGAGGTCATACTGCAGTACAAATGATAGAACTTACTACAAGAAATATAAAGGAATAATTTACTTTTCAGTTGAGAACTACAACAGGGAAAACAGTGGCCCCGCATCAGCATGAGAGAAATGCTACTGTTGCAACCGAAATGAATTACCGGGCTAAATAGACTTTCAACTTCATTATATCCACTTAAGCGTAAGTTTTTGCCATAGAAAATTTTAGCACATGAATCTTGTTTTTCAAGACTATTTTAAATATGGAAGTTCAATGTTTTATTAACCTCTCACTAAAAAACCACTTAGTTGTGGAAAGAAAGAGAAACTTAGATGATAGTTATATCTTAA
Organism: Halichoerus grypus; assembly: GCF_964656455.1. Lineage (NCBI taxonomy): Eukaryota > Metazoa > Chordata > Mammalia > Carnivora > Phocidae > Halichoerus > Halichoerus grypus. The sequence continues at coordinate 10,046,261 of NC_135724.1, forward strand.
AATAAGATTGAATAAATGCATACACAGAAATTATTCATATAATCTCAATATAAACATTCAGTTTACTGTTCCAAGGTATTTTTTTTTTTTTAGAAATTCACATTAGCCAGACTTATTATATAACAAATTATCCCCTAAAGCAGTGGTTGAAAGAATCAGGAATGGCCATTTATTCTTTTTTTTTTTTTTTTTTAAGATTTTATTTATTTGCGAAAGAGACAATGAGAGACAGAGAGCATGAGAGGGAGGAGGGTCAGAGGGAGAAGCAGACTTCCTGCTGAGCAGGGAGCCTGATGTGGGACTCGATCCCGGGACTCCAGGATCATGACCTGAGCCGAAGGCAGTCGCTTAACCAACTGAGCCACCCAGGCGCCCCAGGAATGGCCATTTATTCTTGTTCACGTGTCTGTAGGTCAGCTGGGACTCAACACAGCTTTCTGCTTCAAGTTGCTGGTCTAGAGCTGTTTTCTTGCTGTAGTTTGGGCTCAGGTCTGCTCAAGTGTGTTTAATTGGAGCTCAGACTGAAGAGGGAGTGATTGTTACTGCTTAAAGTAAATCATGTCAGCAAGCTCCCAGTCAAGGGGTGGGAGTTTGCCTCTGGTAGGAGGAGTTTCAAAGTCAGGTAGCAAAGGACAAGGTTGCAGGGATTGGTGAAGAATTTGCACCATTTTATTCTGTAGAGAAATATCATGCTTACTAATCAAATAGCACATCTTTTAATGACAAACCCAGAATATTGAAGAGACTATTCTTCTTCATGACAATTAAGAACTCTTTTCACATATACAATATTCTGTAAGCATTGTTTGATCTGCATTTCACAAATTTTGCTATATTGTATCTTTATTTCCATTCAGTTGAAAATATTTTGTAATTCCTTTCTCATTTTTTCTTTGCTTAAAAGATTATTTACAATTTTGTTACATATTTTCTATTTATGTTTTTTTTTTACACTATCCAGCTTAATTACTCAGTGGTTAGATAATATATTCTGAATATTTCCAGCCCTTTCAAAGGTACCAATACTTGCTTTATGCAATAACATGTTAGGTTAGGGTATATATTCTATGTGCATCTCAGATCATATACATTGGAATTATTGATATTAGGCCAATGAGATCAATGACCTTTTATCTATTTTGTTTTCTGTCTTTGGGGATGGAAGGCTCTCATATTTTCTTTGGAGATTTTAAACCTTTTTCCACCACTCAAGTCTCTATTTTCCCATACTCTGATGCTTCCTCCAAACATTCCCCATCTACAAGTCTTCTCAAGAAGTTAAAATTCTTGGGGTATCTGTGTGGCTCAGTCGGTTAAGTGTCCACCTTCTGCTCAGGTCATGATCTCAGGGTCCTGGGATCCAGCCCGGTTGGGCTCTCTGTTCAGCAGGGAGTCTGCTTCTTCTCCCTGTGCCCCTCCCTCCCGCCCCACCCCCTCTGCTTGTGCTCCCTCAAATAAATAGATAAATAAAATCTTTAAAAAAAAAAGTTAAAATTCTCCCACTGGTCTCTCTAGGCATATAGAAACTTCTCTCTTTTTCACATGATTCTACCTAGAAATATACCTAGAAATCCTTCTCCACTGAAGCCAGGCTTGCATGGAATTTCACGGAGCTGGGAGGTAGAACATGGACACAGATGGTCTCAGTTTATTTCGCATGTGATATCGATTTCCATGGAAAATTCCCTGTCCTCTCCTGCTGCACTACTCCCCTTTTCAGCCCTCAGACTGTGGGCCAGGAGGTCTTGGCAGTGAGCTCCCTGAGAAGGACATCAACCCATTCATGTCCTCTGAAAATCTCTTTCTGTCCCCAAAGGCCTTTTCCTCTTGCTTTTCCTGGAACTTTCCCACAAGCTGTATTGTGACATAGATTATAAACTTTCTCATTTAAGAGACTTACTTGGTTTTTGACAGAGAAAGGTAAGATATTAGGAACCGAGCAAACATCATTGTTCTCTAAGAAGCTTGGTGAATAAAACTGTTGTCCCTCCACATAAAAACAATGTCAAAATTCAGACTGAGGGTTGAATTACAAACTCTTATATAAGACTGTATCCACGTTTGTCATACAACAATCTAGTACAAATATTGACTCAAATGTTTGTGTATTTTTGCCTGGTTAAGGCAGAACAAATATTGAAGAGTACATATATTTTATGTAAAACATACTTCTGCTTGGGGACAGGCTTGTAAATGTTGCAAATATAATTATTTTGAGCTTCAGTTGGGTACTGAAATAAATAGGGTTTCAGAACTGGAAGTGAACATAATAATCTCTTGCTTGACTTTTTTTTATGGATAAGAACATTCAAACACTGAGTTATTAGGTGATTTCTCATCTCAGTTTTCCTTTTCAGGAACTGTTTCCCTATTTGGAAATATATACCTGGTGCAGTCTATAAATCTTATCCAAGTTTGTTACCCATTTACCTATGTGTGTATTTAGGGTTTTTTTAAGGATTATAATATAATCTTTAAAACTTAGTGGTATGTGTCATCCAATTTTCATTTTAGTAACAAATTTATAGTAAGAAAAAAAACTTTTGTGGAAATAGTGAACCATGAACATTTATATTTTAGTTCCCTTATATTGATGCATAAAAGAAAGTATTAGAAATATATATATATATATACATATATAGCCCCCATATGTACATTTAAAAGTTCTGAATAATAATATATAATTTTCACATTTATATGGTAAAGCACAAAAATAGCTAATATCCATCAAACAATATGTGTCATATGATTTTCTTAGGGCATAAACATATATTAAGTCATTTAATCTAAGAGGTAGACATATTATCTTCATTTTTTCAGATGGGAAATTTATGGATATAGAAGTAATTTGTCCAAGATTGCACAGAATATGATTCTTGAGTTCATGCTCTTCATACGAAAATATATTGCCTACATACCTATTTTAATGATGAATACAATGCAGAACCGGACAGAAGGAATTCTGGATCAAACAATGATTAATGCAGGGGTAGAGAAGGGTAGGGTAATGACTTCAGGAGAATAATTCACTCAGGGAGAGATCAATTTTATTTTTTAAAATATTTTATTTATTTATTTGAGAAAGAAAGAAAGAGAGACAGGGAAAGAGAGAACAAGTAGGGGGCAGAGACAGAGGGAGAGGGAGAAGCAGACTCTCCACTGAGCAGGGAGCCGGATGCGGTGCTCCATCCCAGGACCCTGAGATCATGATCTGAGCCGAAGGCAGATACTTAATGGACTAAGCCACCCAGGCACCCAGGAAAGATAAATTTTAAAAAACTAGAAATAATCTGACCTTTCCCTCTTCCCGCAACCACAGACCATAGTACCATTTGCAGATGTACATATTTTCTGTAAATATACACACATTTCTTGCATAGTATTGTGACTAATCTAGTTGGATAACCCCATAAAGCCATATGATTAGTTTACAGAAACCTTTGTGCCGTACACCATTTCATGTTTCACTAAGAGTAGAAAATTCACCAGTATCTCTTTAAATATATTTTATCTAAAGTCATTTGCATTATCTAAAGTAATTAGGCATTTTATCTAAAGTAACTTGCAATTTAAAAATGTCAAGTCTCTCAAGAGACATAGTTTAATGCAGTGTGTCTCAAACACATGCTTTGAGAAGCTCAGGGAACACAGAGGATGGAAGTGAGGTTGGGAAGGAGTCAAGGTGCTTAGGCTGCTGAGCCTGGGAAAGGCGCTGACAGAAACAGACACACTTGTATGTAATATACTGTTTTCCTTGGGCTGCCCTGACAAAGTAGCACAAACTAAGCATTTCAGGATAACACAGTGTATTCTCTCACCATCTGGAGGTGAGAAGTTAGGATCAAGGTGTTGGCCCAGATGATTCCCTAGGATGGCTAGTGGAGAGAATCTGTCTTCTCCTCCCTTGCAGCTTCTGGTGGTTTGTCTGCAATCCTTGGTTTTCCACGGCTTGTGGACGCGTTGCTCTGAGCCCCTGGCTCCACACCGTGGCTTCAAGTGTGAAATTAGGTCCCGCTAGTCTCCCTGTTTTAAGGTCAGTTGATTTGAAACTTGAACTACTTGTGCCAGTCTCTTCACAGCAGGACCTAGGTAAGTGCTTGAGAACACAATCGGGAGAAGGTGTGTTTATACAAGGAGCTGGAAACTCTGGGTACTCCATTAGTTTCCTAGGGCAGGAGTAACCAAGTACCATAATTATCGGCTTAGAATAATGAACATTTATTGCTTCACAATTCTGGAGGCTGGAAGTTCAAGATCAAGATTATGATAGCGCTGTGCTCCCTGTGAAATTTGTAGTGGAATCCTTCCTTGCCCCTTCCTGGATTTTGGTGATTTGCCCTCAATCTTGAACATTCATTGACTTATAGAAGTATCACTCCAATTGCCCCTCTCTACGTGGCATTCCTTCTGTGTCTTTTACATCTTCTTCCCTCTGAACATGTCTGCATCTGTGTTCAAATTTCCCCCTTTTATAAGGACACCAGTCATATTTGATTAGGGTTCAGCCTAATGACCTCATTTTAACTTGATTGCCTCTTAAAAGACCCTGTTTCCAAATAAGGCCATATTCTGAATGACTGAGGGTGAGGACTTCAACATATTTTTTTGTGGGGGACACAATTCACCTCATAGCTTCTAGTTCATATATTGGATTTTCTACTGTATTTGGTTTAAAGCAAGGATTCCTTAATCCATACCTAAAATAAAACAAGCCCACTGACAAAATTCTGAAGTGTTTTTAACCAAGTGATACCAAGTTTAATACAAGTACATGTATTTTAGGAAAAAAAAATTGCAATATATATTAAAGAGAAAATCACTCACCCTTTGAACCAGAAATTCCACTTCCAAATATTTACCCCAAAGTAACAAAACAAACAAAACAAAAACAACAAATTCTTATATATCCTCAAGTAAATATTCACAGCCATATGAGTTGCAGCCCTTCTATAAAAGTGAACTCAGGTCAAATAACCATTAGCAAGAACATCTACAATCGTGGTATAGATGGAAAAGAAAATTTTATAATTATCTCAAATGTATCAATTTAAATAAGATTCACAGACTACATGCTGCAAATGAAAGTTGCAGAACCATATAAATAGCATGATATCATAACAAAATGCATACAATTTATTAATGCTAAAGTATGGAATTTTAAAACTTTCCCAGAGAAATACACACTTGAGGTAGGATGGTGATGACTTTCAGAATAGTCCCCCTGGAATGGGAGAGAAAAAAACCAGTGTTAGAAGGCACAACTGGGCTTCAGTTTTTCTGTATTTACTTAAAAAACACTGAAGCAGGTATGGCCATTGCTAAGATTTGATAAAGTTAGGTACTGGTGATTATTGCCTTATTCCCTATATCTTTTTTTTCTGCACTTTTAGATGTTTTATTGTTTTTAAATGAAAATAACTGAAAAAGCAAGTTGTTCTAATATTAAATTCTGCAGATTTTACTTCTGAAAGTAAACATATTACTAGAAGAAAGGCAAGCAACCTCCATGTGGTTCTTTTTTTCTCATTAAAACAATATTTGCTTCTAAGGAGTATTATGGAGAAACAATGTGGGGGAAGTGTTTTGAAATTTTGAAATCACTATTTAAGACTAAGGTATTCATGAAAGCATAGAAACAATCTGGCCAGATTTTTATAAAATTAAATGATGTAGATTGGTGATCTGAAGTAAGGAGAATTATGGTGGGACTTAGGTAATATTTTGGAGGTATTTAGTTTTTATTTATGGTTAATTAACTAATTATTGGTTAAGTCAAGAGAGATTAAATACAAATTAGACAAAATAAAGCTGTTTAGAAATCATTTTATTTGTTTCTGTCTATGATTAATGTGATAGTATGCTCTTGCAAAGATTTCTCTTGATGGGATCATTTTAATTAGTGTAAATGTTAGATTCTGGAATATAGTTGGCCGATTAATAGTGAAAGCTTGCCATCTGGCGGACAAAGTGAAAACTGTGGCACTTTCTGGCTGGAAAACCTGTAAGTCAGTATCTTTGGGGATTAAGCATTTGCTTTCTACATATTTGTTCGTAGCTCATGGCTGGATAGCCTGAATTACACACATGCACACACACACACACACACACACATATTTACACACCTGTATACACACTCAACAGCCCTAATGGATTTCCGTTTGTATTCAATGACTACTATGAAGTGCTCTAATGAAGATGATTTAATTTTGCACAAAATATGATTTTCCTTTAGCAAGATTATCTCATCAAACCTGTTTAGACAGTGCTTTTGCAATAATTTGAAGAACTTTAATTCCTAGTCATTTGCAAATAAATGTGTCATGGATAGCTCATATTTCTTTTAGTGCACCCTCCCTTTTTAACTTCTGAATAATTCACCTAAATGTTAAATTCACACACGGAACTGCCACCCCTACCAAATTTACATACACCCATTAACCATAACAGTGAGTAAATAGGGTGAGTTCTAGTTTGTCCACTAGACCAGACTGCTTCAGTGGGGATTCTGTAAAACCCTTCAAATTACACAAGCTTCCTCTAAAGGGAGATTAGGATTGAAAAAAAAAGAAGCACTATTATCCTTTTCACTTTGCATGCCGCATGCGCAAGGGGTGATGGGATGTTTGGGATCTCACGGTACTCTGTAACAGTGCACATTAGAACCATGTTTGCTTGCTTGAGTCCAATCTCTGCTTTTGGAGCGAAACAGAGATACCCCTTGATAGGCGGTGAGAGCTACACTGGACAGAGGAGAGATTAGCAGTCTGGCAACCTTGCTCTCCTGAATTAACTCCCCCCAAACTCACCATATGCACCTTTGGCTAATTTTTATGAGACAAACAAGGTCTTCAAGTGTAAAATAAAATAGGATTGGGCTTTGCAAACTAAAAAAGGTATTTGTATATGCTGCTATTCAGCTGCTTCCTCTTTCCATCTTGTTGCCATTATATGACTTGTGAACATAGATTGTATGGTTCAGAGCTGAACTGTGTAATAAATGTTTAACTTTTCTTTTTGCAGTTTTCTCATTTAGTTATTTATTGCTTCCTTCTGTTTATATTTTCTTAGGAGTCGTGTTTGGCAAACATGTTGCCCAATGTGGTGATTTTTGAGATAACATGTGACACACAAGAGGATGATGACGGTTACAGGCCTTAGCCAATGGGCAAATCTGATTAGGTTATGTTGCAGAGTTACTATCCTCTGAGGTATTTCATCTCATGAGGGTAACAACGGACACAGGAGAAAGCCAGGTGCACAAAGAGAACCACTTACAACGGTGTTTACATGAGGTAGTGAATCATGTTGCCCCTTTCCATTGTGCGCTATCTGAAAAGCACAGCATACAAAGTCAACAATGGTTTCTGCAAAATCACGAAAGACTGAACTATAAACCAGAGCTACTGAACAAGTAAAGGTGCTGATTATTTTAAGTGACTATTGGGATCTCAGAGTAAAGATTTTGTTAAACAAAAAAAGTTGTAATTCTTAAAATGGCTTAGAAAACAACTTATTAGCAGAACTTTTTGCCCATAAGAGGGAAGGAAATAAAATAGTGTTGGTGAGGACCAAATAATATTCAAATGTAAATAATGGTGAGCATACAATAAAATTAGGGTGAGTATATGAAAAAATGCAGTGTGGGAACTTGAAAAGATCCCATCCTCAAACAGTACAAGTATAGAAGACATAGAGATGACGCCCAGGAGATTTAAAGAAATGCATTAATTTCCCTGTCTAGATTGATTGTATCAATAAAAGTCATGTGTACCATTTGTAAGATTTGCAAATAATGGTGAAATTCAACACTTTTTTCTTATAAGCCTCCCCAGACAAGCAGAGGCATAAGGATATTTCAAGAGTTGTCTTCACCTGGAAATAGTAGGTGTATCTTAGAGGAACTTTGTTGTCTGTATTATTGGTGACTATCAATGTTTGGTTTTGTGATGTTTCACCTCTCAAGCTGCAAAAGTAAAACTAAAGTCCTGATGTTTCATAAAACACTGCCTTCTTCACAGAAAGAAGTTATTGTCAAAAACTCCTGGGTATGAACATTGGTTCTGGAAGATGTTACTTAATGGTTAATGTTACAAGGCTACATCAGTTGAGGATGTTCAAAGCAATGAGGAAGCCAGAATAATAAATGTATAATTCTCCAACACTGAGTAATCTTGTGGTTTAGCAGAGGAAGATTTCTCATCAGGGTATTTGAATTGAAAGGTGAGTTGCAGGAATCCTTCCAACAAAATAGTGGGACATACATTCTGTCTGTTTTGAAGAGGATGGGTAGCCATGAATGCAGCCTACTTAGAAGAAAAGCCACATCATGTGACCCAGCGGATAAGTCTCTTTATGACCCTAGAGAAAATGTTTTGTCTTTAAGTGGATTTAGAAAGAAACCCAATTTTTGGAGACATGGGTCAAGAAAGGAAAGAGTGAAATGTTTCCATTTCTCACAGGGGATTCAGAGTGAGGAAAAGTATCAGCAAGTCTCAAATCTTATTGAAAACCACTTGGAGGAACTGTAGAATCAAAATTGAAAAATAGCTAGCCTCCCTCTCAACACAAGTGTGAGACAAGATGACAGACCTGTTCAGAGAACTTACACTCAGCCCAGAAATTGGTTTTATGAGGAGAGGAAGAATTTTGTGAGGGAAAGGCTAGTACGGACTTTGGATAAAAAAAAAAAAAAAAATACTGATCTTCCCTTAGACCAGTTCTGGATTTCAATGACAACAATAAACACTTTGTTGCAGTGTTCAAACTCTCACCCATGAACAAGCTTCTTCTTGTCTAACAAGCACTGGGAGCCAGGACAGACATTGACTGACTTCACTTGAAAATGAAATCTACGTTCTCTTCTCTCAACTTCTACCAAGAACTGAATATTCATTCAGGAAAAAAACAAAACAAACCAAGAACAAAATTTATATTAAAATGAAAATTTCATTATTAATTTAGGTACCCAGCAGGAAATTGATAGCTCATTTGATTCTTTCTTTGAAATAAACTATTTACAAAGATGAAGGTGTAGGGACACCAGGGATGGAGAAGGTAGCGGGGGTATCGATATAAGAATGGAAACTGATACAAAGTATATTTTTTTACTACTTAATGACTGCTAAATGCCTTGACCTCAAAGGAATTTCTTGCTAGCTTTTTCATAGTGTAATTGGGGTTAAAATTTCGCCTTCTCTGAATTTATTAATTTCTTATTTTCTGTTTTCCATTAACCACTAATACATGATTTACTGTTTTTTGATAACTGTAACAACAGAAATGCAAAAAAAAAAAAAAAAAAGAGAGAGAGAGATGAGTAGATTTAGAGTATAGCAATTCACGACACATCCATGAAGTCTTCTTAAATATTTAGGGAGAAAGGAAGGGAAGGGGGTAATGTCTAACAACCCTACAGATTTATTCTTTTCTACTCTCTATGTTATTCACAGAAAGATAATTAGAAATGTCCTATTACACTTCCTTATTTTCTACACCTACATGAAATTAAACTGAAAGCAATCTTCTCCCTTCACCATATTTTTTCTACTTTCTACCAGATATTTAAATTGGCAAACACTATCATTTTCCTCATATAACAAAGAAAAATGTTCCTTTCCAGCCTAGTATTCACTCTCTTACTTGTCCCTCTTCAATTTCATTTGGAATGAAAGCTAATGATTTATGATGACTAATAAGACCATATAATCCACTCCCAGCATTTTCCTTCTAATGATGGCCCTGGCGTACTCTCTTCACCTACACTGCTCTCCTTGATGAAGCATAAACTTAGAGAGAACACTTCTTGAGGCCCACATGGACTCCCTTTCCTTCTGGATTATTCTCTCCTCTGATCTCCTCAAGGCTCCCACCCTCACATTCTTCAGATCTTTATTCAGATGTTACTTTTGCATCTTCTCTAACCCATCCTTTTATTTTTTATAAGTTCTTTTCAATTATAGTTAGTTGACATACAATGTAATTTTAGTTTCATGTGTACAATTTAGTGATTCAGCATTTACATACAACACTCGCTACTCATCATAAGTGCCCTCCTTAATCCTCATCACCTATTTAACCCATCCCCCCAAACCACCTCCCCTCAGGTAATGATCAGTTTGTTCTCCATAGTTAAGAGTCTGTTTCTTGCTTTGCCTCTCTCTTTTTCCCCCCATGATCATTTTTTTTTTTCTGTTTGTTTCTTAAATTCCACATATTAGTGAAATCCTATGGTATTTGTCTTTCTCTGACTGACTTATTTCACTTCGCATAATACCCTCGAGTTCCAGCCACATCATTGCAAATCCTGACCCATCCATTTAAATTTAATACTTCCTCCAACACGTGTTCTCCTTCTATGTTTCGTTTTTCTCCAACTCATACATTATTTTCTACTATACTATATAAATATAGGTCATGTGTCCAAGTAGACTATAAATTTCACAAATGCCTAAGATTCCTGGTGCTTAGTTAAATGATATCTCCAATATTCAGAACCAATACTGGCAAATCCTGGGTAATAAATTGCTGTTGAATTAAAAAAATCAATCTTCTGTTCAACATTACAATGTTTTTTCAATGAGCAATGATCCATATTTTGAGTTTTTGAGTGATTTACTCACAACAAAGTGGGTACTATGACTTTTAAAAATTTTTTCTAATATCCACCTATATAAACATCACTGCCATTAGTCAAAAATAAAGTATAACAACTATTGGAGAAACAAAAATGCTAATTTTCCATAGGAGTTAAACCATTGTAGTTTTTAAAAAAGGAAGTAGAATTAATTCTGCCATTTGGTTTTCACATGTTGGTGAATGGCAAGAATGTTATTTTTGTATTGCTCCAAAACTTTCACATATAAGAGTTTGTAGAAATTTTGAGATATTCTCTTCTGCTTCCAAAGCTATAGCTCAAAAGATAAGCAAAACAGGAGAAGCTACCTAGTTTTTATTTAATTTAATAATACAGTTAACTCTTGAATAAAGTGGGAGTTAGGGGTGCCAACCCTCTGTGCAGTCAAAAATCTGTGTATAACTTTAAATTTTAGACTCCCCAAAACTTAACTAATGATAGCCTACTGTTGACTGGAAGCCTTGCCAATAACATAAATGGTTAACACATATTTGTAAGTTACATGTATTATATATTGTATTCTTCAATAAAGTAAGCTGGAGAAAAGAAAATGTTATTAAGAAAATCATAAGGAAGAAAAAATGCATTTACAGTACTATCCTGTAAAAAGGTCCATGTATAAGTGGACCCATGAAGTTCAAACCATTGTTATTCAAGGATCAACTCTTTATTTTTGATTTATAAAATTTTGACACCCATGTTCCATTCAACTTTTTTCTAATGAATCATTTCTTAACCAAGTTTATAGTTCAATGACTTAAAGTGAACTTTAAAATTAAGTATAATTAAGATTTTTCTGGGTTAGAAAGATATATTCATTCATATATGTAGCCAAATATTTTAATTAACTTTGATATCTCTCTTGTAGCCAATTACCACCAGTCATTAAATTTAATCAAAAGATCCATTATAAAAATTATTTATTAAAAGTAATATTAAATAATTTATTCAGTACAATTATCCATAAATGTAACTAAACATGAGCAGTACCTAAATGAAAGTCAACTTACTATTGAGTAAGACTGTAACTGTGCTTCATTATTCTCTTTTCTAACTCACCCTCCCTGCTGAATTTTATTTCAACCACTACCAAGAAAATAAAACTAAATCATGAAGAAAATCAAACATATGTACAGCCTTATGATTATTTATCATTTAATTTAATACACTACTCATTATAACATTTCCAAAATCTTAAAGCAATTGAAGAAAAAGCCAAAGTTGACATTGGTCTGCCACTAGTACCTTGTCCTTAATTTGTTCTAATTTTCAAATATTTCCTATACTATATGTATGTATATGTGTATTTCCAATACTACATGTATGCATATATATGGACATTACATATCTAAAGGAATTTTACTGAAAATTCAAACAAAATTATATAAGAATATTTAATGGATTTACAAGAAAAGAAAGATACGGTATTATTTCATAGGGTATAATATACACTACACAAAATACTATTAAAGCACCATTCTTGAACTATAGGATACTGTCCTGAATGAGAAAAATATTGGCAATGTGATTACTAAATGACTTCCATGCCAAACTTTAACAATTAGACAATTCCACTTTTCTTTAAACTGACAAGTTTCAACCAGATAAAGAAATATTGAAAGTAGGGAAAGAAGGAAGGACAGAGGACAGAATAGTGGGGAATAGAGAAAGAAATAAAAAAGAACAGGAAAGTAATAGAAGGCTTAGAAGACTTTCACATTCTGGAGAATATAGTAGATTTGGTATTTATTCTTAGTAAAATATTGGGGAGAATAAAACATCAAGTCCATTTGGGCTTAGTGTCTCATTTATTGGAAGAGTTTTCTATATGGATTCAATTTCTTTAGTGGTTATAGGATGATTTAGGTATGAATTTGAATATGTCATCTAATTTGTAAATTTATTGATAAATTTTTCTTCTAAACCCATTATTTCATTTTTCTAAATATTTTATTTATTTGAGAGAGAGAGAGAGAGAAACAGCACAAGCATGGGGAGTGGCAGAGGGAGAGGGAGAAGCAGACTCCCCACTGAGCAGGGAGCCCGATGCGGGGCTGATCCCAGGAGTCTGGGATCATGACCCGAGCTGAAGGCAGACGCTTAACCAACTGAGCCACCCAGACGCCCCAACCCTATTATTTTAATAAGTGTTTAGTGTCTGTAAATACAGTTTCTCCCTGAAGTAGTTTACTTGTAACTCTTGCTTTTTTTTTTGGTTTATCGGGCTTACCAGAGATTCAATAATCAATTAGTCTTTTCAAAGAAATAGCTTTTTAAGACTATTTCATCCATTTTATTTGTTTCTATTTTACTAATTTCAGCTCTTTATTTAAAAAATATGCAGTAAGCAGAGGTGAAACAATTGGCAGCACACTCGTCTATGGTGACGTGGAAACATACTCGCTGAACTTGTGGACCTGGACAAGGTGGTTTTCAGGTGGAATGTTGGAAAGTTAAGCTTGTTCCTGTAATCTGTACTTGATAAAACACAGCAAGCATGCAAGCAGAATTAGAGGGAATATAAAAATTCAGAATAGAAAAATAGAACTGGTTCACACATTCACACACTTCGCTCTTCAGAAAATAAGAGATAATTAACTTGAAATACTGACAGGGCAAAAAATCAAATTATGAGTCTGAGCATTAAGACACATCTCATGGCATGAATCAAGTTAAGTACATAGCCATCATTCTTTTGTTAAAATGTCTGAATATCAAGACCCTCGCTGCTTTAGGCAAGAGCACTTTATTTTTTTAAAGGTTTTTATTTATCTATTTGAGGGAGGGGGAGGGGCAGAAGGAGAGGGAGAAGCAGAATCTCTGCTGAGCAGGGAGCCCAATGCGGGGCTCGAATCCAGGGCTCTGGGATCGTGAACTGAGCTGAAGGCAGATGTTTAACCAACTGAGCCACCCAGGTGCCCTTAGGCAAGAGCACTTTTTGAGTCTATCTATAATTCAACTTCCTTCTAAAATAACCAAGAATCATTTTCTTAAAAATGGTTTTGAAAAATGATATACTTTTTGCCAAAAGTGATTTAAGGTAGATTGATCTATTGAGAAAGAAATGCTTGGTTATTGGTGAAAGAATAATAATTTGAAGAACCAATTTCTTGTCCTCACAATATTGCCCAGACTGAGTAGTGCTTGTTCACAGTTTTGGGAATAACAATATTCAAATGAACAATAAGCTTGTTGGTGCATTTATAAATTGTAAAAAATAAAAAAAAAAAGTAGGACTATGTACATCAAGTTTTCTTTTTTTTTTTTTTAAGGATTTTATTTATTTATTTTAGAGAGAGCATGAGTTGGGGGAGAGGCAGAGGGATAGGGAGAGAGAGAATCCCAAGCAGACTCTGTACTCAGCACGGAGCCCCATGTGGGGCTCGATCCCAGGACCCCAAGACCATGACTTGAGCCAAAATCAAGAGTCTGACGCTTAACTGACTGAGCCACCCAGGCACCCTTCACGTTTTCAATAGTTGTCTCAGCCATAACAAAAACCTTGGCAAACTCTTACTTTAGTATTTCAAAAGTTCTGGGAATAAACCCAGTACAAAAACAAAACAAAACAAATAAGGAGCATTCCCATCATAAGCGTAATTGTTTTTCTTTTTTTTCTTTTTAAAGATTTTATTTATTTATTTGACAGAGAGAGGCACAGCGAAAAAGGGAACACAAGCAAGGGGAGTGGGAGAGGGAGAAGCAGGCTTCCCGCCGAGCAGGGAGCCCGATGTGGGGCTCGATCCCAGGACCCTGAGATCATGACCTGAGCTGAAGGCAGACGCTTAACGACTGAGCCACCCAGGCGCCCCAAGTGTAGTTGTTTTTCTCTGCATTTAAACAGCAAGGGATTGCATTTATCACACTATTTTAATTCATCCTAATTTTTCTTATTTTAAGGAAATTTCCTAAAGACCGGGTTCAGTAAGGTCTTTGTCAAAAGAAGGACAAAAATCATCAATGGTCTTTCCTTCCATTATCACTCTGTGTCTGAATCCACATGGTTTAGACCAAATAAAAGCTTCCAAAATTTCAGAATTTTTTAGATACAGAATGAGAGGTAATCTCTACACACACACACACAACTATGAAATCAACTCTTTTGAACCTCAGAAATTATAAGAAAAGAGTCATGAAATTTTGATGAATAGTACTAATACTATATGACATATTAAAAACAAGGAATCAATTTCTTAGGTAGTTTCCCCCTCTCATAATTGATTTATCACAGTCATGTGGAAAGGATGAGGTTAAACTTAAATGGGTAAAGCATAGCACAGAGTGGTGATCATAGGACAAATACAGCCTATGGAACAGCCCACCACAATACTGTAAATATAAAACCGTGCTTAATGTCAGCAGGAGTGAGTCAAACCACAGCTACGTATCAGGAGTTCAAAGAAGTGGGGATAGTCATATCTGTGCTTCTCTGAGAAATCAATATTTATTTTACTCATGCAGGTTTCCTAAGGTCACAGAACAGTGCATGACAAACAGTAAGTTTTCAATACGTATTTGTTGAATTGTTGAATCTTCTTTAAGCCACAGAATTGGCTAGTCAAGGACAGATTGATTTTAAAGCTTATGTAAATATACGCAATTTAATTGACATGACTGGATATTATAGAGGTTGAATATATATTCATCTTTTGCTGTTGTGACTTTATCAAAGTACTAAAAATGACACTGTAATTGTCTGGCATAGCGAACAATTGCTGAACCGCTCATACAGAAAACGACCAGCCTTCTTTAGCACACATCAGCTAGAAACAGCTTTGACTGTATCTCAGGTGTCTGTGTCAGGTCACGGGCCAATGAAGGGGAAAAATAAGGCCCAAATTGGGATTCAATGACTACCAGTTCCCTAAATCTGTTACATGAAATACTACTCCCTTTGAATGTCAGTTGCTAGACACTTGTGCTTTTGTTGGAGAAAAGCAAATTTAGCAACCACCAACACTATTACCACCATGACAGCAATAATAAGACTCATCAAGGGACTTTGGGTCCAAAATCCACGCTTCCTATATGAATTGGATCATTTCCAACTCAGAAAATGACATCTGCATCGGGAAATGGCAGTCGTTCCTCAGGGCTTGCATTATGACTGGCTCTGGAAACATTTCTTTCAGCTTACCATGGGGTAGTGTCTGCGCGTGCAGAGGGTAGCCCCTACAAGAAGTTACGATACCAACACCCAAGAGATCCCACAAATATGCGGGCATCTCTTCCATGTGTTATTGTCTTGTGACTGCAGATGTGCTTTTTGTCTTGAACAGCTTGATAACCATTGCTTCTGGAAAGTAACAATATGAGTAGAAATCTTTGAGCGGGATACCTTGGATCTCATCCCTTTGGACATAATCAAAGTTATTACCTATGACTTTTACAATTATGGACTAGATCCTTTTTTATAATGATTATCACCTCCCTGATTAGAACATACGTAGACCACAAACATAAGTAAGGAATACATAGTTTCTCTTGATTATCATTTATTTTAAAATTTTCTGACCATGTTTACTTCTTGATGTTTTATCTCTTCCCTCTAATTTCTCCTTTTTATCTCTCCATATTTTTATATATCACATTAACTCTGCTTATCAAAAGGCCTCTCTTCTTTCCTCCTTTTTTTTTTTTTGATAAGTTCTAGCTTAGTTAACTGTTGTAAATTTTTATCATGTCACCATTGTTGAATAGGTAGGAGTGTGATGAGACATAGTATCATAACAATTTATATTTTAAAACAATAAATACACAGAACCTTATTTTACACTTCTCAATTATGTGGTATTTTACAATACCAATGGGTAGGTAAGTACAAGGAAGACAATTTAATACTTTTGAATACTATTTTAAAACAACTGTCAAATTTATTTTTAAAATGAGTAAAAAGCTTTAAAATCTTTCTCTTGGATGGGGTGCCGGGGCGGCTTAGTTGGTTGAGTTTCTGACTCTTGATTTTTGGCTCGGGTCATGATCTCAGGGTCATGAGATCGAGCCCAGGGTTGGGTCTCACTCTCAGCAGGGAGTCTGCTTGAGATTCTCTCTATCCCTCTCCCTCTGCCCCTCTCTGCCCCATGCCTGTGTGCTCTCTCTCTCTCAAATAAATAAATAAACCTTTAAAAAAATAAAAATAAAATCTTTCTCTTGGATATTCTAGATGACTGCAAGCTTCAACTTGTGGTATTATACGGACATACAAAGTGATATAGGGAATTAGATATTTTGTATACTTCATTTGAATTATTCAGTTATTGATTAATTTACCATTTATTTAAACCTTATTGTGTTTAAGAGAGTTATATGATGCCAAACAACTACAATAATCTCTTTGACATGGTCATCATATTGAAACCTTTGAAAGTTGTTTTGCCATTATATTCTCATAATCAGATAAAGAAAAAGCTATATTTTCTATACTAATATTAAGCTTAATTTTGATTGTTTTTCTAAAATATCCTCAGAATAGTGATCTAGTGCCTTCAGATTTTCTCTTTTAAACTGCTATTTTGAAGTTTGACTGACATACAAAAAACTGTACATACTTAATGTATATAACTTGATGAGTTTGAGCAGAAGTATACACCCATGAAACCATTACCATCAGGAAGGTCATAGACATATCCACCACCTCACAGTTTCCACCCACTCCCATTATTATTACTGGTATTATTTGTGTGTGGCAAAAACACTTAACATATGATCTACCCTTTTTACTCAAAATCCAAGTCGATTTTTTTTTTTTTTTGGAAAATTTAGAAACTGTTTCTAGAATTTCCATGATAATAACAAAAAGGCATAGAAGAGTCAATATGATCTTGAAAAATAAGAACAGAGCTGAAGGGTTCTGTGTTGGTATCATGTTTTTGTTGTTCCCTTCAATTTATTAAATCATGAAATTCATGTCTTTGTTCCATTTTTTCATGAAATGCTATGGAAGTTATATATAATATTCCTGCTCCCTCTTTTTTTTATGTTCCCTCCTTTTTATTAATTTTTTTTATTTGAGTGTGATTGACATACAACGTTACATTAGTTTCAGGTGTACAACGTAGTGATTTGATAAGTTTTTTTTTTTAACAACTTATTCTGTGTTCTAGATTTACTTTACTTATTATAACAGGTTTACTTTTCAATTCTATCTGTTCCACTCTTTTACTTTATTAGTTTTTAGTGAGATGATTAAATGTCACATTGTGTTTCCAATATTATTATTTATTTTTCATAATTATTTATTCTTATTTTGTGGGTATAATATAAATTTTAATTGAGTATAATGATTATGAGTATGTTATACAAGTTTGTTCTGGTTTTAGCTTTTCTCTGTTCATTATAGTGACTGAGATGATATTGAATTAAATAAAATATTTATTTTGTTTGTCTATTCATATTTATATTTGAACATTGTACACAAGCTTCTGATTATTGCAATCAGCCACTTCTGATTGAGTGTGGGCTGCTCATACCACCTGAGGGATGTTAGATGCAACATTGCTTGTCCTCTCTTGTCCTAAATAATGTTTGCATTTTCTGCTATTGCTTGGAAGCCAAGGCCACACTTTCTTCCCATTCTGTGCAGATGGCAAGTGGAGTAAGAGCAAATACCCAGTTCCCTCCTGAATTACCCTCTGATTACTTCAGGAATCCTCCATTCTCCATATTTGTGTTAACTCTAAGTTCATGCCTTCTAGAACTAATCTTACCTCCTCAGCTATCTGCTCTTGTGCATTTATTGGGTTTTGTTTCTTCTTCCTTGTTTTGGTTTGTTTGTTTGTTTTAATCAACCTAATTTTTTTGGTACTTAATCTATTTCAGTAATTCTTAAAATTGTGAAATATATTACTCTTAGAAGTCTTTCTAGTTTTAGTGCATTGTGATTGACTAAAATTCCATTTTCATTATTTTTTATTTCATTATTTTGTCTGGAGAAGATATAAATGCTGATGTTGACACTGATCTGATTATATCATCATAATTGTAATTATGGGATTCTTCCTTTGAGCAAGGATCAGGACTTCTTCATCTTTCTATTTCATTAAACAACTAGAAAGTGATCTTGCATATAGCATAGTTTTAATAATAATGTTTGTCAAAACCATATTATCACTTGCCATATACCAAATCCTTGCTAAGTCCTCAATTAATCCTCCCAACAGCACTCTGAGGTAGGTATTGTTTGTATTCTCATGTTATAGATAAGGAAACAGAGGCACAGAGAGATGAAATAACTTGCTCAAGGTTACATAGCTACTGGATGTTTGATTCAGAATTTGAACCCTAATGGTCTGACTTTAGAGACTGTGCCATGTTATAAAGTAAGTCCTGTCCTCCAAGGCCAAGCCTCTAGTTTCTAGCCTTCTCCTCACTTGCATGATATACTTATCAAGCATACAGTCTTGTGCTCAACATATCTCTCCGGGTCCTACCAAAATATGATCTAGGACTATATTGATTTATTATGTATTTTTTATTTGCTAATTTGATAATGGAATACTTCACCCACAACTATATGAGACTAAGAGCTCATTCTAGAGTTAAAGGCTAATAGTCCTTAGAACTAACTTCAAAGGCGGGAATCCATGCAGTCAATTAGATACAATAAGCAAATTTATCTGAGTTTATAGTCCAATTTAGTTCTCACGTGTCATATAGTCACAACGTAAGTATGTAAACAAACAGCCCAGGGAAGGAACATTTATATTACTGACATTCTAAGAGCCTTCATCTGATAAGCAAAGTTAGTGTTACAGCTGAATACAGCAAAATAAAAACTCAAACAACTCCCAATGCACTGCTTAGATGATTATTAGTTAAATATAACTCAACTTTTGAAGACATAACATTTTATTTTACCAAAGTATTCATATTTGTGGTAATTCTGTATAAAATATTTTAAATTGCCACATCCGAGGCTATTATTTACTGGTCTACAAATTAAAGGCATTGCTTTAGTGTCATACTTTCCTGGCATAAGGAAGCAATTCACCATCTCACTAGGAATCCAAAAGTAATTCTCAGAAATATAATTCACAACCCATTATATTTTAACACAAAATATTTCAACACATACATCAAGTTGTCTGCATCTTCATCTCCCCAAGTCACAATTAAAATGAGTTAATGAAATCATTATCCAACTTGCTCATTCTTATCATTTATATATGACACAACTTGTTATTTATGATGTTATTGATCTTCTATTACACACTATAAAAATAAATTTTTCTTCTCTTTTGAATGGTTGGGTAATAAATTTTTTTTATTTTAGAAACTGTTACATGTATCTAAAAATAAAGTGAATTGGCTGTATAAAATTTATTTAAACATTGAACTAATTTGATAAATGAAAATTTCATTTTATTTCTATTTAAGCAAAGTTTTCAGTTTCCTATTATATTTGATAATACATTAAGGAGAATTATCATATTGTGAATAATTTCCTATGATTGGCCCAAGAGTCCTGGGATCAAGCCCCGCATCAGGCTCCCTGCTCAGTGGGAAGCCTGCTTCTCCCTTTCCCACTCCCCCTGCTTGTGTTCCCTCTCTTGCTGTCTCTCTCTCTGTCAAATAAATAAATAAAATCATAAAAAAAAGGAAAATTGTTAATATTAAAGTTTGATTTTCATCCTAGAACTTAATGTGACCTTGAACATGTAATTTACCTCTCACTGATCTCCACTAAGACTTTATAAAATTAAAACTCCCTCATAGGATTGCATGAGATTCATGGCTTGCCTCTTATTAGTATTCAACTAATGTAAATTGTTATCATAATCGTTAATAATCATGTGCTGTTTTATTCATTTTTTATTAATTATCTTTTAAATGGAATTTTAAACTGTTTTGGACACAAATTATTCTGAACAATTTTAAAGTTAAAGTCATGTTTATGAAATGCCACATCATGGAAATGATTTATCTAATTTGAAAAGTAGATTATTTTATGCTTGTTAACAGAGACTTAGATATGCCTTCATTCCTAAAAACTTAGTATAGAAATTCTATTTATGTACATATAAGTTATTTTCATATTATTTTGCAAATTTACCTTTGAATAATCTTTTATTCATTATAAAAATATTATTTGCTGAATTTATAATTTCCAATTTCTGTTATATGAATTTCATTTTATGTAAATAAATTCACCCAAATTATTAAATGAATGTCTAAATACATCGAATAACTACACATAAAGCATTTATCAAATAAATTGCATTATAATAGTTTTAATAGTTATTATTGCAATCTGAGATTCACCAAGTGAAGTTTTACTTCTCTAGCATTGATGCATTCTAGGTCAGATAAGAAGTTACTTCAACATTGCTTTGGAAATTTACATCATATCAATGGAAAACTTTGTCACAAAAGGCAACTTGTCTTTTTGTTGTTCTGTTTTGCTTTTTTTGAAAATGACCTTCGTTGTTGATGCTTTTGATGCATTTCTTGAAGCACTTGAAGAGAAATATGGTTGCATTTTTTGAACAAGCAAAGGCACATTTTTCCTATGTTGATAACGACATACATTCATATAATGTTTATGATACGATAAACCAGTATGTACATTCATGTGGTGAAATTGAATATTTCAGAAAGACCACTAGATGTCTCCACACTACACTTCTTGGAAAGACTCTACCAAAGAATCATGGTATGATGGAATAAATGGAGAATAATATTGACAGTGTACAAAAAGAAATGCAAACAAAATAAAATCTTTTTTCAGAAAAAAAATTAAGAAATTTTATATAAGGAGGCATTCATGTTGATTTTATTTTCTCCAAAGAAATATATCCATGATAGGAAGGGTCTAAGGCCATTGTCACCGTAAATATTGGCCTTTAACAGCAATAACTGACGGATGAGTACTCCAGGGGAAGGAGTCTACAGGAGTGTGGTGCATGTTGTTACAATGAAGGATACCATATGTATTTATGGAGTTACGATTATAGCCCAGATAGAAAGGAGTAGCCTGATTTTGGGCAGGTTTGATATTCGAGGGGGTGCTGCAAAGGGGTTTGGTAGGACATCAAACAGGGTCCACTGGAATAATAAAGATGGTGGCAATTTACTAGTTAATAGGGGAACACACACAGACACACAGACACACACACACACACACACACCCATCCACATACGCAATGGAAGGACACAAGGCATAGAAGAGGAAAAGCAGGCTTGAATATGGGGAACAGATGTAGAAAGAACTAGTCAGGAAAATAAAACCATGGCAAACTATTTCGCACAAAAGAAATCTCCTCAACCACTTTCATATCATCACTCCCCTCATTCAGGTGACAGGGGTCCTGATAAACTGCAAGTTTCCTCTAGACCAGCAAAAGAATCAGCATGAATAGGACAGTCCATTGCTGGGAAATAACCTAGCTACTGTCCGAAAACAGCGCCACCAACACAAAAAGGCAGTTATCTTAGAAATGTCTGTATTATTTCAAACATGGGATAGGGTTTACAGGACATTTTTTAAAGCACAGAGCACTAGAAGATTCCCTCACTGCACTCCAAATGAACTGCTAGCAGAGTTAAAATCATGGATTTTAACCGGATTTTTGTCAATCTGTCATGTGTCAGAGCAGGCAGCTCATGGTTCCTTCCTCACTGTAAAAGTAAGAAACAAAATGTCTTTAAAATTATAAGCAGTGACTGAAAATCTCATTTTAAAGAATAAATGCAGAAAAAGTAACAAAGCTTTTGTTTGGAGCTTATTACAGGAATGTAAATTTCTTATATGTACAGTTATCTCAGGGCCATGTGGTTGCCAAGAAGTTTGGTATGAATTTTATTATTTATTTGTTTGTTTGTTTGTTTATTTATTTATTTATTTATAAGAGAGTGCACGGGGGAGGGCCGGAGGGAGAGACTCTCAGGCAGATTCCCTGCAGGAGCCTGGAGCCAGATACTGGACTTGATCTCACAACCCATGGGATCATGACCTGAGCCAAAACCAAGAGTCAGACACTCAACCAACTGAGCCATGCAGGAAGCCCATCATTTTGTTTATTTTATTTTATGATCATTTTATCACATGTGATGAATCCTATGTTTCCCTAAACTTATAAAAGGTATGTAGTCACTTATGTTTTGAACTGAAAGCATTTCTATTGGTAGAAAGTGGACAGTCTTGAAAGGGAATCTGCCCAACATGGCATTCAAAATCTGAAGGCCTATTTCACCACTGTGACTGTAAAAATAAATTTTAAAATTGTATTTAATAAGCCTAACTTTACTTTTATATTAACCTCATTCATAATTTCAAATTTAATGAATAACCAGAAGAATTCATCAATAATGCCAGAAAGTATTATTTTGCTAAAGTAGCTGCTAAAAGTGAATAAGCCTCATTGTAACAAGATTCTATAAGGTATGCCAATTTCCCAATTTTCCCCACATGATATTAAATAGTTATGGGCAACAGAATGAAGGTATTGAGAAGTCATTTATAGAGATAATCTTTTCTCATGTGAATGAGGTGAAAACATTCCTCTAGACTACTCTTCTTTGTGGATTATTTTGGATGAACAGATTTGCTTACATGTTGTTTATTTCTGTTTAAGGCCACAGTCTATATGCATCACTCCAAATCCAAAGATACACAGCAATAGAAAATGAATGCAAAAAGAGAGATTGAAAACATGAAGATTCCTTAAAACATCAAAGAAGCACTGAGGATCCTTTGCTCATAGAAAAATAGAAAGCTGCTTTTCACTGTCTGCTTAGAGAATGTTGTTTTCTAGACAGAAACTGGCCATAGCCTGTGAATAGGGCCTGAACCCACCCATCCATGAACCAGCTCTGTGACAGGCTTGGGGATATCTCCAATTTTATCAGAAGACATAACTCCAAGTGGAAAATGGAAGATCTAACCCACATTAAGCATCTTAGAAAGCTGTAAGGAAGAAGGGCAATAATCCTAGAAGGAATGTCTGAGCTGACAGAAGTAACAGTAAGCAAAAACACCAGTAAACAAGTAGATAAAACCTAAAAAAAGAGTAACAAACAAACAAACAAACAAAAGACAGTGCTTATTACTACACCACCACCAAGAGTATCACATTTGAAGATAATTAAAAAAATATATTAAAAATGAAAAGGGAGGGACACGTAGGTAGCTCTATCGGTTAAGTGGCTGCCTTCTACTCTGGTTAAGATCTCGGGATTTTGGGATTGAGCCCCACATGGGGCTCCCTGCTCATCAGGGAGTCTGCTTCTCCCTTTCCCTCTTCTCCTCCCTCCCCCCAGCTTGTGCTCTCTCAATCTCTCAAATAAATAAATAAAATCTTTAAGAAAAATGAAAAGGGAGCACTACAGCATAAATAAACTTTAAAAATGACCCCCCAAAAAATCTTACTCCATATAACTACATGTCAATACATTAGGAGATTTTGCCAAAGACATAACTTTCTGAAAATAAAATAAAATTAAATTAAGAAATTAACCCATAACAACTGATTGAAGGGAGAAAAGAGCTTGAATAGGGCTACCACAAATCAATTAAATGTGAATCATTAGATTTAAAGAAATCTTCCTACAAAATACAAGCTTGAGTTTTTATACAGATAAATGCTACCATAATCTTTCTGATAATGAAGAAGAAATAAACATTTCCCAATCAATTATATTAAGCTATCGAACCCTTGACACAAAAGTCTCAAAAAAATATTTTAAAATTACAGGCATGCTTATCTATACACAGGTATAAAAACCCTAAATAAAATTAAGTTTGGCAGTATATATATAAGAAAATATATTTTAACTAAGCTGTGTTTATCTTGAGAATGCAAAAGTAGTTTCACATTCTAAGAACTAAAATATCATTCACTACAATGACATATTAAATTAACCAAAGTACCTAAACAATTCAATAGCTCCAAACAATTTCTCTTTCTTGTTAAAACTCTTAGTAAAATAGGACTAAAAGTGAATTTATCAAAGTCTTACACCAATTTTCATTCCTCATAGAGAAATGCTAGAAACAATTCTATTAAAAAGATATAGAAAAGGATGCCCACTACCACTAATTCTATCCCATACTTTACTGAAATTTCTAGTCAAAGCAATAACAGAAGAAAATGATTTAAGGGACTTCTCCATTGGAGTGAAAAAACCAAAACTTCCTATAGTTGCAAATACATAGAAGTGTTTTCAAAACTTAAAGATAGTTTAATGATATTAGTGATAAATATATATACATATAAACATACACATTTGTATATATATATAATGTATGTATATAATATGTGTATATATGTATATATGCATATACAACCTTTCTATACATAAGCAAAAAACTTTTAGAAAAATAATTTTAATAAAGATAGCAAATCTAATAGCAACAGCAAGGAAAAAAGTGATAATACAAATAAAATGTATCTGAAAATATTACAGTGATAGATTTGCCAGAACCTTTTGGAAACAAATATAAAAATTTTATAATACATTAAATAAGAGCTAAATATTTGAGAAGGTATATGCAAATATATGTAGAAATATTATATCACAGATACGATCCATCTTTCCAAATTTATCTGTATATTTAATGCAATTCCAATAAAAATATGATAGATACCAACAAGCATATTTTAAAATTATATAGATGAACAAATAGCTGAGAATAGCCAAAATATTTCTCAAGAATATGAACAAACTGTATTTCCTAACACATATAAACACATACCTTAACATGTATTTATAGAATGTAAATCTACAGTGTGGTTTGGGTACGCAAATTGACCACCTAAGGAACAGAGAGGCCTCCCATATATGAGGAGGTGATATATGGAAGAAGAAACTTGAATTGCTCACAAAAATATAAAAAGATTCTCAAATCTACATTAAATTATTACTTCATTGTACCATAATTTCACAAATCTTAAGGATTTTGATGGATTATTTTTTTATTACAAAGCAAATGTATTGCACTTTAAACACACACATACCTACAGGTAGATACATGCATCTATCTATGCATAAACATCTATTTTGATTTTTTGGTTAATATTTTCCTGATTAATATTTTTAAATTTTTTTATTTTTAATGATATGAAATAGTCATGCCTTATGTTTACCTTTTTTCAAAGTATCTAGTTAGATTTATTCCATCTTTTAAAAATCTAATTTGATGACACTGGACCACTTTCTTACACCAGACACAAAAATAAACTCAAAATGGATCAAAGACCTAAATGTGAGACCTGAAACCATAAATATCCTAGGAGAGAACAAAGGCAGTCACTTCTCTAACAACAGCTGTAGCAATATTTTTCTAGATGTCTCCTGAGGCAAGGGAAATAAAAGCAAAAATAAACTATCGGAACCATGTCAAAATAAAAAGCTTCTGCACAGCAAAGGCAACAATCAACAAAACTAAAAGGCAACTCACTGGATGGGAGGAGATATTTGTAAATGACATATCCAATAAAGGGTTAGTATCCAACATATATAAAGAACTGATACAATGCAATACCCCAAAAATAATCCGATTAAAAATGGGAAAAAATATGGACAGACATTTCTCTGAAGAAGACATACATATGGCCAACAGACACATGAAAATATGCTCAACAGATACATGAAAAGATCACTCATTATAGGGGCAATGTAAATAAAAACTATATCACCTCATATCTGTCAGGATGGCTAAAATCAAAAATATAAGAAACAAATGTTGGTGAGGATGTGGAGAAAAAGAAACTCATGCACTGTTGGTGGGAATGCAAACTAGTACAGCCACTGTGGAAAACAGTATGGAGGTTCCTCAGAAAGTTAAAAATAGAACTACCCTTCAAGCCAGTGATCACACTACTGGATATTTACCCAAACAATACAAAAACACTAATTCAAAGGGATACATGTACCCCTATGTTGATTGCAGTATTATTTATGATAGCCAAATTATGGAAGCAGCCCAAGTGTCTGTTGATAGATGAATGGATAATGAAGAAGTGGTATACATATATATACACAATGGCATATTATTCAGCCATAAAAAAGAATGAAATCTTGGCATTTGGAACAACATGGATGGAACTAGAAAGTATACTGCTAAGCAAAAAAAGTCAGTCAGAGAAAAGGAAATACCATATTGTTTCACTCATATGTGGAATTTAAGAAATAAAACAAACAAGCAAAGGAAAAAAGAGAAAGAGACAAACCAAGAAATGGACTCTTAACTATAGAGAGCAAACCAATGATTCATAGTGGGGAGGTGGGTGAGGGGATGGATGAAATAGGTGATGGCAATTAAGGAGTTCAGGTGTAGTGATGAGCACTGGGTGATGTATGGAATTGTTGAATCACTATATTGTATACTGGAAAAATATAACAGTGTGTGCTAACTATACTGGAATTAAAATAAAATAAAATACAAATTTAAAAAATATATTAAAATAAAAGAAAACTATATCCTGGAATTTAGAAAATAAACAAAAATTTTTAAAAATCTAATTTGATACTTATTGTAAGAGTTCAGTGTAATTTATTAAGGATTATTGCAATTAACATTTACAAAATTTTAGTCCTATAGGATTTATGAATAGTAAGGAATAATTGTAACATCTTGGTAAGTTTAAACATAATAATAATAAACCACACACATATAAACCAAGAAGTAAAAGTGTGATAAAGTTTCTACAACTGTTGAATCTGTGGTTTCCTTCCTAGTTTCAACTCCTGCCTCCCAAACATTGATAAACTCTAGCTTGATTTTGTTTTTATCATGCTCTTCATTTATAAAGTTTTTACAAATGTATGTATCCCTTAATTATATATTGTGTTGATTTCTTATTTTAAAGATTTATTCATCATGTGTATCATGTTTAAAAAAATTAACTCAAGTTTAATATTTTTGATATCCAATTATAATGTACTATATAGTGTACTTTGTTATTTAATGCTGATAATACCTCTTTCGTGATATACTGTAATGTATTAATATTTTATTTAATTGATGAACATTTGATTAGTTACCCATTTTCCCTCATATTCTGAATAATGCTGCTACATATATTCTTGTATGTGGGGTCTATACGCAATAGTACTTCTAACATTTGTATCTATGATATACATATTAAAAAGAAACTATTTCTTAGCCTCAAGGCCAGTGTAATTATCCATACATGCAGTGCCTTACAAAACCAGTTTTGTGCCACATAGTGTTTCCATACATATATAATATATACATAATATAGAGAGCCCTGCACTCAAAATAATCATTTAGAACACAAAAACATTTACAAGTAATGTCTGCTTTTAAGTCCCAGAATCTATAACAAACTTAAAAGAATTTATAAGAAAGAAGCAATCACATGCAAACACAATTACATAAAAAAATTAACAATTAAAAAATTCTTAAAGTAACAACATATAGAGCAAGTTGATACTAAAAAATGACACCTCTAAGTATAAAATGGTTTTAAAAATCAACTAGAATGTAAATTAAAGAAATGTTTTTTTTAACAGAATGATACTGAAAACATTATGCATCTAAATTTGTGGGAAGAAATTTAATTGTCTTTTAGACTGAATATGTAACTTTATGATAAAACAAAATATTTATTAATGTATTATAAAACAAAACAATAACAAAATTAAAAGAAGTAAGTCTTTGATTTGAGAACCTAGAAAGAAGAATAGAATGATCCCCAAAGATTACTATGTAGGAAATAATCTTTAAAAAGTGTGGAAATTAATGAAATAACAAAGATGTTCACAAACAAGGGGTGAAACTCGAAAGTGCATTCTTAAAGAGAATGATTACTTGAAGTGTTTGACAGGCCATATCAAGGAAGAAAGAGAAAAGGGATTCTGACTTCCACAATACCCTACGCCAATGGAACAGGACCCCACTCCTTCCTAGCCTAAACAATCTCTTATCTCTAGTTAACCTGTTCTCAATTAATCTTCACAAACATATAACATGATTCTTAAACCCACTTCAGAATAGCACTCATTTTTAACACTGAATAAAATTTAAGAAAAGAATAATAGTCATAAATTGGGTTTGTTTTTAGAACTCAGGCGTATATGTTTGTGCTGGTATATTGGACCAATTTTTGACTGGTAGCAAAAGCAGACAGTTATATGGATATTAAACTTTGGGTGAACAGTTTGGCTAGAAAGTCCGGAAGAGGACAGGACCAAAGAATGTGGAATGGATATCTGAAGGGAAGCTGGGCATTTGGTGGTTTTACCTCACTGCAGGCAAAAGTCCAGAGCACAATTGTTGCAGAGAGAGCAGTCTTAATTTAAAATATTGATCCACAAGAGGATTAAAAAAAAAGATGATTAATGGTACTTCTGTCAGTTGCATATTTGGTGCTAGGCAGTGTATTCCCTTCATACTTTAGACTCCTATTTTACAGATCCCAGAAATGATGTGTTTTCTCCTGCAATGCCTTTTCCTTTTTATTTTATTAAGATCATATTATTTTTATATCTTTTTATATCAGTTCCCTCCACGATAGCAAAGGCTTATGAGTTTTTTCTTTCTTTCTCTTTCCTTCCTTCCTTCCTTCCTTCCTTCCTTCCTTCCTTCCTTCCTTCCTTCCTTCCTTCCTTCCTTCTTCCTGTCTTTCTTTCCCCCTTTCCTCCTTCCTTGCCCCTCCCTACACCCCTCTCTCACCTTTCTTTCTTTCTTTTAAAAATTTTCTCCCAAATATACAGAAACAAAAAGAGATCCATCTGAATTACATTTTCACAGGTCTGTGAGGGGAAGTGATCAATACCATCAAATCTATGAGGTCAGGGAACTGAACCAGTTAACAAGTAAAGGAAGGTGTCTGGAAAGTCCCTTGAGAGTGCTCCACGTGGCAAAGGGCAGGTGCTTGGGAAGCACAAGAGCCAAACTGGAATCTGGCTTTTTTACTTTCTGTTTGGCCTGGAGTAAATCTCTTTTCTCACTGCATTATCTTCATTAAAAAATATAGGAAGGGCAAATTTGCTTTGCTAGATTGTTGTGAGATTAGATAATTTATGTGTAAAGTTTTTGGCATATAGCAGTCCCTCAAACCACTATACATCAAATTCCTTTTTCTCTTATGTTCACTTGTTCTTGCATCCTCAAAGCTCCTTATTTTCTTCCTCCTTCCCTCCCTGCCTCCTTCCTTCCTTCCTCTTTTTTTTCTTCCCTTCATTTTCCTTCTCTTTTCTCCCTCTCTTCTTTTCCTTTGTTCCATCTCTGTTTTTCTTTTGGGCAGCCTAATGTACCTCAATAATTTCTTTTGCAAAATGGATGAATATCAGAATCCACAGAATTTGCATGAAGTTTGAAAAATACATTTGATGGAGTTAAGTTTTGTTAGTATTTGTGTGTGTGTGTATTGTGTTATGCTGTACATATGTGATGTAACTACAGAATGTGGGGTTCTTCAGGTCAAAGGGTACAAACTTTAAGTTGTA
Source organism: Halichoerus grypus (assembly GCF_964656455.1). Lineage (NCBI taxonomy): Eukaryota > Metazoa > Chordata > Mammalia > Carnivora > Phocidae > Halichoerus > Halichoerus grypus. Next base: position 10,076,307 of record NC_135724.1, read on the forward strand.
AGTGAATAAGTTCTAGGATCTAAGGTACAGTGTGGTGGTTATAGTTAATAATTCCATATCTTATACTTGAAACTTGCTGAGAATACATGTTACGTGTTCTCACCACACACACACACACACACAACATAGTAACTATGTGAAGTGATAGATGTGTTTATTAACTTGGTTGTGGCAGTCACTTCAAAATGTATACATGTATGAAATCATCATGTCATACAACCCAAATTATTCAATTTTTATTTGTCAATCATACTTCAATAAAACTGGAAAAAATAAAATAAGATGTATGCCCATGAAAAAAAAAGAACAATAACTAAAAAAATAAATGGTTTTAGTGTGCGTTCAGTGTTTTGTTTTGCAAGATGTATTGCATCAACAGCCAATTTGTTTTTTTTTTTTTAAAGATTTTATTTATTTATTTGAGAGAGAGAGAGCACAAGAGGAGGGAGGGTCAGAATTGGAGAAGCAGACTCCCTGCTGAGCATGGAGCCCAATGCGGGACTCAATCCAGGGACTCCAGGATCATGACCTGAGCCGAAGGCAGTCGCTTAACCAACTGAGCCACCCGGGCGCCCCAACAGCCAATTTGTTGTTGCAGTTGTTTTAATGTAGTATATTTGCTTGACTCCTTAGTTGCTTTCTTTGGAAAGTGAATTCTCAAAATTCTTAATTGGTAAAAAAGCATAGTAATATCTACCTTATGAGATTTTTTAATCTAAATCTTTGCTCCTATTTTTCATGATTTGGCATAGTGTCTGATGGCACAAGAAATTTGATAGATCTGGGGGCAAACAAATGCTCAGGAATGTTGTTACAAGTGATAGCATGTTATCCGAAGCTCCAGCTTTAAGGTAGCTCCAGCCCACACGTACCAGGCTGGAGGATCAACATCACCAAGGTGAAAGCTTGGGGGTTACTGTCGTAACTGCTGAGGAATTTCTTTCTCCTGACCCTGCTCTTGGTTCACTGCTTTATTGTTCACTTTTGCATGTGGTTTCTGCTTAGCTTTTCCAGCTCTGCAGTAGAACCACCCATTTGCTTCTGGCGACCACACTTCAGCTCTAGTCTGACTCTTTAGTTTGGGATACTACTTCAGGCGTGATGCCATGAAATGAAACCCAAAAGTAAGGACCTTATGCTTTCCCCTTTTAGTAGGGACAGGAAAAAGCCCAGTTGAGGGCCCAGATCACATAGATGCTGATGTGTTGAACATCTCAAATATAATTTACCTACTTGGGTTCCAAAGAAATTCAAAAAACATTACAAGGATGAAGACTGCCCAGAAAGACCCCAATTCATATATACTGTTGGTCTTTATTGTCAAGAATTTGTATTCCAAACAACTTCATAAGGTGCCAGAATAGGAGTTTATATCAAAGAAAAAAAAATAGGAGTTAAACAAAAGTTACTTGATTTCTTAATGTAGTATAACCATATTTTCAAAGAAAATATTTGTTTCAGCTAAATCTCTATTAAATTCATATATTTCAAACTCAAAACTTTTGAGTTGATCTATAAGACAGCTTTGACTTGATTTATATGACAGGGTACAAATAATGCATTTCGATAACTCCAGACATGGTTCTCTTTCTTTACTCATTATTTTTAACATCTCTAGATATGTGGGGCCTGATGTAAGAGGAAGAGAATACAAACTTAATGAAATAAATGCTCTAATGGCTCTTTTTGACACAAAGGTTATGAGAGGTAAAGATATACAGAATACAGTGAGAGCACTTATATAGAAATTATAAGTCGGGAGCCAAGAAAATTTCTCCCATGATGAATTAGCATTGTATAACATGCATAGGTGTGTCAAATAATTTAAGATAATGAGGACAGTGGTGCTTCAAGAATTCTTATTTTTTCAAGAAGAACAAAACTTTTAATTTGAAACTATTATATCACCTTTTCATCCTCTGGTGCTATATTAACCTTTAAAAATTATCACATAAAATAAAATATACTTTTATGCAACTGAAATGGGGAAATTTTATCTCCTTTTTATGAAAACCATGGTTATTATTTTTAAATGATTTTAATCCACAGATATCTTTAAAATATTGGGAAGGAACCATTTGCTTGTCAGATTAATAACATGTTCGAATACTTCCTTGGGCACATCTAGTATATCCCCCATATCTTCCTTCATATAGCATGCTGCAGCTGTTGACTCATGATCCTATACAATTTATCAAAAAGTGAAAAGATGCATGTTGTTCAGAAACTGGAAAAATAAGTACTTCTGGTCTGTTTATACCTTTAATATATAGCCTACAACTAAGTGTCTTAACTGAAGGAATTTTGATAACTAAGTGTCTTAGGTGAAGGAATTTTGATAATTTGCATCCTTCTTTACTTTTTTATTAAAGAGCAAACTTGGGCTCAATGGATGTGTTTTTATATTCTAGTAGCTTTGTCTCTTGTCATCTTTTTCTATTGAATTCTTATCCTCCATTTGCAATAAGGAGGATGTTCTTGGAAAATGATGCTGAATTCAGTGTGTGCAAATGGCATCTAGCTGATAGAGTGGCTGTTCTATTCATCCTACGGAGGAGAAAGCTTCAAAAATCTCAACCTCCTACTTTCAAGCTCTGTAGAAAAACATTTCTCTTTAGAATAATAGCTAAGGCAGTATTATGTAATAAATAACAGAACAACTGTCTACCTAGGCAGACAGATCTTCTTCCCTTTTGGTTTCAGTTGAAATATTTATTTTTCTTTAATATGCATATTCTTGGATTTGAATCCCAAAGAATCTCTGTTTTAATGCTGGTCTCAAGCTATCTCATTCAATTACTCCTTTCCTTATGTAGGAGTCTTCTATTTTTCTAATCTAGCAAAATCAACATGCTATAAACCAATATAGTATGGAGAAATACCCACATATTTCTTAATTAGAGATGAGATTGTCCTAATTTTTTACTTTGGAAAAAGAAAAGCATTAGGTTATTGTATTTTTCACTATTAATAAACAGTTGGATTAATCACACTTGAAGTTTAAACTCTTAAAATTCATAATTAATTTGGTTACAAGAAGGATTATCAGACTCACATAAAACAAAACAAAAAAACACCCACCTGTATATTTGAATATGGTATTATTTATCTCTGCTGAATTATCTATTGCCAATATGGCATCATCCTTCCCACCCTTCTAAGTTTTCCTCTGCATTTCAGAAAATGAGATGGGACTTCACATCTCAGAATCTCCTTCTCTGCATGGTTCAGGTTTCAATTTGCCAACACAAGAAACTCACATGATATTTGGAAGGTGCAGAAAAAAGGGAGGTCATTGTTCTGCAGGTGGAATGACAGGCAGACCCTCATACAGGCATGGAATTCCCAGCAGCTCCTTTGTGAGCATTTGGGAAACACTCATTTTGTTATTACAGGATGACTGAGAGAGATAATGGGAGTTTGGGAGTTTTCTGAGAACTGAAGCAGTTTTCTTGTGGTTTCCTTAGGACTACCTTTTTTTTTTAGAGAGAGAGAGAGTGTGTGTGTGCATGAGTAGGGGAGGGGGCAGAGTGAGAGGGAGAGAGAGAATCTTAAGCAGGTTCCACCCCAGTGGGGAGCCCAGTGTAGGACTCCATCTCACAACCCTGAGATCATGCCCTGAGCTGAAATCAAGAGTCAGATGCTTAAACGACTGAGCCACCCAGGAGCCCCTAGAACTACATATTTTAAATATAATATTTGGTTGTGAAGTTAAAATTCCTTACTGATAGCCTATGGCTGTCAGTTTTGTTTGAGTCCAAGGCAAGAGAAGACTCTTGAACTGTCCCTGACTGTCCCCTAGCTTATGTGCCGATTGGGCTGTATGATCCACCCAAGAAAATGGTGACTGTAGGAATGAAGGGTCTGTGGCAGACAGTGCCCCCTGAGTTGCCTATCATGGGACCGATGTGGACGTGTGTAGTAGTAACACAAGCTAGTTCAGACTTAAGTCAGTTCTGAAGGACAGAAGCACAGCAAGGACTTTAGGTCATTATGGTAACCATGCCTATTATATTGAATCCTATACCTCAACTCATATCTGTAGCATCATACGGAGATCACTATGACCAGTTGACTCTAGAAAGAAGGTATTTTTTTTTTTCTGGTTTGCAAATGATTCTACACATGAAAGTAGGGAGCTAGAGAATTCTAACTTTACCTGGTCATGACTCTGAAACACAGTGACAGAGGGAAATTCTGTTAGCAAGCAAAACTTGAAGCACTGGGCATGACATTTCCCCTTTATCTGGAAGGGTATATGGGAGAAGTATAGATTGATGCTGATTTTTAAAAGCTTTATTGAGGTATGATTAACATACAACAAACTGTATGTATCTGTGCTGTGCAATTTGATAAATTCATGTGAAATATTTGTGAACCTATTACCACAATCAAGAATGTGAACATATCTATCACCCTCAAATATTTCCATGTGGCCTTTTGTGATTTTTCTTCCCCATCCCTCTGCAAACTCTCCACCTAGAATATCTCTGATCTGTTATTTGTCACTATAAATTAGTTTTCAATTTGAAAAGTTTCCTGTAAACAAAATCACATTGTATATACCTTTTTGTTTGCCTTTTTTAACTAATCATAATTATTTATACTATAGTGTGTTTTAATAATTAATTCCTTTTTTTCTGCGTAGTATGTTATTGTTTGTATATACCACAATTTCTTTCTTTTTTTTAAGATTTTATTTATTTATTTGACAAAGAGATAGAGAGCACAAGTAGGCAGACAGGCAGAGGGAGAGGGAGAAGCAGGCTCCCCGCTGAGCAAGGAGCCCAATGCGGGGCTCGATCCCAGGACCCCGGGATCATGACCTGAGCCGAAGGCAGCCGCCTAACCAACTGAGCCACCCAGGCACCCCCACAATTTATTTCTTATTGATTAATGCATATTGAGTTATTTCTAGATTTTGTAATTACAAATATAACTTCTATGAACATTCACATATAAAAGTGTATGCGCATGTGATTTCTTTTCTATTGGACTAAATGCTTGCAGGTGGAATGGCTCCATCATACGGTAAGAGATTGTTTAATTTTTTGTGATAATCTGTGTGTCAACATGAATGGATCATAGGATGTCCAGATATTGGGTTAAACATGACTTCTGGGTGTGTCTGTGAGGATATTTCTAGAGATTAGCATTTGAATCAGTAGTTTGAGTAAGCAGATCACCCTCATTAATGTGGGTGGCCATGATCCTCTCTGTGGAGGGCCTGAATAGAATGGGATTCAAATAGAAAAGTGATTGTAATAATGGAAGATATTTAGGGTTTTTTAAAATTCTTTTGTCTAACATATTGAAAATCACGATTTTTGTAGTTTTTGGTCCTTGTTAAAGCAATTTCTTTTCATTAAAATCATGTGGAAGATAACAAGGTCCATATAATTCTTTTCATATATATTAATTACATGATCATGAGCTCACGAAGTCGTGGGGAGTGGGCAGTGTAAGAATTCATGAAACTCAGTTCTCTGTTTCTAAGCATGCAAAGAAAAAAAGAGTTTGCTTAGAGTTTGAACCTATGATTACTGAATTTGAAGTCTACATTTTTAAAGTGACAACAAACATTAGAGAAGGTACAGACATTCCAGGGTTGAATGGAATGGAGGTTTTATGTACAGGGATTTAAACCAGCCATAAGAGTATGTAGCAGTTAGAAAAGCAGTTAAAAACGATAAATTGAGTTACTTTTACTTTGTTCTGTCATTTGATTTATTGTAGTTTTTTTTCCTTATATTGATATTGTCTCACTCTATTCAGTTTAATGGGTGACATTAAAATGCTGTGCTTTCCCAATAGATGTAACCTGGATATAAGGATTGGCCTCTCCAATAGCAGCTTCTCTGCTAATTATTTAATAACAATAGCATATCGGTTCAATTATGTAATACAAACACAAGCCTAAAACAGCAAACTCAGATGCATTTTCAAGAGACATGAATCTTCTTTTACCACAAGATTCAGTATACTCCCTAGAGCCAACCATGACAGGGATTTGCTATTGCAGCTCAACTGCTTTCTCTGGAGCCAAATTATTTTCTTATTTAGGAAACATGCCCAGTAATGGTTAAGACACATAATCAGCAACCTGATAATGACAGGAATATTTTTCAGTGCTTTCAGCACCCTGATAAACATTTAAATATTAAGATAAACCAAACTTAAAGAGGATTTCAAGTGTATGTGTTGCCTAATAACAGTGACAAGGACCTACTATCTACCTCACACATTAATGAGCACCATACCATCTCCAATGGGAAAAAAGTTTTGTTAGTATCATACCTTAATAAAAGGTATTTTCATCCTATATGAAAAGGCAACCTAGAATGAGAGAAAATATCTGTAAACCACACATAAGAGGCCAAAATATGTAAGAAACTCACACAACTCGATAGCAAAAAAATCACATAACCCAAATAAAATATCAGCAAAGAACCTGAATAGACATTTCTCCAAAGATGACCTTCAAATGGCGAACAGGTCATATAAAAAGATGCTGAATATCAATAATTATCAGTGAAACGCATATCAAGGCTACAATGAGATATGACTTCACACTTGTCAGGAAGGTTGTCATCAAAAACGTCAAAAGATCACAAATGTTGGTGAGAATCTGAAAACATCAGGACCCTTGTACTCTGTTAGTGGGAATTTAAAATAGTGAAGCAACTATGGAGAAACAGTATGGAGTTTCCCTTAAAAGATTAAAAATAGAACTACTGTATGATCCAGCAATCCCACTTCTGAGTATACATACAAAAGAACTGAAATCAGGATCTTGAAGAGATATCTGCATGATCTTGAAGAAATATCTGCATTCCCATGCTTATTGCAGCATTATTCACAATAGTCAAGATATGGAAACAGCCTAAATATCCATTGACAGATTAATGGATAAAGAAATGTGGTATATGTATACAATCGAGTATCATTCAGCTTTAAAGGAGAAAGAAATCCTATTATTTGTGACAACATAGATGGACCTGAAGGACATTATGCTAAGTGAAATAAGCCATTGACAGAAAGACAATTACTATGTGATTCCACTTAGTAAAATATATCTAAAATATCAAACTCGTAAAAGCAGAGGATACAGTTGTGGTGTCAGGACCCAGAGGCTGGGAGAAGCGGAGAGTTGTTCAGTGGGTATAACATTTCGGTTATGACAGATGAATCAATTCTAGAGATGTGCCATATAACACAGTGGCTATAGATAACCATAGGGTATTGTACACTTCAGAGTTTGTTAAGGGGGTAGATTTCATATTGTGTTTACCACAAAACGAAAGGAAGTAACAGAACCAAAAAACACCATGAAACAAAAACAAATGAACATAAGAAGACTTTGGGAGATTTTGGATAAGTCCATTGCCTTGTTCATGGTGATGGCATCACAGGTGGATGCATGTGTCCAAACTCATCAAGCTGTATATATTAAATACACACAATCCCTTGTATATCAGTTAAATGCCAATAAATATGGGGGCAAAAAGCCAAACAAAAATTTGCATATCAGAAAATCAAATATGAGCATTTTGCCTTGCCTTCCTACTCATTCTATTACATGATATTTTCCCTTTTTCTTCTCTTCCTTCAGTTATGAATGTTATTTAAATAAGCAAAGCATTAGTGAATTCTATAAAGGAGTTGTTACTTTAGCCTAATTCAAAACTGAAGTAAATCTTTTGGAAAACACTCTGAGAAAAAAAGTAATTTTTTGGAAAACAGAACCGAATGAAAACGTCCTGACTGGGAGATGGTGTTGACTGAATCTTAGAATAATTTCTGAACATGGTTTTTATCTGTATATCTGTATCCCTAAATAGTGCATTAAAGTTCTTAGAATCAACATGTTAATAAGCTATTTTATTTGTGAAAATATTCAGTAATGTTTTATATTTGAGGTTTTCAGAAGTGAGGAAAGAAAGTTCTTTATCCACTGCTAAGTACAGACTTGCCCAGATTTTTCGGTAGAGCTGGTGGGCAAACTCACTAGAGGTTACATTCATGAAGAAATGTGTTTCTAAGGACCTTTTTGGTGTTACGTCTTAATCCTATCATAAACAAAACATATTGTTTGAAATGTATTATTAAACAATCTGCTTATATATTCACAAAATTATAAAAAATTAGAAAGTGGCTTTATATTTCCACATAGGAAATTATTTCTTGTAAAATATCAAGTACTTGCTTTCTTTTCCTATTACTTTTTTAAAAAAAGAACGTGTTTGAATAATTGTAGGGTTTTTTGTGGGTTTTTTTTGCTCTAAAGGAAGTCCTTTAAATCAAATTCAACTATAATCATGATTACTTTATTTAAATCAAACTATTTTATAGATGAAGAAAACTAATGTCAGGAAAGGCAAGTTGATTAAAATCATGGTTTATTATTGGCGTAAGAGAGATTAGAATCTTGGATAAGCACCATCCTATCTCCCACTGTGCTACTGCAGTTATATGAGAGAAGTAGATTTTAATAACTGACTGCTTAATTATTTAAAAAGCCTTAGAATTCTTTCCTCAACAATCTCATTAAGTAATATGGTCAAAATAGAAGTTAAAACATGTCAAAATCCTTTTAAAACTAGGGCATTTGCCCCATGTCTTAAATTAGCCTACCATTAGTGAGACAAGATCCTTGATTAAGCCAAAAATTCCTGTCAGGGCAGACTTGGATCTCCTCACAATGAAAACTAGCAGTGATTCCACCAAATCTTTCCATTATACCTGCCGTATGACTTCAGTATATCACCTTCATCTTTAAATAATCTTAACTCACCAAACCTTCTCCTAAGTACTTAGAATAAGTTTTCAAAAATGAATCCTTTAAAAGATTACTTAGATGGAAAGTCTTGCTTTCACCTTTCACTTTGTGGATTATAAATTACACTTATATATCTTAGCAGTGGCATCAGATTAATGATATATTACAGAGGCAAGTAATCAGCATGACATTTCCTTAATAATGTATTCCCTCAAGACATCAACATCATAGCATTACAGAGATATTGTATCGACAGTGGTTTCCATGAGCCTATCATCTCTGCAAGTGCACATCACTCCAGTGGTGGGCATGCTAATAAATTCTTAGCTGCCACTTTAATACAGAGTATTAACTTAATGCTGCCATGAGGTAACTAAAGAAATGGATTTTTTTAATTCTATTACTCATTATCACTGGAGGTGAAACTCATTGAAAGTCTGGATGCTACTGAGGTATAGTGAGACTTCTAAGCATGAAGAGCCCTAGCACTTTAGAAACGTAGTCTTTGCTTTGAGCTACACTTTAACATTGGAGGAAAGGTATTCATAATGGAAATCATGTGGGCTTGTATTTCGCACTAAAGGGGAATAGTTCTTTAACATACTTTTAGGAAATATAACAATATTTTAACCATTTTAAGGGTGCTATTTTTATGCAGACGTGCAAGCAACTTTTGAAAAAAAACGTGTAAGGGAAAAAAACTTTGAAATAAATGTCATTGACTTTTATTTCTCAACTCTGTCTTTTTTTGCATATTTAGTAGGTTTTATGCCAAACGCTAATAATTAGAGCTCTCAAATGCAACCTTTTTGCACCATCTTTTTTTACTCATTTAAGTTACTTCCATAATACAGATTTTCCCTACAGCACCATTGTTACTTTTCTTTTAAATTTTTGCCTCTTTCCAAAATTTATGCATATTTTATATGTCCTGATCTCTCAGTAGCCTATTTCTTAAACTAACACATAGGAAATTACAAAAAGGCTAATTTAACATTTTTGCTAAGGGACATCCATATTTTAATGTTCTTTGGATATACTGTCTCATCTTTAAATAGTAGAGAAAAAATATATCCTCCATTTTTATATATTTGGCATGTATATCTGTTTTTTCACTCTCTATATATACATGTATAAATATATTCTTCATATATGTTCTCCATATATATTTGCATATATATGTGTATAATAATATCATATATATATGTCTGATGTAAACAATATAATTATATATACACACACATATTTATGTGTGTGTATATATATTTTTCAAAACTTTCATGCCTGTACTTAGCTCTTGAACATGTGGAATGTGAAGGAATAACTTTTAATTTCTTTGTCTCCTAATTTAAATATCAGTATTGGTCATGAGCCTATTGTTATTTTTTTTTTTATAGCATCATGGGTTGTATTTTTCTGTAGCTTTTCATCTCTGATAATTTTTGATTGGATGCTAGATAATTATAAATTTTAACTTACTGGGTGCCTGATATTTTTACATTCCTATTAATATTCTTGAGCTCTGTTCTGAAATGAAGTTATAGTTCGATGCTTTCAGTGCTTTTTTTTAAAGATGTAGTAGGCGGGACATGATATGTTTAGTACAGGGCTAATTTTTCTGCAGGAGTGAGGCAGGACCTTTCTGAGTGCTCAACACATTGCCTTGTAAATTATGAGGTTTCCTGTCTGGCCAGTGGAAGTAAGCTCTATTGCTGGCCTTGTATGGATCCTAGGCTCTGTTCCCTTCATTCCTTGTGGAAGTCTGTTTCTTGTCCCTTCAGATTGCAAGGGTTCTTTCCCAGTTGAGCTGCGTCTCTCTAATATGTTGTCTCCTGTGAATTCTATTAACTCTGTTCGGGGAGGACACTGAGCTATAGTCTGTGTTCCCCTCTCTTCACTGCTGCTCAGAAATGCCCTTGAGGAAAGAAGTTTGAGCATGTGTAGGATTCACCTCATTTGTTTCCTATCTCTCAGAAACCATGATCTGTTTTTCCGATACTTAGTGTCTTGAAGTCACTATTTCAAAAAATATTTTGTCAAAAAATTTTACTTGTTGCAAGATAATGTAAATCTCTTCCTTGTTACTCCATTTTTGCCTGAGTCTTCAGCAATTTAATTAACTCCTTTGTACCTGAATTTTCTGTCTATAAATTAGAGATATAGTTAATATATTTCTAAATGTTTTCTAAGATTACTGATTTAGTTAGTATGTGTGAAGCATATGCAACTTTATCTGATATTAAGTAAGGGCTCAGTATGTATTCATTTGTAATATCAAGGTGAAGAGGTATATATTGTTTGCATTAGTATAGTTATATAGAGTGTTTTAATATTTTGTTTCTTTTAGGTCTACAACCTTAAAAAAAAAAAAGCAACACCATTGACATAGCATAGGTCTGTGTTTCAATGCTATGAGATTCCATATAAGTTACTTAACCTTCTTAAGCTTCAGTTTCCTTATTTGCAACATAGACACTGAAATGGCACCAAAGTCATAAAGTCATCATAAGGATTAGATGTGATATTGGATGCAAAGGGACTGGCACAGGCTTTTGATTATTGGTTTTAATTCTTTTCTTACCCCTCAAAATGAGTTTGTCAAATAAATATTATGAAACTGAAAAAAAAAAGGAAACCATTTCATTTATTGAAAATAAAATGTTTTAATACACATTAGAATATTATATATACATCAAATAATAGATACTGTAATATTTGTATATAGTGTTCATTCATATATTGTATATAATTATATAAATATATGGAGAAAGGATGATTTTTAAATATACATATGTTTTGTCAATGGATCAAGGATTCCTGAGTGTATAAAAGTCATGACGATGTTTTTGTCCAGAAGCTGCTAGTTCCTTCACCTCTTCGCATTAGCTTTCAGATAGCTTGAACATGACTCTTCCTGATAAAAAGTTAAAGAAAACTAACTGCTGCTACCAAAATTCCATAGGTTGACTTAATATCATAGGGGGCGGGGTGATCAACAGTTTGTGTGATTTTATTAGCTTGAGTCCATTGCATCAAATATAAAGCATTTTAATTAAGGTGTTTTGTTTAATTGGACTTTCAAATGTTTGTAGGCAACATATCAGACACCAAAATTAATTATAAATGAATCTATGGAAATGTTTTTGACTAAGATTGGAATAGCAATCTTATTAAATAACTGAATCATTATTGGACTTAAATGCTTTATGGTTATGACCTACATGTAAAAGAAGCTTCAAATTAGTAAGTACTGCATCATTTCATCATTGATTAGTACTTTTAGCTATAGTCTGAGCTTTCAGAAAAGAAAAATGGATTAAAAATATAATTCATAATTTTTACACACCTTGTTATTAGAAAGCCTTTTATTAGGAAATAATGCTTTCCTATAGATAACCTAAAAAATCAAAGTGTACAGTTAAAAAGGCATGCTTTTTGCTAAGCCATTGGAACTTTTCTTGAAAGGGGAAAAACACCAAAGGTTTTAACTCATTTGATTTCAACACAGTATGCTGAAGGCCCATCCCTATATGTGATGAAGTTACTATATACAATCATTATTAAAATAATTTACTTGACATACAAAATTATGCCTTGTATTAAAATGTATGATTACATATCATTAGAGACTATTCAGTCAAGATTAGAGTTTCTCATGATAATGCTGGTTGCTGATGCATTCCAACATGTTCTGATACCTTGACATATTTTAAGCAATTTTTGTCTTAAATTCTCTTACCTTTCTATTAAAATAATTAGGATGGCAGGGAGAAATTTTAAAAACTCAGAAACAACTGAAAACAAATGCTTAAAAGTAAGTTATTTCCACATCTTAGGGAGCTTCCACTAAAAGAAATATTTGGAGTAATTCACCGGTGAGATATTAGGTGAACTTAGTAAGAATTAAAGAAAATCATATAAAATTGATTTGCCCTAATAAATCAAGATTGGCTGAACAGTTAATAATTAATCAGTATATTTCACCATATATACCAAAAGTAGAAGAGAAAACCCATAGACGCATCTCAGTAGTTGGAGGAAAAAAAAGTGACAAAGTCCAACATTCATTCATACTGACTTTTAGCAAAACAGAGATAGAATGTAACTATTTATTCTAAGAAGACCTAAAAAAAAACTACAGAAAATACATTTAAATAATTTCCTTTGTAATATCAACTGAATGTAAGAATGTTCATTAGTCATTAGTCATTTAACATTGTATTGGAGGCTCTAAGCAGTCCAATAAGGCAAGAAAAAAAAAAAAAAGAAGGGGGGAGATGGAAAGGAAGAAATAAAATCACATTTTGCATAGTTGACAAAGTTGTGGACCAGAAAAAAGAACAACATAATATACAGGGGATTATATGGGATAAAAATAAAACTAAAAATCCTCTTGATAATAATTTTGAAATTAAAATTAAAATTAGTCTTGATATAGTAACAAAATTTAGAAAATACAATAAAATATATATGATAACCCAAAGATTTCAGATGCCTAGGCATAAATAGAGTGGAAGATAAAAAAGAATATTTCTTAAAAATCACAAGTAATATTGAAGAAATTAAAGAAAACTGAAATTAAAGTTTGTTCATAGGAAGACTCAAGATTGTGAAATATTTGCTTTCTTTAATTTGATCTCTATATAATGTAATCTGAATTAAAATGTAAATAGGAATTATTCTGTAGAAATTGATAATTTTATTCTAAAATTCATATAAAAATTCAGCAGGTCATAAATTGGAGGACATATACAATAATGTATGAAGCCATTCTAAAGGTCAGTATTTTGAAGTGGTAATGGCACATCAATAAATAAATAAATAGATAAATGGAACAGAATCCTTAGCCAGACTCACAAATTATGACTGATATATGACTGAATATACCAAATACACATTATTTTAATTATTTTTATTATTTAAATTTGTGAAGGCATGTTTTATTGCTCAGATGTGATTTATCTTGGTGAGTGTTTCACATGACTTTAAGGAGAATATGTATTTAGCTATTGGTACATGGAATATTGTGTAAATTTCATCAAGATGATTGAAAGTGCTATTGAGGTCAATTAGATCATTACTCATTTTCTGCCTATTTAACGTCCTTATGAAGGAGCTGGTATCATTTTCATTTTTTATAAAAATAATCCTGAAATGTTTACAAACTAACCAACTAAGATCATGCAACAAGAAAGTGCTGAAACTTTGACTTTTTATATGTATGCATTCACAATTCCCAAAACCATATTTTAGGCAAAGTTGCCTCTCAATATTCAGAAATGCATAATCCTCAATAAAATGGTTAAAAATCATAGTCAAAAACTAAAAGCAATTCAACTTCTTGGTATAGATCCAAAGAAACAAAAAGAGGATATTGAAAAGATAGCTGTACCTTCATGTTTATTGCAATATTATTCACAATAGCCATGATATGGAAACAACCTAAGTGTCCATCAATGAGCGAGTGGATAAAGATGTTTACACACACACACACACACAACACTCACACACAATGGAATATTATTAAGTCATGAGAAAGTAGGAAATCTTTCCATTTGTGACAACATGGCTGGACCTCGAGGGCAATATGCTAAGTGAAGTAAGTCAGAGAAATACAAATACTCTATGGTTTCAGTTATGCACAGAATTTTGAAAAGTCAAACTCATAAAAACAGAGGAGAATGGTGGTTACCAGGGACCTGGGGGGACTGGGAAGAAGCTTAAGGGTACACACCGCACCTGTTAGATAAAGAAGTCCCGGCGATGTGCTGCGTGGCACCGCGATCATAGACAATAATGCTGTATTGTATGCCTCAAAGTTACCAAGAGACTAGATCTTAACTGTTCTCACCACAGAAGAGAAATGATAATTATGTGGCATGATAAGCTGTTAGCTAACACCATGCTGGTAAACATTTTGTAACATACAAGTGTATCAAACAACAGGTTGTATGTCTTACACCTACACACTGGTATACATAAATTATATCTCAATAAAAAAAAAAAAAGAAAAAAACCCTGAAAGCTACCCACTTTACTTTAGAAATCTAGTTTAGATCTTATATTAAAACATGACTCCCCTTCACTTGCCTTTTACACACCTGCATTCTTCTGACTCGTGTGGGTCACTTGTCTTACCTCTCTAGTCTCCCGGGGGTCTTTCCGATTTCCTACTGCTCTCTACTGCCTCCAACTGGGAGGCTGTGGAGGACCTCTGCACCCCTTCTCCCACTTCTTTGCATTCCCCAAATAATTTAATCACATCCCAGATTTTAAACCTCATCTATATGCCAGTGATTCTGAAATATACATTTTCCACTCATACATCGTCCCTGAAACTCACATTCTTATTTCTTTTCCAAGTTGTAGTGAAAAAGACAGAACTTTTCACTTATACCATCTACCAAATCTACTTACAGCTTCCAGATGTGTGCTGGGGTCAGCTAATACTGCCTTGCAAGAGGCAATTTTTAAATTTTCACAGATATCTGAACCATCTGTTAGACCATTAGTTGTTGGATATGACAGAGTGGGCTATATATATATACAACACAAAAATTGAGAGACTAGGACTAATTGGGTGCTTTTCAGAGACAGCATGTTGGTTAACATTTACCACCAAACCACTGCACCTAATTCTTCTCCTCTCCCCAGATTTCCCATCTAAGAAATAATCCATCTACCCTTTTAGCTAAAATCAAAACAAACAAACGAACAGGAATCTTGTCTTCATCATCTCTCACATGCATTCCATTTGCGTATCCTGTCACCTCTAATAACAAAACATACTGGAACCTGTCCCCTTCTCTCTATTCCCATATTATCACAGTAGTCAAGAGGGTTGTCATTATTCTTTACTACTTCAGCAGCCACCAATCTCCTCTTCCAGCTTCCACTTTGCTCTCCCTTACAGCTTTTATCCCTTTTCATATTGTATCTAGAATGATTTTTTTTTTTTAATCAAATAACAAAACCAAGCAAATTCCTTTCATTTGTCTGCCATGAGCTGAGGACTGCCTAGCTCTCCAGCTTCTTGTTACACTCGAGCTGGCATTCTTTCTGATTCCTCAACATCTGCAACAATAGCAACAACACATGTGTGTGCCTCAGGGCATTTGCACTAGGCATGCACTGGCCTAGAATAGTCTTCTCTCAAAACTTCATGGCACTGGTTCTCTCTTCTGGTCTCAGCTCCAATGTTAACCTCTTTGAAAACCCCTTTCTTGAACAACTACAAATCACCATCCCAGTTCTCATTTACATTTAACCTGTTTTAATTATTAATACCTGAGATAATCATATTTATTACTTTGTATTGTGTGTTTCTCATCACAAATTAGAAGCTCTGTGATAGCAGAGACAGATCTTTCTTGCTGACTTATTTACGGCGTATAACCTCCTAGAACAGAAACTTGTGCTGTACAGGGCACTGACTATGTATTATTTAATGAAAATAAAACAGGGCTCCTGGGTGGCTCAGTCATTGAACGTCTGCCTTAGGCTCAGGTCATGATTCCGGATTCCCAGGATTGAGTCCCACATTGGGCTCCCTGCTCAGCAGGAAGCCTGCTTCTCCCTCTCCCTCTGTCCCCTGCTTGTGTTCCCTCTCTTGCTGTGTCTCTCTCTAACAAATAAATAAATAAAATCTTTAAAAAAGATATTTAATATTCTCATTTATGACTATAGTTCAAGAAATCCTGTATTAAGGAACAGTATCATGGATTCCACTAACCATGCAAAACACTTATTTTCATATCAAGCAGCATTCACTCCAGGGACTTCAAGATTTTAAAATTTGGGGAAAACTATGTCTACATTACATCAATTGAACTAATAAATAAAGATATAGTCATAATAAAATTTTATTAAATGCTACTCTGTGCTAAGCTGTCTCTTAAAATGTTTTATATCAAATTCCTATACAATCCTCAAAATAATTTTACAAGGATAGTATTCTTTTTACCAACTTCATTTGAAAAATAAAGAAAAGAAATTAGACTTGGAAACATGTCATTTGTGTATGGATAGGCCACCAAACTTTAGAGACTATTCTCAAATGAAATACCCACATCTCAATCAATCCAAAAAAAAATGTATTTGATAAAAATTAAACACAAATTCCTGGTTTTTATAAAGATTCTGAAAAGGATACTTTATTTACATTACATATTTTGGGCAAAAGTTTACATAATACTTATTGAAATTTAAGGGTATTTTCTCTTTTCCATAACTTACACTGTGTGTGTGTGTGTGTGTGCGATAATGAACATCTGGATTTATATCAACCAGCTTAAGAAAAAAAACACTTACTTGAATAACTGAGCTTGTCCTTCCCTTTTTTTTTTAAAGATTTTTTTTTTTTTAAGATACTATTTATTTATTTGACAGAGAGAGACACAGCGAAAGAGGGAACACAAGCAGGGGGAGCGGGAGAGGGAGAAGCAGGCTTCCTGCCGAGCAGAAAGCCCGACATGGGGCTTGATCCCAGGACCCTGGGATCATGACCTGAGCCAAATGTAGTCGCTTAACCGACTGAGCCACCCAGGTGCCCCAAGAATAAAAATATCTTAAAGCTTATAACTGCCTCCTAAAATAATATGAAATATGGGGTGCCTGGGTGGCTCAGTCGTTAAGCGTCTGCCTTTAGCTCAGGTCATGATCCCAGGGTCCTGGGATCGAGCCCCATATCGGGGCTCCCTGCTCCGCACAAAGCCTGCTTCTCCCTCTCCCACTCCCCCTGCCTGTGTTCCCTCTCTGTGTCTCTCTCTGTCAAATAAATAAATAAAATCTTAAAAAAAAAATAAAATAATATGAAATAAATGCCTAAGTATAAATATATATTTTCATATGACAATTCTTTACTCATCTAAAGTAAACTCAAATATATTGGTAAGCATTGTCTTTTCTACTCTAAATATACTCAGTTCTTTTACGTATTCTGCTTTATCATGGTTTCTACACCTGAAACTCTCTTGTTGCCCTAGTCCTGCAGTGCTTGAACTCATTAATTTTTAGTGACAGTAGAGCATACTCTTGGAGTTTTTGCAATAAGTGTTTGCAATCCCTGCATAAATAAGCATTGTGTACATACTTAATACATGCTGTCTCACATTATATGCATGTGTGTGTGTATATATATATATATACACTACAAACAAATTTATGTAAAAGCAATGCTGAATTTATGGAAACCTTGTCATTATGTTATACTTATTTTTTTATTTATTTGTTTATTTATTTTGCTTTTGGTACCAAAAGTTCAACTATCATACATTTTGTGGATATCCATAAAATTATTTGAAGTGTATAAAAAATCTTCATGCCTGAGATGATTGGATATTTTAGCTTTAGATTATGATAGAATTTAGAGGACTAATCAAGCCTGCTATGGGGATTCCGTAATAGAACTTTCATCAGTGTTCTGGATTTGAAGGGCAAGGCCACCTTGACTCTGGCAATTGCCATGGTGTATCTCTTTTTTATTCAGCAGCAGAATTTTGTTAAGAATATTGGGCTTAGAGTGGTAATTGCTTAAGACATCCAGGCTTATTAGTCATAGCCATCATATCACAAAGATAGCTGGTTTTAACAAATGTGAACTAAATCAGACAGTAAGGGTCTACTGTTTGAGAAATTGACTTAAGCTACAGAACATAAAATAAAAAATAATGATTAAAATGGAATCACAACTTCTACTGGTTAATGTTTGAAATCATGTCATAATTAAATTATTTTTTTCCAAAAACATTATGCGATATTTGTGACAGATCTTTTAAACTAATCATTTTAGTGTTGGTTTTTTTTTTTTGACATTTGGAAACATTTTTATCTATAACTCCTGTTTTTCATTGATGCACCTTTGAAATGCAGTAGCATGTTATTTTTGCTTATCCAGTTCACCTGGTTTTCCAATTGCTTTTCATATCTTGTTCCCTGTAGCTTTTCATTTTTCTCCAATTGAACCTGAGAATGTCTCAGCATAAGAAACTGATGTTTATTTGCAGGTTCAGCTATTTCCTCTGGTAAATGTGGTTTTCACTTTGTTTGGTGTTTGGTTCCTCTGGCCCTTATCTGTTGGACTAAGAAATAATAAATGGCAAAATATTAACTTGTGCCATACTTTGTAGGGTATAATATTGTACCTTAATTAATTTAATAATATTTGAATATTTTTAATGTCAGGTTTGATTAACCACCTGTATAATCACTTTCAAGATCAGAACAGAGTTATAATTTAGATTGGCTTAATATCATTGCATCTTCTGAGAACCCAATATTCTGTTTAGATCATCTACTTTGCCTTTTTGTATTATATATATAGGTAGCTGGGTGTATATAGGCTTATTTAACTCAATGCAGAGATCACTGAGTACACAGTGTGATTAAATTTTGTTTACAACATATTGACTGGCATATTAAAGGTCCTTGATTGAGAAAACACACACACACGCACACACACACACACACACACACCAGACTTAACTATATAGTGCCCATTAGAAATTTATTTCATATATAAAGACGCAGAAAGATTAAGAGATAAAGGATTGACTAATCATGGATAACATACCAATACCAATCAGGAGAAAACTAGAGTGGCTATTAATATCAGACAAAATGGTTTCCCAACAGAGAATATTACTATGCATAAAGTAATATTGATATTTCTGGATGATAAACCAGTTCATTCATTGACTACATAAAAACAAAAGCATTTAAGTGCCTAAAAACAGAACAATTTATATGAAATGAAGAATGACAAAATTTCAAGGAAAAACACAGAAACACACACTATAGTCAGAAATCGTAAGACTTCTCTCCCTCTCAATAATTCATAGAGCAGTTAGACAGAAAATCAGTGAGAAAATAGAAGACTTGAGCCATGCTATCAAACAACTTGACCAAAGTGATATAGACAGAATTCTCTTAACATCATCAGCAGAATGCACATCCTTTTCAAGAGCTTGGGGAATATTTATTGAGATGGTTAATAATATAGCCCACATGGTGAGACTAAATATATTTAAAATGATTCATTTCTTAAAAAGTAGAATCTCTGACTATAACGGAATTAAATTACATATCAAAAACAGCATGGTTATTTAGCACTAAAAAGAAATGAGCTATTAAGACATGAAGAAGAGAGGAAACTTAAATGCATATCACTAAGTGAAAGAAGTCAATCTAAAAAGTCTGCAAAACTATGAGATAGTAAAAAGATCTGTGATTGTTAGGGGTTAAGCGGGAGGGAGAATTGAATAGGTGAGCACAATGAATTTTTAGGACAGTGAAAATATTCTGTATAATACCATAATGATGGATACATGTCATTACATATTTGTCCAAACTCACAGAATGTACAACAACAAGAGTGAACTGTAATGTCAACTAAGGGGTTTGTGTGATTAAGATGTATCAAATTAGGTTTATGAATTGTAACAAATGTATCACTCTTGATGGAAGATGTTGATAGTGGAAGAGGCTGTACTTGTAAGAAGGCAAGGGGGTAGGGACACTTGGGTGGCTCAGTCGGTTAAGCATCTGCCTTCGGCTCAGGTCATGACCCCAGGGTCTTGGGATCGAGCCCCGCATTGGGCTCCCTGCTCAGCAGTGAGCCTGCTTCTCCCTCTGCCTGTAGCTCCCCATGTGTGCTCTCTCTCTGTCAAATAAATAAATAAAATCTTAAAAAAAAAAAAAAAAAGAAGGTGGGGGTATACGAGATGTCTCTGTACTTTTCCTTTATTTTTGCAGTGAATCTAAAAGGGATCTACAAAAATAAAGTCTTAATAAAAATAGAATAAATCCAAAATCTGTGTGTGTCTGTATAAACACACATGATACAGGTGTTTACAATACGATTTTTCCCAATTTTTATTTATTTATATTTTTTTAAAGATTTCATTTATTATTTGACAGAGAGAGAGTCAGAGAGAGAGAGAGAGAGCACAAGCAGAGGGAGAGGCAGAGGGAGAAGCAGACTCCTCACTGAGCAGGGAGCCTACGCGGGGCTTGATTCCAGGACCCTAGGATCATGACCTGAGCAGAAGGCAGACACTTAACCAACTGAGCCAACCAGATGTCCTATTTTCCCAATTTTAAAAATTGTATTTAGATCTCCAAATAAAATACTTACATATTTTATTTAACATTGATATATTCATATATTTTTATATTTACTTTCTTACATTTCCCAAAATAAATCCATTTTATTTTCATTACCAGGACACATTTGAATAATATAAAATTTGCATAATATTATTTCTAAACCCACAAATATGCAAGTGGAAACTTAATGATAAAGTGTTATAAATATTGTTGAATAAGTTATGGTGTTTGATAAAAGATAAGACCTATGACCAATATAATTTTCAACTTTGTTTCTATTTTTACTATTTATAAAAATGCTACTGTTGATTATTCACATGGTTTAGTTTAGTTGAAATAAACATAGGTATTGGAATAAGTTTTAAGAATGACTGTGGAATCTAAGAAAATACAAGTATCTTTGCAATTGAAGAAGAACATTGAGCGACTATAAATACTGGTCAACATGTGTAATTCAGTTTTGAAAATATT
Source organism: Halichoerus grypus (assembly GCF_964656455.1). NCBI lineage: Eukaryota > Metazoa > Chordata > Mammalia > Carnivora > Phocidae > Halichoerus > Halichoerus grypus. Next base: position 10,097,662 of record NC_135724.1, read on the forward strand.
TACTTGTCATTAGTATCCCTATAATATTTTAATACATAAAAAGAAATATTGTAAGAATTTTCTTGAAATTCCATATTAATATGAAAAGTAAAAAGTTAAAAAAAACCATCTGAACAAAATTAGTTCTACAAAAAGGCTTTTAATAAAAGACAATTATTCTTTGACTCAAAATAAGGGGGGTTTTGCATAATGTGTTCCACGTAAGGGAAAATAGTAGGTAGTTTTTTCACATAACCTTCAATGGTCTGATGAGTCATACCACGTTTTCCCATTCCCAGTATAACTGAGTGTTCACACAATAGAAACAGGCATCGTAATATAGGAAGTCAAGAAACTAGATTTTCTTTTTTCTTTTTTTCTCCTTTCTTTACTTCTCTCTCTCTCTCTCTCACCAGAATCCCATTTCTGACTATGCTGCTAAAAATCCTGTATGGCCCTGGGTTTCTTAGAAGATGAACAAGCTAAATTTCATCATCTGTTATAACCGCTATATATCTGCTTTTGGATGTAATGGATAGTTTTTAATCAAACTCCTCTGATGACATAAAATAAAACAAACTGGGGAAAAAATAGAACAGCTCTTTGAATGAATTATGGAGCACTTGAGTTAGCCAGGATGAAAAGGCCAAGATCCTTAGAGAAGGCAAATGAATCCAGGCAAGTGTATCATCCTCCACTAGTTTTCCACTTAAGACAATTGGCAATCACATGCAATAAGTGGCCCAGGGTCATACTTTCTACAGTCTTACAAAAATGGAAGATTGCCATCAAGAATTACTAAGAAGACTGAACTTGAGTAGCCAAGATCATGGAGAAAGGGAACCATAGTGAAGTAAGCCTGGTATTTTGCATCAAACTTTGTCTCAAAGCATCTGCTGGTAACTAAATTGTGTGGAACAAGAGGCCAAGAAGGATGGATCAGCTAAAGGGCCAGAGGGCTACACAGGATTCTCAACAACCTCCAGTGCTGAGAAGGGAAAAAATGTAAGGCCAGGACCTGCAGAGGAAGAGGTGGCCTGGTTAACAGCCCAAGCTTTCAAATGAGATTACTGACTCCTAAAACTTAATAGTAGGATCTTATAAATACCATAGCCAGGATCAAATCATTTCAAACATCGATTGGATAAAGGTAATTTGACCCTAGACTTACAAATTGCTAAAAGCAAATTTTATGCTTACAGGAAGAAAATAACGTTCCACTGAACCTCTACAGTTTTTTATACACTGAAATTTTCATACAATGTATTAAGCAATTTTCACATTATTCCCACAGCCAGAGAACTTTAAAGCTAATTTTCAAACCCAAGTAAAAGAGTAGTAGAGAGTAGGAGAACAGTAGAGACTGAGGTAAATTATGGTAAGAAGTAGCTTGACTCACAAAGTGCCTGTTGTCATACACACCAGCCTCTGCCCACCTCTGCAACCTCCCTCGATAGACATACAGTCATTTAGCTTTTTCTCAACAGTTTTAAAAACCTTCTTTATTTTGCCTTTAACAGGGCATGTATGATAATGCCTAATATACAGTTATTAATTATTTGATGTAGAACATGATTATTTTTAAGCAAACATAGTTGCAACAGTAGAGCTAAAGTTTTACAATTTATCAGTTAAGGGTTTAAATTATGCTGAGGAAAAATCAAGAAATCTCCATGTACGCCCTGATTTAGTGGTAGCCATTTTATGAGTTGGCAAGCTTTGCACCCACCTGGAATGTTAAAAGAGAGTGAGAGTGAAAAAGAAAAAGGAAGAGAAGACTAGTATTCTGGAAAAGTGCTTTGTGACTTGAAGCGTCATTGATACAGTGTCAGCAATTGTCAAATGGAATTATTTTGTGTCATCCTGGCAGTTAAGATGAGTGTTCGGACTTCCAAGTAGAAAATTACTTCCTTATCCTGAACTGAACAGTGAAGGATAGGAAAAGTTTTGAAAAAAAATGGAAAGGGTAAAAATAATTTGTCATAAGAAATTATATTTTACCATTTAGGATCCTAGTCAGAGTGACAAGAGGGACCGATGACCAATGCGGAGACACATGACCTAATATCGAAGATGGACATTTGCTAGATGAAAGATTTTTCTCCCACTAATGCTGACTTATTACAAGTAGAGTTCCCTCTGCGATTCACTTCACAATGCTGCCAATTGCACTGACTTTTCGAGTATCATTTATAAATAAAATTCTGACCTTAGTATTTCAGTAGTGTTAATGAGATTAAATCAAAGATAATACCAATTCAGAAATGACCATACAACAAGAAATGTCAGAACGCAGAACTTTTCTGTGACATACTCTGATTAAAAAGAAAACGTCATTAAGAGTTTAACAAAGTTTCAAGTTATGCTGGCAAGGCAGAAAATATAAATAAATAAAAGGGTTTAAATACGGAATATTTGTCATTTCCTCTTCACAGCATCTTAACAGTAACTGAAAAAAAAAAAAAAAGAGACTTATCCCAAAATATTTTAATTATGTATTAGGGTATATTCATATACATGCATCCTGTCCAGCTGCACATGATCTTTCTTAATACAAGATCATAGTAGTTCTCATTTCTTTTTTTTCTTTTTAAAGATTTTATTTATTTATTTGTCAGAGATAGAGAGAGAGCACAAGCAGGGGGAGCAGCAGGTTCTCCACCGAGCAAGAAGCCCAATGTGGGACTTGATCCCAGGACCCTGGGATCATGGACCTGAGCTGAAGGCAGATGCTTAACCAACTGAGCCACCCAGGCGTCTCAGTATTTCTCATTTCTATCACTTAATTAAATGCCACACACTGACTTGATGTTCATGGCAAATACCTCAAAATGAATAGTATTGCATTTGTCTTTTTTTCTCTCCAACTATGAACAACTGAAAAGGATTCCACTTGAGAAGATATTTATAAGAGCAATCTTGCCTATTTGCACTTTTCTAAATATATGGCCCATTTCCAGTATAGGCTGACATTATGGAGTTCATCTCCTCTTTGTCTTAGATGTACCATTTAAAATAATTTATTGAAATTAAGGTCTTCTCTTGCTCTTATGCTGCATTTGGGCTAACATAGCAATTTTGGTAGAGCGTGCAAAGTTAATCAGACCAAACAACATTGGGGGCCACCTAATTTCCAGTGCATGCAATGTTGTCTTTCCCACATTTGGGGACACTTGATACAAAAATAAGTACTCAACTCCAACTCAACATCCTAGGATCAAGCCTGAATAAGACTGGTACATAATTCTAACTTACAATTCTTATGCCTCTCCTATCTTTGCCTCAAACTATACATACAAAATTATATAATATATATCAAATATTACCACATTGAAGGAATTTAACCCATGATCATACTTGCCACATTTCACCTTAGACTTAGAATCCCAAGTCTGAACATGACGCACTGACTTATTATTATTTCTCTAGTCCTTCTGGGGAAACCAAAGATAAATAGTAAAATAATATATTAGTAATGAAATAATTCCAATAAATTAGATTAATAAAAGTCTTCAATTAATTAAAAAGATAAAGGAAAAAAGTAATAATCTGGTTCTATTAAATGGGAAACAGTGTTGTAAATTTGAATATATCAGTGATTATATTAAATGGAAAGCATTAATCATTCCATTGAAAAGACTAAACTTGTTAGGCTAGTTTAAAAAAAAATTATAAAGTCAAACTAAATATACTCATTGTGGAAGACTTCATTCAATAACTGATAGAATAAACAAAAGAACATCGAAAAAATATAGAAGATCTAAACAAATCTTGACCTAATTTGCACATATATACAAATGAATGTGTATGTGTGTGCCTAAATACATGAAAGAGAACATAAATAAAAACAACAGAAAAAGTTTTAAAAGTCACACATTTAGTTCTTTTAAAATATTAATACATCTTGAGCCCCGAATAAGTATAAAATGAAGAGGAAACACAAAATAGCAATATAAGGCATGAAATGGGAGAGCCACATCAGATCTCATTGATATTGAAAAGATAATAAAAGAATATTACCTACAACTTTATGCCAATAACTGTGAGCCCTTTTAAACATCTAAACATAGGAAAATATATACCTAGATATTGTAAAGAAATCAAATATGCAATTAAACCTTTTCAAAAAAATCCAAAATGATCAAAAAAGACGTAAGACATAATATGACTCCAGATTCAGATAAATTTGCTTGTGTATTCTTCCAAATATTTAAAGAAGATATAACCTCAATCATAACTAAATAAATCCTTTCAGAAAAGAGGAAAAGCTTCCAAGTCATTTTATGGATTCAGCAACTATTGTACTAAAACCTGGAAAAGATACCAAGGCAGGGGGAATTACAAATGTAAAATAAAATTAAAAAATCAAGAAATCAAAGCTACCAAATATAAAAAGGATAATCCATCATAACCATCTAATGCTTATGCTTGGAATCAAAAAGTGAGTTAGCATTTAAATATCAGTAAGGTGATCTTTCATATTAACAGGAAGAAGTAGGAAAAAACATATAAACTATTCAATAAATGATGAAAAATCATTTCATATAAAACACTTTCTTCATATGATAAAATGTCTAAAATATAAGTAACACCATTTATATTGGTAAATAATTGAGAACTTTTCTTCTGAGTTCTTTAATAAATCTCTCCATGTGTATCAAGCCTTTTGTAGCTATAGGAGCGATGCTTGCCACATGGTATATAGTCAGTAATTGTTAGCTGTGCAATTATTATTTTTGATGAATAAAGTTATTATTATGTGTTGGAAGTTAAAATGTTCCATTGCATGTTACTTTCATTTCAGATTTCAATATGCAGGGCGGGTTTTCTATCCTTACAACTCTTCCTGTTTACCAAAATAATATCACCTAGAACTTCCAGTGAAATTTGATTCCCTCCAATTTTGTTTTTAAATTTGTCCTGGATTTAGTATTCTTACAAATTCTTCACAATCAAATCTTACAAATTCTCTATACTAATTCTCCCCATGAACTTTCTGATCAATCTATACTGCCTTTATAATTACTACAAATTCCTCCTTCCAAACCCCATAAATCCTTGATCTCTATTACTGTCTCGTGATATTGCCCTAAAATGCAGGGTCCTCCTGGTCTTCTCTGATTCTTATAGATTCTTGAAATTCCAGATCAAGTTTCATCTACACAGTAACACACTTTCTGACCCCTCTGACACATTTGGATCCTGTTATTGTCAGAACTAGAAAGCAAATTATCTTTATTTTGCACTGCCATATGCTCTTCCATATTGTGCATTTGCATACTAATAGTTTATGGACATAACTGCATTGAAAGCTTCTAAAGGCCAAGATCATGACTCTGCTTTTTATTATCTCCCAAAATGCCTCTCCGAGTTTGACATGGTACATATTGATTGGTTGATTTTTACATAGGTCTCTAATAACAAACACCTTTCTTTTTTTACAAGGTGGGCGCTAGGATGAAGTGAATAAGATACTTGCCTTGGGCACAGAATTAGGGTGCACACCAAAAAGCCCTCATTAATCAAGACAATTAATAATGCAATAAATTTAAAAATCACAATTAATACAAAACTCCTTGAGGAACAAAATATGAAATGTTAAATACATGCAGGATCAATATTCCTGTTTTTGCCTTATGTCTCAGGCTCCAGTACGGCTCAGTACAGCAATGCTTATTTTATAAGTCAAGAAAAAGTTACATATAGGGTCCTTTCATCATTCTTTTAGTCTATTGGTAACTGTAAGCTCAAAACTGAAATGGCAGAATGACACCAGCAATCCTAGGAAATGTCTAGGTGAATTTAATGTTTAAGTATTTTAAACTGTTGGGAAAGGAGTTGCAGTGGTCTAGTGATCAGAACTCAGGTACTGAAGTTACACAGACTTACTTCAGAATAGTGGCCCCTTTTTATTATTATTAACTGGAAACTCTTGAGAAAATCTCTAACACTTAAGATATAGTTTCCTGATTTATAAAAAGAACAAATATATTAATATCTTTGTAGAGCTTAGGAAGATTAAGGGAAAGAAGTAATATATATATAAAATGATCGCTGGAAGCATTGTAATAATCTCTAAATTACAGATATTAAAGTTACTACAAACCAATTATAAAATATGTTAAAAAAGAACTCTTTTCTGATCTGCAATGAATCTAAAAATATGGATGACTCCTAAGGAAAGGAAGAAAAATTAATTGTGCCTTTTAGAATTTATCAACAGCTCAAGGTAAATAGGGAAGCTGGAATGAATCAAGAAACTTAGGGTTCTCTAAAAGGGCCAGGGACACCAGGAAGTGTCCTTTGTCCCTTCCTAACAAAACCCTTCAAGATGAAAGACTCACCCCCCAAAAGAACATGCTAGGGTTAAGATAAAACAGCAGCTGGAGCAGGAAGGACACCAAGTCTGGTGTGAGGAAATGAAATTTCACTCTCTGGAGACTTGGAAAACAGGACAAGCCATTTCAGAATCCTTGAAGAATGGTGTGGGATCTTGAGACATAAACTGTATTTACAATCTTTCTCAACAAGGAATCAGTAAGCACTTATTAGAGGCCAAAGGTAAAACAAACTAACAAGTGAATAATAAATCAATTAATCAGTAAAAAAATTTAATTATGAAATGTTGATAACACACAATTTCTGCATCCAGGGATTCACGATCCAATGACAGAACAAACAAATATTAATGATTAGACCTTAAAGAATGCTGGAAAATAACTAAAATTCTTATTAAAAAGAAGTTCTAAAAAGACAGAGCATTCCATTTTTTTATTCTGATAAGCAGAGTTCAGAATAATGTGTTAACACCATTAGTTACCTTTAGTAGGTAAGTAATGATATGGTCACAAGTTCAAAGGTGAAGGTAAGACAAATTTCCACAAAACTTTTGCCTTCGAATCAAGTAATTACACTCCTGATACCAAAAAAAAAAAAATTACTACAAAACATCCTAGATTTAAAGAAGAAAAGCCCTACATATAAATACAAACGAAAATAAATCAACCCAATCTTACATTAGTTTCATAGTATTAACACAGGAGAAAATAGTTTACATCAAGTAACTTAAGAAAAGGTATTGACTGTACTTTATACTTTATATTGGATGCATTTGAATAAAAAAATACAAGGAAATTTTAAATTTCACAGTATAATGCTATTTTTATTAGTAAATTGTTACTTTGTTTTGAGGTTACTATTATACATTTCAAGATAGAACAAGTAATTATGTTAATGATGCTACAAATCAAGACTTTTGGTTTAGGAGAAAATATGTAAAATTATAAAATTTAACAAATACAAACACTATAATATTAAAATTTGTTGGAACTTTCAATATGAATTCATGTGTATATTATATATACCTATATAAGGTTTTAATACATAAATGTATATTTATAATGCATATTATATATAATACATAAATGCATATATAAAAATAAATACATATATTTTAATGTTTATTATATGCTATTTAAATAGAAACATGTTTAAAGACATGCATGCATGTATATACTTTTTTTAGCTCTGTCTTCTAAATGTCTTGGAAGCAATTTTACCTCAATAATAATGAATAACCTGAAAACCAGGTGGTGGTTTCTAATACCATTCTACAGTAAATAGAATCAGGGCTCCTTGGAGAATGGCTGATTCCAGGAATGAAGGAAGGAGGACACAAGATGAACCTGGGATATTATATTGTGTTGGAAGAAAGGCAACTTAAAATAATTTGTAGGGGCTAAATACATAGGGTATAGGAATCTACTTGGAGGGAATTACCCTATTAAAGTTGCTAAATAATAATTATTTTATTGGATAAATATTTATCGAATTATTAACAAATCAATTAGTTCTTAATATTACCCTCAAAAAAGCAAAAGCTAGGTAAAATTCATATGTCATCATTAGAGGTAGTTATTAAACTTGTTTCTTCCTTGAAAATAAGGTAATTAAATAGATAAAATTAAACATTGATCCAACCTTCACAGAAGAAACTCTATGTCAGTATAACCAAAAGGCGTCAGTCAACAAGGGAGTGAAATAATGGAATAGAATCAAGAGTCTGGAAGTAAACTTATGCATAAATAGAGCCAAGAATACTCAATGGGAGAAGTCACTCACTAAACGATGTTGGGAAATCTTGATATTCACAAATAAAATAATGAAATTAGACCCCTATCTTACACTACTCACAAAAGTCAACACAAAATAGATTAAAAGTTAAAGTAAGTTGTGAAAAATGTAAGATTCCTACAAGAAAATATAAAGACAAAATCCTTGACATTAGCCTTGAAAATGATTTTTTTTTTTTTGGTTATGTAACCAAAAGTACAAGCAACAAAACAAAAATTAACAAGTGGGACTACACCAGACTAAAAAGCTTCTGCACAAAAAGAAGCAATCAACAGAACAAAGAGGCAACCTATGGATTGGGAGAAACAATTTGCAAACCTTATAACAAGTAAGTGGTTAATATTAAAAATATGTAAGGAACTCATGTAACTCAATAACAACAACAAAGAGGGCTCCTGGGTGGCTCGCCAGGCGAGCCAGTTGGTTAAGCGACTGCCTTCGGCTCAGGTCATGATCCTGGAGTCCCTGGATCGAGTCCCGCATTGGGCTCCCTGCTCGACAGGGAGTCTGCTTCTCCCTCTGACCCTCCCCCCTCTCATGTGCTCTCTCTCATTCTCTCTCTCTCAAATAAATAAATAAAATCTTAAAAAAAAAATAACAACAACAAAGAAAACCCACCAATATCCGATTAAAAAGCATCCATTCCACACCATAGATATTTTGACAAATTTCTTAAATATGTTATCTGTACGTTTGGAGGCTTCATTTAATCTCTTAATTGGAAAAGTAAATGAAATGTGTCAGTTTGTAATGCTGATCATTATAACACTCATTTTTCACCTAATTTTACAAGTTACATTTTCTTTTCTCATCTGCTCATTTGTGACTAGCAACTGAAATATACTGAATGAAGTGTATAAGACAGAAACCACAAAAGTGTAAACCTTAAGCGCATTTTTGAAGCAGCAATAGAGACGATTCTGCAAGTGCCATATGCACAGAAATAGTAAAGGCCTCAATATGTTCAGAGCTACTTCATCAAGTAAATATGTTTACAAAGCACAGGAGCCAGTGGGTTGGCTCATTCTCTATGAGATGTCTGAATTATGTTGACAATCTAATAATGCGGCTGAGGAGCTAAAGGCTTATGCAGGCCTTCAGGAGTTAGTGATGTTGCTGCAACATTTTACAACATTAATGGCATCATGGAGATAAATGAGACTAATATAATTCGAAAATGATCATCTCTCTTGTTTTAAAGAAAGATTTAAAATGTATAAGTATTATATATTTATATGCATATGTCTCATCATTCACATTATACGTCTTAGCACACTGAGCATTGCATATAAAGTAGAAGAAACCAATGTGGTATAAAGTCTTTGTGAAATTCAACTGAACATTTTCTTAAAAAGGCTAATTAAACTGTAATAAAAAAGATTGATTTCAAATTCTAATACGATTTTTAAGAGAGAAAAGAACGTACATTTCTCTTCTTTTTCCCAAACAATGGCTATATCCTCGTAAAAATCCAAAAAATAATATATGAAGAAGTAATGAAGTGTGGGTGAACACGTCAACTGAGACGATATACACAATAATATGCTTTATAAATACATGTGATGGTAATTTAAATACAGTTGAAATACTGCTTGTTACAGCACTTCAGACAAATGGTTGACGAGTTTATTTCATTCCATTTTAAATAGTAACTTACATTAAACTAAAGGAGACTTGATATCACAGAAGTTAAAAGATTATTATCAAGTACTTTGTATTCTATATAATTTTCTTAACATGGAAATAGTTTTAATACCTCTTAAAAATTCAGTTAAAAAGTAACATGATGGATATTATATTTCTTGTCACTTAATCCATTTTTAACTAATTGCTCTTATGTTCATTTGCAGAAATATAGACATTTGCTCTGAATAATTTAACAATCTATTGCCTGCAAGTGAAAGAATAGAACAAATATAGAAAAAAACATTATCACGGTATAAAGTTAAAGTGACATTTTTGTCTTGTAGTTGATTAAAAGATTAATGTGACCATTTTCAGGTTCTCATGTTCTTTGTTTCAGAGGCAGGGAAATGAAAACCGTAATATCCAAGGGAAAATTAAAAAGTGAAAGTAATAGGGGGCGACTGGGTGGCTCAATCGGTTAAGCGTCTGCCTTCTGCTCAGGTTGTGATCTTGGGGTATTGGGATGGAGCCCGGTGTCGGGCTCTCTACTCAGGTTGTGATCTTGGGATCAAGCCCTCCGCTGCCCCAATCGGGATCCCTGCTCAGTGAGGAGTCTGCTTCTCCCTCTCCCTCTGCTCCTCTCCCCACTTGTGCTTGCTCTCTCACTCTCTCTCTCTCCCAAATAAATAAATAAAATCTTTTTAAAAAGTGACAGTAAGAAGCCCCAATGATCAGAACCAAGGTGATATGATGCTGATAAAAACAGTCTGCAGCGAAAACAAGAGATTCATGTGATAAGTTCAGCTCTGAAAAACAGCACACTGCAAGAGTTGGAAAGTTGGCTGTAGCAACTAGAATTCTTGGCTGTTCTGTGAATACTTTCCAAAGCAGAAAGAGCATTTTAAGTTTTTCTGGGACAAGGAGAAGGTCACTTACAGGTACCTGGCAAGAAATGTCTTACTATCCATACATCTATCCATTCAACAATAGTTATTGTGCCCTTTTTTTTATTAGTTTTTTTTTAAAAAATATTTTATTTACTTATTTGAGAGACAGAGACAGAGACAGAGAGAGAGAGAGAGAACAGAGGGAGTGGGAGAAGCAGACTCCCTGCTGAGCAGAGAGTCTAATGTGGGGCTAGATCCCAGGACCCCAAGATCACAACCTGAGCCGAAGGCAGATGTTTAAGTGACTGAGCCACCCAGGTGCCCTGTTATTATGCACTTTTATTTAGAAAGGATTTTGGTCAGATATACTGGGGAACACAAGGATGAATAAGACAGTTTGTATTTGAGACAACTATGCAAACATCTGTCAGTTCCTTAAGTCAGCCCAATCAAGCAAGCCTTGGTCATTTCATGAAAACAAATTAAACCAAAATTAGTGATTTTTAAAAAAACTAATTCACTTCCTTTGCTTCTGCTTTGCATAATCTTGGCCTCATTTGCCTGGCAGAGGACTTCTAGTATCTATGTTATTTTTTGATCTATTGACCATGTGGCTATCCTTGTGATTTGTCCACCTTCCTTTGGGAAAACATTCCTGCGTGGTTTCTGTGTTTGCATGAACCTTTGTCTTGATGTCCTCTGCTGTTTCAGTTGACAATATCCTATTTCGACTCTCTCTAGCACTTGTCACTACCCTGTCTTCAGCTAGTTAAAATACCAGTCTACCAGCTACTCAATGTCATAATATAAGGGATTTGAACATTTTATTTCAGAAATGAAAGTGGATTAAAATACAATATAAAGACGCAGATGAAAGAAAACTGCAAATGCATATTCAATGAAAGAAACTAAAATGTATCCACCAAACCATAAAATATATTTATTTATTTAAATTGGAAATACATGTATTCATTATGCCATAAATGTTTCATTCTTTATATTTTCTAAACCCTGGTCAATCTACATTAATTTTGTCATAAAGAGAAAATTTATATTTTATACGGACTATAAAAGCAGCATAAGGAGTAATTACCAATTAAAACAAAGCTAAAAGTGTTTTGGGAATGCATATTTGAAGATTGACAATAAATATTCCAGCAATTTTTGGCAAATATCCAATAACCACAGACAAAATGTTTGGTATTAGCATGCAAACTGGAAGATCAAATCCAAAGAAATACGTATTTGGATCTTCTGAATTTTGGGGCAGTGGAGTTGTTTTTGAGATGTATGAAAACTTAAACCCATAGTCACAGAATTTCCACCATTTAAAACAATTCCTACGTCTTGATATTTTCCCTCTCAATGCTACCCATTCCCTGTGTGCCTTGATTCCTGGCATCTACTGTTAAAACATGCATTTGCATCAGGAGCAGATTTTTATGGTGGTAACTTAAGACTATCTACAAAGCCACTTCTCTTTATTGTTTCCTGTGAAATTTTAAATCAGCATTTTGAAATAGGAACCCTTGTGCCCTGTTGCTAATGTAAATTGGTACATCCATAGTGGAAAACATTATGGAGGATCCTCAAAAAATTAAAAATAGAATTACCACATGATCTAATAATTCTATTACTGGCTATTCACTCAAAGAAAATGAAAACACTAATTTGAAAATATATATTTAAAAATATATATGCATCCCTATGATTATTGCAGCATTATTTACAATAACCAAGATACAGAAGCAACCTAAGTATCCATTGATAGATGAATGGATATGAAAGATCTATCATCTATCTATCTATCTATCTATCTATCTATCTATCTATCTATCTATCATCTATCTATCTATATCTTTTCTTTTCTGGAACATTATCTAGTGATAAAATAAGGACAAGAGTCTGACATTTGTGACAACGTTGGATGGACCTTGAGGGTATTATGCTAAGTGAAATAAGTCAGACTGAGAAAGACAAATACTATATGATTTCACTCATTTGTAGAATCTAAAAATAAAACAAAATAAATGAATAAACAAACAAAAGCAGAATCAAACTTATACATACAGAGAACAAACTGCTGGTTTCCAGAGGTGAGGGGCCTGGGAGGATAAACAAAATGAATAAAGGGGAGTGGGAAATAGAAGCTTCCAGTTACGGAATGAATAAGTCACAGAAATAAAAGATACACAAAGGGAATGAAAAAAAATTAAGTGTAGTTGCCTCAATTTTTACTTCCCATTTCTTGTTGTCATGGCTTCAAGCACAAAGAATCAGAAGGGAGAGGAGAAGAAAATAAAATTAACACAGGAAGGATTTAATAGCTCTAGAATTCAAATATGTCTATATTTTGTTTCTATCCTTCACTTCTCCACTCACTTTTCAACCATCTTATTACCAGTGAGTCTGTCGATACAGTATATGTAGAGTCTGTTAAGAAATATTTATGTACAAAACCTAGGAATAATTTCTTCCCTGGGCTTATCTTGTTGGATGTAATGAATATTGCAAGATTAAAGGTTAGAATGCCACTAGGCTGCACTTCAGCCTGGTGTTAAGTTTCATGCCATATGAAATGTGTCAGTTCCATCTGTTTGGGAAAGGAAAGGTGGAAGTATCTAGTGATTTTAGGGAGATGAACAAAAAAATAATTTAATATTTGAGATTCACACAAAGGGTATATTATAAATATAAATTTAAAATGTTAATAGCCAAACCAGCTACTTTTTATTTTTTAATAATTAGAGATGCTTAATTTGGAAATATAAAACTTCTGAATTTCACAAAAATACTTTGTAGCCATATTACATATTCTATTAAATACATTTTCTTTTAAGGTTTAGTAAAATAAGAAAGGAATAAAGGAAGGTCAGAAAGAAGGAAGGAAGGAAAAAGGGAAGGAAGGAAAGGGAGAAGGAAGGAAGGAAGGGAGGGAGGGAGGGAGGGAGGGAGGAAGGAAAAGATAGTCTTTGTCATTCTTTTTAAAAAACTCTAACCATATTTCTATTCATAACTCGATAGGATTTATATGTCTAAGGAGACTACCAGTTATTTCTGCAATTACTATATAGTTAGCAACAAGTCTCATTGTCTTTCATTAATGAGGATTGATTGATTGATTGATTGATTCCTATGGGGGAAATGAAGTGGCTCAGCTTCATTCTCCAAGCTTGAGTGGGGTTTAGGTTTACTCCATATGTCTTCTGAATCTGGGACCAGAGGCCCCCCTGCAACACCTACAGAGTACTAGAAAGTTAGCAAAACATATGATGTTTCTGAAGACCTACACTGAGAAATGGCATATTGACATTTCTGCCCTCATTCTCTTGGCAAGTGTCATCTGGCAGTCCAACATCAATAGAAGGAGGAAGAACATTCCATATATGATGGGAGGAGATACAAAGTCAAATGTTGAAGAGCATATGTGTGTAATTCTATTAAAAGTGAGGGAGAATGGGGACAATCATCCAATCTACCACTGTTTTCTAAGGATATCAGAAGAGCCATCATGGGGAGGTAAATCCCCATGATTTAAATATGAATCAACAAACTTTTCTTCAACACCTATTATGTTTATGAAGGGCTTATTCTGAGTTGCTTTTGAAACTAATTTAATGTTTAGTTTGTCTCTAGGATAACTTTGAATGGTTTATAGGTTCAATATTCAAACTGTATTCTTGGACCAAGGAGGCAAAAACTAAGTTGTTTTATGTGTATTGAAAATAATTTTTTGTTAATCATTGAAGTGCTTAAATGTTCTAAATAAATGAATGTTCTTTTAATCAAAAGAATTATCTTCTAGTTCTTTTGTGTATATAACATTTATAATGAAATGCCATATACATGGCAGGTGCTTATGGACTTAATAAAAGTCCATAACTTTTTTCTCACTAGCAGAGCAATACACATTAATTATTATTCTAATGCATATTATACTATATTTGATTTAAATAATTTAAAATAATAGTATATTTAATTTAAATAATTTAAAATTAAGCATCTGTATTTTATCATGCAGATGTTCATGCATATTTTCTTTTAAAATTATTTTAGAGCACAAATATATTTGGGAATTATTATACAAAAACATATATGTATAAATATAGATCTTACTGTGAAGAAAAATTATATATTACATATGTATTTTATCTTTCATACATGAAATATATCTTATCTATCTATATCTATTTAAGTCCATATTTATTTAAATATATATCTGTATATATTTTATTGTGAATGAAAGTAAAACCTGGCTTGATTTCTAACTGCAAAATAATATGACTGTGATCAAAAGAGAAATTATTTGTGTTAAATGATTAAAACTACTAAAGTTTATTAAATTGTATACTTTAATATTATCACTAATGTTTTATAGTGATGTGGAATATTATATAACTAACCTTTATATTTAAATTTAGTTGCATTCACGAAGACACAAGTACATTTTTGGTTTGAAGTCTAACTTAACAGGCTAACAAAAATGACTATCTCTATTATAATTGAAACACTGCCCCATGCATCAATATAAGTATTCTTTAGTTTTTACCCAGACTACTATCCACAAACTGCTAAAGATTTTGGAGTGAATAAAAAAAGTGAAAATTTGAAAATCATCTTTTTTTTTGGTACACCATGTTAATTTGGAGACTATGCAAATATTCCACAAGGAACTCCATAGAAAGTAAAACATTTAGCTACATAGTAGGGTAAGACTTATTATAATCAGCTCTAGGAACAAATATTTGTGTATAACTTTTATGAAGATGGTTGTACTAGTCAAGATGTCCTACTAGCCAAGTAAAGACACGTAGTCAACCTAGATTTAAAGGTCAAAAAATAGACTTGCTTTTGATGGAAGGGGAAGTATTTAGAGTTAATTTTGTAATCTGTTTTAGTCTTGACCATATTTATTTATTTTTTAAGATTTTATTTATTTTTATTTGAGAGAGAGAGCAAGAGTGAGTAGGAGGGAGAGGGAGAGAGAATCTGAAGCAGACTCTGTGCTGAGTGCAAAGCCTAATGTGGGGCTCAATCCCATGACTGGGAGATTGGGACCTGAGCTGGAACCAAGAGTCTGACTCAGTCCTTAACCGACTGATCCACCCAGGCACCCCCATCTTTACCGTATTTATAATATTTCCATTTCTTATCATGTGCAAAATATAATCACTTCTATCCAAAGATTCCCCAAATTATCATCCAATTATGGCATCAAAATCCTAAGTCATATTTTGCATTACACTTATCATCTCTATTGGGTCCAAGTGGAAACAAAACCCTTCTGTGCAGCTTCTCAGGTGTGGTGCTTCTTAAGCTAGAGACCAATGAACTAAGGAAAAAATGATTTTCTTTTCACACTTGTAAGTATCATGATGAGCCAAATTGTGGCTAACTCTGATAAATCTTCCTATCTTGAAAATGAGAAATGAGATGCACAGAGCAGTCACTGGGTCCATAAACATCTGAAATTCCATAGGGTGCCAGGTCAGTCTACTCAAGCAGTAGTGCATATTGCTTCACCTTGTTCTAATCTGTGGGGATAGGTCCCTAGCTCATTCTCCATGTCTCTTGACTCCACCATATGGGATCTTTCCTCTGCCTCCTGAGATATCCCATTTTCTTCCTGAAGAAATTGCCAATGTTTATAGCTTAATAGCTTTCTCAACAAACTTCCTGCCTGTAGAAGGTTGGCAACCCCAACCAAGGGCATTATGAAATTTGAGCAATTTCAATTCCTTTCCTGTGAAAGTCACCACATTTCCCTTAAAAACTTTTGTGAGAATATTATCTTTAAGCTTATAGTACATTTATTAGAAAAAAAAATCTACAGTTCTTTCTGAGATGGACCTTTCTCTACTTTGTGTTTCAGCTTTATGTAAGACTTGTTATTCTAGCTGAATGGGTATATTAGGCATCATATTAAACCTTTTAAAGGCATTACTACAGAGCTTTATAGCCATGTCTTTGATATTAACTGTGCTGTCAGGAGTCCTTTTACTTCGAGAATCTTATACTAGCTTGGAGACTAGGTGTAAGTTAGAGTTTGTTCTCCATCCCAATAATTTATGGCTCCTCTGTAACCTTTTAAGATTATCCTCACAATTTTAACAATTTCTTCCATGGCTCACCTTTCTCCTAAAGTTCTTTATCATATGTAGCTCGGAACATTCAACTGACACTTTCAATATTCTGTCTGGGGATCTCTTTGGAAAGATTCACGTTTATTAGGCCACATAACTGCAGGTTACAGTTCTGCCAATTATTTAACAACTACATAAATAAGTTGTCATTTTTTCCCCACTCTTCAATAATAATTTCTGCACCATTACTCCAGCTTTTTCAAACTGCATGTTTGGAGATTTTTCATTTTTTGATTATCACCCAATTCCAAATCCAATGCCACATGTTTTAGGATTTGTAAAGACAGTACCCATTATAGACAACAATTTTTTTTAATCAGGTAATTTTTTTTTGTAAGCCATCCCTAAACTTAAAACTTGTAAGAGCATTGTTTTAACAATTTTTATTTAGGTAAAAGAGTCTGTGGTCGCTCTGGTTTGTTTAGCTTTGCTGTTCTCTGCTGGGCTTCCTCATGCCTCCAAGGTGTGTGAGTGAGTATTGAAAGCTGCTGTCTGGTCTTAGGCAGGCTGATTGGTTTAACTTATTATTAACAGCTTATTATCTGTTCCAGCTGATCTCAGTGTCTAGAAGCCTAGTCTAGCCTTATTAATATGTTTGTCTTATGGTTCAATAGAGCAGTGGCTGAGTAAGCTCATTTCCAAACACTTTTCAAGCCTTTGTGCACCTCACGGTTGGTAATGAATGTTTGACAGGCCACTGAAAGTCATTGCATGTAAGTCACTGCATAAGCCACTTAGATTCATGGCGTGGAGATATAGTTTACACATTTCCAAGAGAAGGGAAGTATTTGTGATCATTTCAACTCTAGCAATACATTTTCTGCTTGCTCTCTTGTTCTTCTGTCATCAGAAGGCAAAAATATTCTCCCAGGTAGTGGCTGGTCTACTAGGCTCAGCCTTACGAGGGATTGGATGTTTCTATTTGCCTTCCTGCACTTCTTTTATCCCCACAAGAAAAGCTTTCTCCACATAGCTTCTGTCCCCTTAGCATGGACTCCAGAATGGAAACATGTGGAGAATCTCTCAACCAACATGCAGTGAGAATCAGCCCAACTAGTTATGCAACTTGAAGCAGGACACCCAGCCGTGCCCAGTCTACAAAACCAGACACACATGTGTGAGGGAAAATAAATAATTGCTATTCTACGCCATTGGGTTTGGATTGTTTAAATGAATCAATAAATGGCTATACCATGCGCTACTATAGAGATTGACTGAAGACTTGACCTGTGCTTGCTGGGTTTATTTCCTTAGATGAACTAACAATGTTCGTAATGTTCACCTATTATTTATCTGTATGAACCAATACATTTTCTTTTTTAGGCCTCAATGAGAAGAACTGCATGTCATGTTAGGAACAAATGGAATCAATGTGTTTTTACTGCCATAACTCTCCATGACGAAGGAGTAACCTGTGGCCAAATCATTTTTTTTTTTCTTTTTTGGGTGAGCAGGATCTCTCCAAAGAATTCTAGAAATATCAGCTTAATATTTGTACAGTCAGATACCTGCTAGTGAATGCAAGGTCACATCTAAATAGTAAATGGGACATTTGGGGACCAATATTAAAAAGATTTTATTTTTTATTCAATTTGCGCATAGTGATTTTATTAAAAAGTTGCTTCAGTCTTTCTGTTTGGGTATTTGTTAACAAGAATTTATAGCAATCCTTGAAATCAGGATTTTTTCATACAACAAAAATTTTGTTGAAATTAATTTAGTGGATACTATGGAATGAACAGTGCTGACTTAAAGAATTACCTTCAGTACAATCCCTACACACACACACACACACATCCACACATGCACTATCCACTCACACACCAAGATATTTCTCACTAGGGCAATGTTTAACCCCCATGAATTAGTAAAGGCAGAAGCCCCAAGCCTGGTTCTTATATTAGCTTTACAGTCCACTGATTTATGTCTACAGTACATGATTTCTCAATTATATTTTGCTGTATCAAGACACACAAGGCTGATTACTTCCTTGATTCAGTTGTTATATTTACTCAGTGTTCTCCATTTTTATGTCAACATTTTCTCAATATACGGTCATTAAAACGTAGGGAATATATCATTTGAAATAATTATCTATTTGTTACGCAAAGACTGGTCCATATGAAGCCACTGGAGTGCAAATTTTTCTAGTTTCAGTGAATTCTACTAACAAATTCTACAATATGCATTTGTTATACAAACTATATTAGACCATGTTTTGTGGTGTATTGAGAGAATTTATAAAAGTTGATGGCTATAGGAGCAGAAATGATTCTTTGGGAGTTTGAATATTGCTTGAAGAATTCCCCACTTTCTCGAAATCTGACCCTTCAGATGTTATTTCCCAGGAAGCTTGTGGGTTATCAGGCTACAGGAGCCAAATGAACAGTACCTTGTAAATATTTCATGGTCATATCATGGTTCTGAGAACAGTGAAAAATGATCCTAGGGTCTTGAAAACATACTAGATCCTAGGTTCAATCATTTGCTTTGATGGGAAATCCAGAGATTCATAGGGCGCTTGGGTGCATTTCATTTTCATTGGGTGTTTTATTTCCATTTCTTATTTTATTTGGAAGGCCTTACTAAAGTATTTATTTGTGAAACAGTGGAATCAGACTTCAAAAGGTAGGAGGGAAGGCTAGAAGGGCAAGTCTCTGAAGTTTTCCAGGCATAGCCCAACATCCCCGCAGCATCTTGTTATCCCTGGTGGTTGTGTATCAGCAGGTGCAAGTTGCCTTTGATTAAGTAATTGGGTTCAGAAAACTCTCAGGCATGAACATACAATTATAGCTTCTGTCTTCATTTTGCTCCTCTGACCCACAAAAAGACATCTGGCTCAACTGTACCATTAGGAATGAAGGGGAGAAAATTGAACAAGTAATTCAAATTGTAGTTTTTAAATTTCTTACAAATCCTCTTTTCAACAAAGAAGAAACATAGGAATCTATTCTTGACAGCCCTTCAGAGATGTAACAGGGCATCTAAAATAAAATGTGTAACAATTCAAAAGAACAATTTTAATTTTTCAAAGTAAAACAGTTACACACATGCACAAGAAATAAAATGGCACATTAGGTTTGTGATCAACATTGACCAGAGAGAAATAGCCAAAATGAAATGAAATACTGAAGAATAATCATGGTTGTAGATGTTTTCCTTTGATTTTCTTCAAAATTTTTAAAGCTGCCATGTCAGCAGTTTCAAATTAAAAAAAAAAAAATTCTAAAATGCACATTATTTTGAGGTTTGTTGAGTTGTATACTCTGTTTTCATGCCCATTTTGAAATACAGCTGAGGAGGCAGATTATATTCTCCGATGCTGTCAAACATTCCATTTCTATCATTAAAATGGTAACTAACAGTTAATATCAGCAGATGGAAAATCATATTTATTCTTCGACTGGTTACCATGATGAACTGTAATCTCAGATCTTGCACCCAGGAATTCAGATATTTGGTATCATTTTCATGCTTTAAAAATGTGCATCCATATGTTTACGTGACTGACTCTTGTGTGGCAGGTCACACATGTAGCTACTGACATGACGTTTTTCAAACATTCCAATGCCTTCCCAACTTTATTCCACTCCTTAAACAATATTATGTCCTTAGACTTTTAGAGGCTGGTAGAATATTAGCATACAAGGAGTAAGATAATGAAGGGATGAGAAACAGTATTTTGGATATCCTATCCTTTATATAGTTCATTTTTCAATCTGACCTCAAGTAGAATATAATGGTTACTTCTGGAAGACTGTCAAGAGTTAAGAAGCAAATTACAAATGATATAATCTTGGGGTTAATATAGAGTATGAAATCAGCCATAATACCTGGCTTGCTAAAATGTAACACAGAGGCCACTGGAGGCGAGGGAGGGTTTCTGAGAAGGGTGTGGGCCTTTGAAATGCCGGGGCCCTGTGACCACTCTGCCATTGGAATGCCATGGGGAGTTACCTTCCCCGAAGCTCTCTTATCTCAAACAGCCGCCCTGTGATCTAAGAGATGTTATGCATTGTCTCTTAGGCTATGTTTAATAGAACACCCAGATTAGCATATTTTATCTTTCCCGTAAATCCTCTCAGTTTCAGTAAGACCCCTTGTCACACATCACGTGCTTGAGAAACAGTGATAAGGATATCCTGAAGGACCAATAAAAGCAGGAGCAAAGAAGAGCAAAGGGTCTTCGTCTCTGAGCGTTGACCCCCTTGCCTTCTCCTCTCTTTCAAGGCAAAGTTTGGAGTAATCTTTCATCCATCGGTACAGGGATTGCTGGCCATTCCCAGCAATATAAAAAGATGATAAAACTTTTTAGAGCAAGAATATTATTACTATAAATTCTTAATGAAAATTTAGCTTTAAATATAATTTTGTAAAAAAAATACACACATACAAACGCATATGACTCTATTCCTACCTTTGAGTGGAACTATTTATCATGGCAAGGAACTGTTAGAGAATTCAGTAGGCTTTCTGCCATTGTGGTAAGATGAATGATGAATCAGATGCAAGGCAGGGTTCCTTAATAATTTATTGGGTCATGAGTTATGGTTCTGTTCAACTGAAAATTATAAGATAGGTTTGCCTCAGGCAAAGAGCATAATGTATGCAAAAGAAAAATAGATTAAGCAAACATTCCATGAGTTTAATCATTTCAAACGTTATACTGAATAAAGGCCCTGATGCATTTGTCATTAATTCAGGGGACAATTTTACCTCCACATAACATGATCACAAGATGGGAGCTGTCACTACGGCTCTGTAAATGGGATGTTCATAATGAGTAGTCACTAGAAGTCATTACTCTCATTCAATGTTTTTCCTTGTGAACGAGGATAAGGAACAGTGCAGGAAGCAAAGCTTGTGGTTATTCTTTTCTTTTATGGAAAGTTATTATTTTTCTATCTCTAATTACTTGTTTATCCATTGACTTTCATATTCATTCAACATACATTTACTGAGCACCAACTTTGTGCCAGAGACACTGTTCAGAGTTCATGATGAAGAGCCACTTCTAAATAATTTTTGGTGGCTAGCACTTTTGAAGCAAAAACAATTTTGCATGGGCTTTCATAGACTAAGGCATTTATAAAGTTGGCCAGATTTGACCAAAATAATGAAATGCATAGGTAAGATTACAACCTCAATCTTTATTTAATTAATGCCCTTTCACATTCTTTGAGAAGTTAGCATATGTATGTTCTTATATACATAAAACAATGCTCTATTAAACAAGTTGGTATAAATAATATTTATTTAAAGGTTATAAGGCAATGTTAAATCAACCTCAAATCAATATGTATTTGGTTTCAGGCTCTTCGGTTTTGTTTCGGGAGGTTTTTCATGCTCCAAGTTGTTCTTTACCTGGTAACTCTTCATAAAATATATTGGTTCTGACAAAAAACAACAATAATAAAATCATAGTAGTCACATTAGTTTTATGTTCCTCTCTGATAAATCTCCAACCTAGGTCTCGATATACTGGGATATAGGAATCTCAAAGGAGGAATAGTATGGCCATATATTTTGACTGTAATGTTTCTCTGGCAGTGAGTTGTCCAAGAAATGTGTCTCTTGAGGACTAAGGGTCAGCCTCGTACAGGCTTAGGAAGAGACACGACAAACATTTCGGCTACCTATCACTAGGCCTTAGGATAACCTGGTGAGTGACTGTTCTATATTGGTCAGATGTAGGTGCCTCTTGTCTGAGGCTATCAGTGAAATCTGAATTCACTTATTGTCCCAGCCAGAGAGATCTGTTCATTTCTACAGAACACTGAAGAGAAGACCTATAAAACTTCTCAGATACAAAATTCATATTTTTGTAAAAAATCTAATTCAATCATTTCAAATATTTTTAAAGGTCATCTAATCCTTTTTTTCTTTTAAATATTTATCACATATTTTGTGCAAGAAACTCTATGTATTGCTGGTATATTACGACTGAACAAAACACTCAATAATTTCTACCCTAATGGACATTCTATTCTGACAAAATAAAAGATAAACAAATAGATAAATAAAATAAATTTTATTATATACTGAAATATGCTATGGGTAAATAGAAAACAGTGAAAAAGAATAGTGAGTCTTATGTAGTACAGTTGTACTTTTAGGTTTTTTTTAATGAATTATATGACAGTTTTAGTCAAAAGGTGATTTTTGAGCAAAAACTAAGGGGAGTTAGAACACAGAACTCTATCTTTGGGAAATGTATTCCAGACAGGGGGAACAAATCTTGTGTCTGACTTTGAAATTAAAGGCTTCGGTGGGGGTATATCCACCCTTCCAGGAAGAGAACGGTCTTTTAAGATCTTGGAAATACTTTGGTTTTACTCTGAATACAACAGGATCCTAGCACAGGTTTGACATATTTTGAAATAGATAATAGAAATATATCTGAAACAGATAAAAATCTGACTTTTAAAATAAATTGAGGAACAAGGGTAGAAGCAAAGATTATTGGAAAAGAAGATTATTCTCATAATTTATAAAATCAATGAAAGTGACTTGAACTAGGTTGATAGTGGCTGAGGTGATAACCAAGCAGCAGATTTTGGATATATACATATTTTTTTCACAGTGAAAGTGACGCAAAGGTACAGAGATTTCTTGCATACCCCCAGCCCCCACATTTACAAAGCCTCCTGCATTATCAACATCCCCAATGGAGTCGGACATTTGTCACAGTTGATGAACCTCCACTGACACATCATCATCATCCAAAGGCCATAGTTTACATTATAGTTCACTCTTGGTGTTGTGCATTCTTTTGGTTTGAACAAATTGTATGACATGTGTCTATCATTATGGTATCACACGGAGTATTTTCACTGCTTGAAAAATCCTCTGTGGTCTGCCTGCTCATCCCTCTCACTCCCTAAAATGTTGGTCAACCAGTGATCTTTTTACTGTCTCCATACTTTTGCCTTTTCCAAAATGGCATGTAGTTGGAATCATACAGTAGGCAACCTTTTCAATTGGCTACTTTCGCTTTAATATGTATTTAAGGCTTCTAAACGTACAGGCATGTGCTTGTCCTATTACAAAGAACATAATGGAGTATAAAGAATGACGGCAAATCTCAAAAAGAAGGGGTTGTAATTTACTTGATTAGATGTTATATCTACTTTATATTTAAAACTTAAGATTGGGGAGAGAGTATTCATTTAGTACTTTTTCTTTTACAATGCCTGCGGCATTTATCTTGATCACTGTGGGGACAGATGTGCTTCTCAAGAAACATGAATGTATAATTGTATTCAAAATTATGCATTTTCATTTCAGATAACAAAAATTATTTATTTCTTTGTGGCTCAAGTACCTTTTACTAAAATAGTCATTATGACATATCTTCCGTCTATGTATTGTTTTCAGCTCTATGATTTTTACATAAAGGAAAAAAAAAGTAAGGAGGGAAGCTATCTATTTTAAGTTGGGCATATAAACTGTTAGTTTGCATTTGATTCTGTGACTGAATGAATTACTGTTATTCTGAAAGAAGACACAAAAATCAGGGCGGGGAGTCACAGAAACATGTCAAGTTATATATAATTAAAAACCTCTTTAAAAAGTTACTAAATAAAACTGTCAAATTTTTAAATGTCTTAACTTTTTTTTAATAAACAAATGAAATTTGGCAAGAACATGACAATCTTACTACAATCTTATTTTAAAATTCCCTCCTTAATTTTTATACATTTTGGGAGAGTATAAATCACGTGCATGGGTTATATACATCATGCATGTCTAGAATATAAGCAAAACTGGAAGTGTTTTATTTGAGAATATATATTGGTATTCCCTTTATCATATATGTAGGACAGAGTCATTATTACGTCTGGCCAATAAATGCTGACTGCATATAGTATTTCTGATCCTGTACACTACACAGGCTCATTAAAAATTCAAGCAAAATGTTGCTAAAATGTTAGCTAATTTATCCAGGAATTGAGACTGTGGTATATTTGTAACAGTCAGACCTTATTCCCTATGAAATACTCATATCACTGATTTACCTTGTTTTCTTATGCACTAGAGAGAGACAGTTCAAAAATCAAAGCAATCAAGGAAATTATTTTTATTCTATTGCTCATAGAAGTAAGTCCCCTAAATTTTGAGGTATAGGAAGAGCTGCTGTGGATGGTTTGTGCACACTGCACAAACCAGAGGGCATTATTTGTGTAACTGCATAACGCAATGTCTCTAAGCTTAGGTCTGGTTGTGAGGCGCTTATTTTGTCCTAGAACTACATAACTTTTTATCTTGGACTGCAATATTTGATTTTGTTTCTTTAGTATTTGAGCTTGAGGAACATGATAATATGGCCTCATTTGGGAGGAAAGTAAAATAAAAATGTTAGGTAAACTTTTAAAGTCACCACTAGTTCTAAGGGACTATTATTTAGAGAGAATGAAGAACTTCCGCTCAGGAAAAAAAAAAAAAAAAAAGCTGTCCTTAGAAAGTTGAGTATGGGGAAATAGTCTGTTCTCCAGAAGTCTTCTATTTTAAAATTACAGATCCATATCCATGGATATGGGAGTGGAGGATCCAATAAAATCACACGCTGAGAGTTGACATTTTCCTGAAAAAGTAAATACAGTACAAGCAGGGCATAGTTTAAATTATCACTTGATTTCACATAGGTAATCAATAGAAGATAGAACCAATATTGATGTGGGGACAAAATGCACTAAAATGCCAGATGCATAAAAATGAAAATAAATAAAATAAATAAAGTGCTAGATGCATGCAGGTCATCACTCTTTTTCTTTGATGTGAAAAATCTTTAATCTAAGAGAAGATATCATGGAAAGTGCTACAGAGATTCTTAATTAGAGATAGCAGTGAACAGAGCACAGTGGCTAAATCAGGCAACAGCATAGCGTGGACAAATAACTGAAATATTCCCAGGAACTAAGTCTATTTGTAAATGGTTGTAGCCCTAAAGCCTCTTTAGTGCCTAGAACATAATCACCGTGGATCACTGAATGAATGAATGAGTGAATATCCACTGACTGAGAAGTGGGAAAAGTGCCTGACAAGCCAGTGTATGGGTGTCGGGCAAGGGCTGGAGAGAATCAGGCGGTTTGAGCCCACTGGTCAGGTACAGCGGTTTGTAACTCAGGAACGTCAACAAAAAAATAGCAGAGACAATTAAGGATAGGTGTAACATTATGACATTTGAGTTGGCTGAGTTTTCACAGAAAGTACTATGAAAAAGAAAATCAATTAAATGTTTGCTTTATATAATGAGATTAACAAATAGTTTGCTGCAAATCTATCCAATCAAGAGGTTTAAAAAAGCTTGAAAAATGTTATTTGAGATAAATCTTCTGCAGAAGACACAGAAACAGAAGCTGCTCTTGTTCAAGTGGAGGTGGGAGCTCCAGAGCCCACATGGGGCTCCTGCCCCTTCCTCATAAGTAGTGAGGGTGCATCAGATTCTCATTTAGAAAGTTCTAGAACCCTCTTGAGCATATTTGGAGTATTAGCAATCTCATGTGAACAAATTTAATCCTCCATCAAAAAGAATCCTCTTAACCTCTTGCCAAACAACGAAAGTCACAGTTGTGGAACATATGTTTGAAATGCTGAGTTCTTTAGAACTCATGATTTATATCTACAGAGAGAGCAGACATGCACCAGTTTACCTGTATTTGTTTCATAGGCAACATGTAGATCTAAGAAACACATGTGACTCACAGTCAGGGAGTTGAGTAATTACCATATACAAGAGGACACTGTTGCAAGTCTAGAGTTTAACGTCCATGCATACTTTGTATAAATTTAAGCATTTTATAGAACTTTCGTGTTCCCTGACAAATTTTACTCTGTGTGAAAGAACCCAGATGGTGTGAATTCTAGGTTAAGTTTTTGTATTTTCATGACTAATGCAGAATGAACTTCATATAGATTGTAGAGACATGTCTTACAATTCTGAAGCCATATTTCAGAGACTTAATTGCCTATTTCTGTATATTACAATTATACATATAGCATTAATGTAACATTAGCTAAAAGGCCTGCCAAATACTCATGAAGTTAAGGGAAAAAGTTCATTTATATTTTAACTTTAGTGCTTTAAACAGATAACTCTGGAATACTACTCAATCTATATTAACTAAGACTGATAATCAATGCTTTCATTTAAACTTAAATACTAATGCATGCAGCAAAATTAAATCCGATGGCTTTGATTTTCTTTTCCTGGAGCTATTGGAAATTATTTGATCCATCTTTCTTAACACTCAAATCTGGTCCATTAAGACTTTGAAAAGGCAGAGAAATGCTGCATTAAAATTAAAAGCTCATATTCTGAAAAGCAGCTAGCTAAACTCTAGGACATTAAAGTCTAGATGTAATACTTTGGTTGTATATGAAGGAAATAAGCTATTATTGCTTTCGACCTTTAGAAGTTATGTTTTATGTATAGTTAAAATAAATAAACTTCTGTTTGCTGATCAATAAACAAGGCCATTTTTTTGGAGTCAGTAGAAATAACTGTGCATACATGAGGAGAAAAAAAAAGAACTGTGTATACATGAAATTTTAGGAAGTTAAACTTTGTACCCTACAGCTATTCAGCCCTATTCATAATTATTCTACTTTATTCAATTTTACACAATTATTTACGCACATCTAGCCATCTAATCAATTTCAGCCCTGTTTTTTAGCTACAAGTTTTCTTGACTAGTAGAAAAAAAATGTTGCTGTAGGTACTAGCGAATTATATTCTTTGTTAAAGTAAAATTATTTGATGTAGATATTTCTCTGACTCTTCTCAGGGTTTTGTGTCTTCTATTTTAATGATCATCTTTACACACTTTAACAAATCATGTCTACGGTCCTTCCAGAGGTGTCATTTTCAGTCTAGATATTGAGGATATGATGATACTTGACTACATTTTCTTATAATGAGCATCCAGAAATAGATTCCTACTCCATTTCTGTAGACCTTGCCAACCAATTAGAATGAAAGGACAGAAGCCTTGTTAGAATTAGTGAACCTATACTTTGGCTAAGCCATTCTTACACACCCTTTATGAAATTATCATTATTCTTATTCTGCCCTTCTCATGCATTAAGGTGGGCTATGTCAATGTACAATGCAGAAAGTTCACTGAGTTTAATTAGTAATCATAAGTATCTCTTCTAATAATATTAAACACCCTCAAAAATTCATTCACAAATTTAATAAACAAATACACTCTACCATGCCATTCTGTCTGAAAAGTTTTCTTTCCTGAGCAATTCTACATTTATTATTACAGTTTTAGGGAAATATGCTGGAAAGATAATGTTTCATATATAAACATAATTTAATTTGTATTTTTAGAATTTTTATTAGTTTTGGCATTTCTCTGAAGATTCACAGAGATCTTTTAGAAATTCAATATTATGTAACTATTAAGCAAGCATTATGAATAATGTGTTATTTTCAAAATGAGAAGTATCAAGGTATCTTAGTAATTGATAGTAATTTTGAAATCATAGGTAAAGGTGAAAGGACAATTCATCCCCAAAATAAAACTATAATCATCAGGATGATTTTCCACAAACTAAATGGAAATAATATAAAAGAATGGACTCTGGAGCCATATCACTAAAATTTGAGTCCTGGATTTGTGACCTTAAGCATTTAACCTCTATGATCTGTTTCTTCATGTTAAAAATGGAATAACAATTATCATACCTATTTTATAGTGTTGTTGTGAGCTCTAAACAAGTTAAAAAGAGCTCTGAGAACTATCTCATGCATGCGTATGATCTCTTGTTACTATTATCCAAACTCAGTAATATATTTAGGCTGAATTTCACATGTAAGCTATTCCAGAGGCAGTTTTCATTGCTCTTGTCAGAAGTTAATATGGAAATAATGTACCGGTCACTTACAGATTTTATATACAATTCACATATTCTTGCTCCATAGTAACACATATATAAAAGATATTTCAAGTATGTTTTATTTTTTAAGATCTGGCAAGAGTTTTGTAGAATGTACCATAGATTGGAAAGAAAATTTTCATGAAACCTACAAATCGCCTCCATGTTGAAAACATCCTTGTTTCTAATCAAATAATTCCAAAGAGGTCCAAGCTTAACTTAATTTCTGCTCACATATACAACTGTGCTATATTGTCTTACATATATGTATTTAATCACTGATTGCACAGGAATACCCAAACTGTCAAATAATCTTTTTCTATTTTTGTGGATTTCTTTTTCTTCTCTCAGAAGATACTCTTATTCTTTCCTAAACTTCCCTTGCTGCTTACAGATTTTCACCTTATGACCTTCCCTTATGCTTCACTTAAAAAATCAAGGCAATTAGGAGGGACCTAATTCACCTTTTCACCATCAAATGTGTCCATCTGCAGACACTTGTGCACAGACACTCTGCCTTTTCTGTACTTCCAATTAAAGGTCTTGTTCTGTTTTTTATTTCTTCCTTCCTTTGGTATTATGGATCCCATATTCTCTCAATTTTCCAAAGACAATTATCTTCCAACTCTCTGTATTATTAATTTCTCACTCACAACTAATTCTTTGGGGAAGTGAAATATTGTTCAAAATATTTCCTGCCTCTATTAACCCTCTTTAAAAATTCTCATCCTACTAGAGGATTATGTTCTGATTCATGCACTCATGTATTAGGATTTTCCATGTGACTTCCTTTGACTAACGGTACCACAGTGAGATTGACAGATGTTAACTTGTAGTGAGAGCATTAGAAGTATCATATGGTTTTTCCTATTCTTGCTCTCCTCTAATATGAGGAGAGTGATGACGCAGAGAGGGGATGTTATTTCAGCCAGAACTACACAGAACCTGGACTAAACAACAAGAAGCAAATTATACAAACTGACACGAATGAAGCAAATAAAAAAAATATATGGGGTTTTAAACTAATGAAACATTTCAGTCCTGGACAGTTTGGGATCGGGGTCTGTGTTTTTCCCTTCTGTTCTAAAATACATTCACCATTTTATCAAGGGATAGAAACCCAAAAGTCGGATCAACCAACATATTCAGAAGTTATGTCTTGAGATCACTTCAAAAACTGCTTTTCAGATTGAAAACTAATAATCAATCCTGCTAGTTCTTTTGTGATACTAACCAGACTGTCTGCTTCTTGATCTTCTGCCACTAAAATCACAGTATGAAGATGTGGATATGCCTGTACTGTGTGTAATGTCTTTAGCGTTCAGTATTGAAAGACAACAATTCTATATCATCACTTGGAAATTTACCCTAAACTTAGATAAAATAGTTTCCAAACTCTGATGATACCTTCAGGAAATCTGTTAATAAATACATGAATCCTTCCTTCCTCCCTTCCTCCTTTCCTTCCTTCCTTCCTTCCTTTTTTCCTTCATGCATTTAATACTCATAACTTCTTACCAAGTAATATGCCCTGAGACATATGATAGGAATACAAACACATAGGAGACACAGTCCTTGACGTCAAGAAGCTTTTAGTTACAAAAATTAAGCAGAGCTGAAAATAAATTGATACGATAAAGTGTTACAGGTATCATTATAGATTCATACACAGGATAAGGCATTAAGAAGTGTATAATCAATTCTACTAAAAGGAAACAAGACACATTGATAGAGTGCTGCTTTTAGAACTGATTAACCATAAAGGTGGAGAGTGGTCCAAGTGCCAAGGAACAGTGGTCATGTAAACAAAGACAAGGAAGTGGGAAGCATCCTGGAATGTTCTGGGAGTCAGGAGCATTTCAAACTATAGGGAACAAATTGAGGGTGGGGGGATGGGGTAACTGGGTGATGGGCATTAAGGAGGGCACATGATGTAATGAGCACTGGGTGTTATATGTAACTGATGAACAGCTGAACTCTACATCTGAAACTAATGATATACTATATGTTAATTAATTGAATTTAAATAAAATAATAAAAAAATGGCTAGTTTCATGTGTGCGGAAGTAGTGAGTAGGGAAACTTTGATTAAAACTAGAGGCATAGGGCGCCTGGGTGGCTCAGTTGGTTGAGCAACTGCCTTCGGCTCGGGTCATGATCCTGGAGGCCCAGGATCGAGTCCCGCGTCGGGCTCCCTGCTCGGCGGGGAGTCTGCTTCTCCCTCTGACCCTCCCCCTGCTCGTGCTCTCTCTCTCTATCTCATTCTCTCTCTCAAATAAATAAATAAATAAATAAATAAATAAATAAAATCTTAAAACTAGAGGCATAGACTTCTTTCCTTTGTAAGTGATTAAAAGCGCACACTAAGCATGCCATTTTAATTGTCTATATCTATAAGAAGTTTATTAATTACACCACGAATCCATATAAAACATCTCACTGCCTTTAGGAGCAGCTTTCATGGATATATCACAGTGCCTAGAAGACACTTGTCTTTATGATGTTGATATTGTAAACTTAAGTCTGTAACATGAGAGTAAAAGTTTTAATTGTGTCCTAAAATTGATTTAAATTATTGTACTAGAAAAGCAAAAGACACAGGACACTTTTGAGATTCCAGGAATGGGAGTGTGGCATAGGAATAAAGTTACTGCAAAACAGTTTTAGGATGTGCTAGGATGGCCACTTGTCACCAAGTTAGAAAGTAACTCCATCCACCCTCGAATAACTTTTTAATTGACTATTAGGCATATTAATTAGGGTGAAGAATAAAATAGACTTAGATCATTACTGTGAAAATAAACCAAAATGAGCTTTTAAAGTTATGTAAAATATTAAGATAGAATACATTTTGCCCAGAGAAAGATTTGTTTTTTGACTATGTAAATAGAAGGGTATAATTGCAAATTAAGTTTATTATCATTTTTATGTCAGCATGTTTTTCTGAACTTCTCACTGGGAACATTGATGAATAAAGAATTACAAATGGGCGTGCTTCATTTCAGAAATACATCAAATGTTAATGCACTATAGAAAGCTATTCCATAAAGTAATGTGAGCATCTGTTTTTGAGAACTTTTTTTCAACTAATATCAATTTTATTCTGCATGAGTTATTTTTTTCTTTTTTTGTCCTAATTTTCTTTTAAAGAAATATCATGGAAACACTCTGAGACATGCAAGAAGCAGTTTTTGTATTAAGAAAATTTGACTTTATGCAGGTGTGTCCAGTCCAATGGCCTTTTTCATGTATTTGTTCTTTT
Organism: Halichoerus grypus; assembly: GCF_964656455.1. NCBI lineage: Eukaryota > Metazoa > Chordata > Mammalia > Carnivora > Phocidae > Halichoerus > Halichoerus grypus. The sequence goes on from NC_135724.1 coordinate 10,129,578, forward strand.
GTTTTTCTGCAAAATCCATCATTCATCTCTCTGCACTTTAAAAATTTTTTTACTCATTCATCAAACATTTACTGAATATCTAGAATCTATTAAAAACTGTTCTAGGATATGGGATTTCAGTGGCAAATCAGGTCCACGTGGCTTCTGCCCTCACACATGTTACCTCACTTATATCTTAAACTTCACAAGATCCATTGTAACTATTTTCTAGATGAGGAAACAATGTCTATGATCACAATGGTGGAAACCTGTCAAATTTAAATAGCTGACAATCTTTCTCTCCTAAATCCCTTTACGTACTCATTAATACCAGAGATTTCTAAGGCAATAATTTAAAATTTTTATTTTTTTATTTTTATTAAGTTCTTTTTTTTTTTTTTTTTTTTAAAGATTTTATCCATTTATTTGAGACAGAGAGAATGAGAGAGAGAGCACGTGAGAGGGGGGAGGGTCAGAGGGAGAAGCAGGCTCCTCGCTGAGCAGGGAGCCCGATGCGGGACTCGATCCAGGGACTCCAGGATCATGACCTGAGCCGAAGGCAGTCGCCCAACCAACTGAGCCACCCAGGCGCCCTATTTTTATTAAGTTCTTAATTTTAATTCCAGTATAGTTAACATACAATGTTACATTAGTTTTGGGTGTATGATTTACTGATTCAGCAATTCTATACATAACTCAGTGCTCATCATAAGTGTATTCTTTAATCCCCACTACCTGTTTCACCCATCCCCTCCACCACCTTGTTTTAAACTTAACACTTCTTTATTGCCTGTATCAGTTTGGTGGTTAACAGCATGTCAATTAATTCTTATAAACAAGTTCTTAAAAAAAAAAGTGTATTGTTATTCCCATGATAATCACCTTGGTCCACACTTTTACGATTGCGTGGTTGCAATAATACAACCTCCTCTTTAACTCCATAAACTACCTTTTAGTCCAGTCACTCGACCCAGAGCAATGAAATCAGACTTTTAGTCCCTGAGCTAGTTGGCAAAAATAGGTAAGAACAAAATGGTGGCTTCCTCCCCCTCCCCCTTTTTTTTTTGGTTTATGGTTAAATCTTAAGAGGGTTTCCTCTCCCTGTGTTTATTTAATTTATATATGAGTTACTTATTTCCTTATCTTCTGATCTTATTCCTGTCTATAATAACATATTCTTAGTTGATCTTTTGCCATATATTGCGCTTTATTTCATTTCTTGGTTAAAATTCATATATATGTTTATTTCTGGTCACTTGGTTTAAACCAACCCATTCTTGCCCGGTTCACTCAGGGGTGGTTCTGATGGATGTCCTCGAGGCTCAGACAGACCCCCCAGTGTCTCTAGTCTTTATTTCTCCTTACCACATCAACTGCATGCTGTGTGAACTTCTATTTTTTTTAATTGAACTGGGTGATCACGCTCAATTGCCTCATGCTAGGAACACCTTAACCCTGCATCAGTCCATCCAGTTAGCTTTTCCATAGCAACTCAAGGACTGATGAAGTTTATGGCAAAGAAAAAATACTACTTCTCAGATTTGGTCCCTTTATCAGTTTCTTAATTCACATTTAACTGAGTCCTCATTAGTGCCTGGAAATTCTTTCCTTTCTAATTGCTGATTTCCCATCCCCTCTCTCTCTCTCTCTCTCTTTTTAATCATTGCCACTGCTGCTCATCCATAATTTTAAATAGGTGAACTCAATCTCTACTTCACCAACCAGAAATAGAAAAAAAAATCGGGAAGGATTTCCCTCAAAGTTATGCCAATGACACTAAAAAGTGATCTTAATGGATGCCTTTGCTATCAGATGCTAATGGACAAGAATTCCCTCAAGAATATAGTGAGTGCTATGTATTGTGTAAGACTGATAAATCACAGTCCTGTACCCTGAAACAAATAATACATTATATGTTAATAATAAAAAAGAATTAAAAAAATAAAAACTAAAACATGGGAAAGAAAAAAAAATAAAGAACAAAGTAGTTCTCCTAGTACCTTGCTTTAGATCCACCCTCTCTCCCCAATCCAAGATAATTTGCTTTATGGAAATAAAACACCTTTAAAAAATCAGCTTTTCTTTTTATTGAAGTCTTCTCATTAATATTAAACACAGTTAAAATATTGTATTTTATAAACACAGACAAATGCACATGAAACTCCTTTCTCCTGACCTCATTGTTCTCCCTACTATTGCCCAATTTACCTCTCCCCAGGAAGATTAAGTCTTCCTGAAGGGTGACTTCACTGCAGCTTCAGTCATTCACTTCCTGAGTATTTCCTTAACTCACTGTCACCTTTGCCCCCAGCAGTCCGTTGTCACTAATGTAATTAATGATATTAGTCACTAATGACACAGATACTACACACTCCACAAAAATTAATTTAAAATAAATCACAGACCTATATGTAAAATGCAACACTCTAAAACTCCTAGAGGAGAGCATCGGATAAATTCTCTATGACCTTGGGTTCAGTGATGACTTTTTTGATACAACAAAGGCATGATCCATGAAAAATACTTAATAAATTGGACTTCATTAAAATTAAAAATTTCTGCTCTGCAAAGGAACCAAAAGAATGAGAAGATAGCCACAGAATGGGAAAAAGAATCTGCAAAAGACATTGGCTGTTAAAGGACAGCTATCCAAAATATACAAAGAACTCTCAAAACTCAACAATAAGAAAATGAAAAAAACAGATTAAAAATGGGCATAAGTTCTGAAGAACCTCACCAAAGAATATATAAAGATGAAAAAAAATCATATGAAAAAATGCTCAACAACAAATGTCATTAGGGATTTTATAAATTAAATCAACAATGAGAAACAACTATGCACCTGTTAGAATGGCCAAAATTCAAACCACTGGAGCAGCAAACGCCAGCTGGAATGTTGAGTGACAAGAATGCTCCTTCACCGCTGATGGGAATATGAAATAGTACAACCGCTTTGGAAGGCAGCTTGCCAGTTTCTTACAAATCTAAACATATGCCTAACCATATTATCCAAATTAAATGTTGACAACGTTTCCATACAAAAACCCGCAGGTGGCTGCTTATAGTGGCTTTATTCATAACTGCCAACAATTGGAAGCAGCCAAGATGTTCTTCCATAGGTGAATGGATAAACCGCGGTACATCCAGACAATGGAATATTATTCCGTGCTAAAAACATATACAGGTGCTATCAAGCCATGATAAGACATGGAGGAACCTTAAATGCATATTAATAAGTGTAAGAAGCCAACCTAGAAAGCTACATACTGTGAGTCCAACTATAAGATATTCCAGGAAAGGCAAACTATAGAGACAGCAAAAAGATCGGTGGCTGCCAGAGGTTAGGGGAATGGAGGGATGAAGAGGTGGGTCACAAAGAATATTTACGTCAGTGAAATCATTCTGTGTGAAATTATAATGAGGGATACATGTCATTTATATTTACATTCTATGTTTTTCAAAACCTGTAGAATGTACAATACCAAGAATGAACTAGATAATGTAAGCTGTGGACTTGGGATGATGATGGGTCAATATAGGTCCATCAGTTGTAACAAATTTATCATTGGGGTCCTGTAATTTGATAGGCCAGGAGGCCATGCATGTATGCGGGCAGTAGTATATGGGAACTCTCTAATCTTTCCACTCAATTGTGCTGTGAACCTAAAACCACTTTTAAAAAACAAAGTCTATTAAACAAATATATTATCCCAATTAAAAAAAAAAAAAAAACCTAGGGGTAAATTTAACAACACTTGTACAAGACTTCTACACTGAGTACTACAAAATTGTAGTGAGAGAAATCAAACATTATCTAAATTCATGGAAAGTTATGCAATGATAATGGTCCAGAAGACTCAACACTGTTAAAATACAGATTTCCTGAAAATTGAGCTACAGGTTGAACGAAGCCCATTTGAATTCATGGCAGGCATTTTATTTATAAATGCATGGATTATATAATTTATATGTTATACAAAATAAACTAGACTAACTGAAATAATTTTGAAAAAGTGGAACAAAGAGAAATTACACTAAAAAATTTCTATACTTACCTTAATTCTACAGTAATTATGAGAATGTGGTCTTGTTGAGATAAAGGACATGCAGATTTTCTAAAAAATATCGTGTGAGAGTGGCAAACATTTCTGTATAGTACGAGAGTAACTATTTTTGTCTTTTGCAGCCACATAGAATTTCCTTTGCATATTCCTTTGTTATTTTTGTTGTTTGTTTTGTTTAATAACCTTTAAAAGTGAAAAGAAACATTGTTAACCTGGTGAGTCATGAAAAACAGGTTGCAGACCAGATTTGATCATGTGTTTCTACACCTGATATAAAGAGTCCAGAAATAGGCTCAAGCATGTATGACCATTTGATTTGAGAAAGGTGTTAATGTAATTCATTAAGGGAAATATTTTTTTCTACAAATACTTCTTTATTCTCTAATGTAGAGTAAACTTACTTCTACATTAAACTCTAGAATACCTCTAACAGTATCAGTGTTTTTGATTTTTATTTGTTTCTTCAATGGACTATCTATTTTATTTCATTTAGAGCTTCACTACATGTTTTTTTAAATCACATAGGTGCATTTATGGTTATAATAAGATAGTAGTTTTCCTAGTTGCATGGAATTTATTTATTTTACAAATGAAAAGAACAAATAAAATAACATTTTTACTGATACTTTAAAATTCTATAATGTTTTGAAATTTGAGGAAAAAGTTGTATGATAGCACACATTTGTTATGATTATTATAATCCTGTTGAATTTTTATCTGCCATAAACTAATTACAGATTTGAGTAGCATACATTGTTATAACCTATAGATCTTGTAGTTAAAGCTACTGAACATGTTATACAATATAAAACATTATATTTGTCCATTCAAAGGTGTGCTGCATATTTGAGGAGTAATAATAATATATTAATTAAGAAATAATATACTTATTAAGAAAAATAAAGGAAACAATTACAAATTTATTATTAAACTTGGTTTAAATCACAAATATCTCATCTTTCCATGACTTCAAAAAGGCAGACATAATTTCTTTAAAAGCCCATGTAAAATTGTGATGGGACTATTTTGCATGGGACCCATTTGGACTTGGGAAATTCACTAACTTTTGCAATATTGTGATTTATTTTATATATATTTATCCTAAGATAACATTCTATCTCATGATTATTATAAATTTCCTTTATTCTTATATGTGTCAAAGAGGATTTGTAAAAGACATATCACTTATCTTTTTTAAAGATTTTTTTATTTATTTTGAGAAAGAGAGTTAGAGAGAGCACACACGTGCAAGCAGGGAGAGGGGCAGAGGCAGAGGGAGAGAGAGAATTTCAACCAGACTTCATGCTGAGCATGGAGCCCAACACAGGGCTCGATCTCAAGACCTTGAGATCATGACCTGAGCTGAGACCAGGAGTCGAAGGCTTCACTGACTGAGCCACCCAAGAGCCCCTAGAGGATTTTAATTAAATATCAAATACCTATAGCGTGTTTTACAGATAGAACAATAATTGAATGAAAAACTGAGTTAATATTTTGCAATTTTAATAACAAGTCTTTTTAGACAACCATATTTAAATCCATATGACAACCTTGCCTTTCTTAAAATTTCCATTAATAAAAAATAAAGTTCATATTGATATGAAAATGTTTGTATCAATGCCTGGGCCTTGCCAAAAAATTGAAAATAGAAATGACTGAAATATAATTAATTAGAATGAATCTCCAGTTTTCCCCAACCTTGACTCTAACAATGAATGAGAGGGAAACTGTATACCGGCAGGAAGGTGATAATAAGCTGATGGCTACTTAGGGACTACAAATGGGATCAGGGTTCATGAGAAATGAATAATAACTGATAACTAATTCCCACTGTAAGTAGCCCAGAAGTATTCCAAGTCAAGAAGTTATGCAAATACCAAAAAAAATATAAAGATCTTTACAAATGTTACTTATAATTATTAAACTTTCCCAAAGTGTTTTTTACTTACATTCACTTCTGCCATTATTCCCAAAATTTGGTTGACATATCTTTATAATGCTGGGTTGCTAGTTTACTTTTCTTTCCTATAATGTAAACATTTTAATTTAAAAAAAAGGGCCATGGAATCATAGTAAGGAAAATATCCTATAATTTCATGAAGTCTGTTGATAGGAATCAAGAGAAGGTGAGGGATAAGAAAACATCCCTGCCCAACTGTGCAGGGGTAAATCTACCCTTCCTGCAATATGTACCATGTGTGTGAACTTGTACAACAGATTTCTCTGTGTATTTTCTCATCTAGAAAATCAGAATGATAATTACATACAATTCATAGGTTTGTGTGATAATTAAGAGTGTAAATGTGTGAAAAAACTCTTAGTAGTGTCATCCCTGAGCAAATATCTCCTATTTTGATTCAGTTATATATTACCATAAATAATATGTCGAATCATTTTGTTATTACTATTTTGCTTTTGAAATTGAACTATCATGTAAGGCCAAAATGATAGATGAAATAAGACCTAATAATATCATCACATTATTTCACTAAACCTCTTTAATAGATTTTCTATGGTCACAAAGGTTATGGTTTTCACTAAAACTGGGCTATTCCATTGTATTTATTACAAGAAATCCTAGCTGAAGCATTTAAAATAATCACAGGAAACTTGTAATGGGTGCTTCAGACAGAAGGGTGCTCAGGGAGATCTGTTCCCAGGCTATATGTTAAATATTTATGATATCAAGGTCAATACTTCGTCAAAAGGAGTTTGGGAGAAAATAATATAAGAAAAAATATTCTGGAAAATTATCTGTGGGATAATATCACCTGGAGATTTCCTAGGGTAAATGATCTTTTCCCACACCATTTTGTTCTTTTTTTTTTTTTTTTTTCAATACTGTTTCTATGTTTCTGGGGTAAATGGAAATTATATGTTGACACCAGTAATTAACATCATAATGATATTGCCGGAAAGAAACCAAATGCAATCTTGATAAGAAAAAATTGATGCTTGGCAACATATGGGCTGACAAGGTACAGAACTGTATGCAAAATAATAGTTATAAAGAATTTAAATACTAACACATAATGTATGGGGAAAGATTATGTAAATCCTATCATATTCCCTGTTTCCCTCTAAAAATATTCAATATCTTATTTGATGATATCAATTGATAAATTAGTCCTGATTCAAATAAAAATGAGTTTAACTTTGGAAAGATAGGTACTTCTATATTACAATGTAAGAAAATGTACTTGACAAAATAAAAATGTTGAACAGCAGTATCAGTCAAGTGGCGGTTAACATGGATTTATCTCTCACATTTTGATTCTGCATATTTTCTATTGATTTATTTATTATTCATGCAGAGACCTTGAAAAATGATTCATTTTTGCTGATGGATGTAGGGGGTGGAACTGCATCATTGCACAGAAAATGCATTAACTGATACGATAACACAGTCATAAATGTAATAGGAGTCATTACTACCAAGAACTAGCACTATGATGCCTATAAACTTTTCCCCTGATTTTTAAAATGTATATGAAATAGAAATTACACCAAGATTTTAAGCCTATGGGGATTTACCTTATAGTCAGTAAATAAACGGAAATTAATCATCTCAAAGGCAAAGAGTTATTTTTGTTCTACAGGATATACTTTTTACTTATTTATTTTTCGTATGATTAAGGTGTGAAATAAAACAAGGTATGTGTAAAAATAAACAAGATGTGTGTATAGAAAAATACATACATCTATTAACTACTTATAGACAAACACTCATACAATATTTAGTTTGGCCTGCAATTATTAATGTTCCACTGGAAAACTCTGACCTACATTAAGAACCTATGATCAACTACATTAGTCAGGATTCTCCAGGATTCTTCCTTTCTTGAGGAAGAGAGAGAGAGAGATTTATTATGAGAAATTGTCTCCCCATAATAAATGACCAGGACAGTCAATGACATAAATCCCATTTGAAGGACTGAAGAAAATGAGAGGCAATATCCCAGATCAATCAGTGAGGCAAGAAAAAAGAGGTGGATTTCTCCTTCCTTAATATTTTGTTATAGTTGGGCCTTCAAAAGATTAGTTGAGGCCCACCCATATCGGGGATGGCATTCTACATTACTAAGTCCACTGATTCAAATCCTAATCTCATCCAGAAAACATTCTCATAGACACACTCAGAAATAATGTTTAATCTGGGTACCCCAAAGCAGGTCTCCTTGACACATAAAATTAACTGTCACACCAGATATGCTGATCACTAGAACAATCAAGAATGCATAGATTCTCTCACTTTTTGACCTCACATCTTGGCTTATACATAACTTTGTCCATAAAGATTTTCCTGTTTCCTTGAAATTTTATTATTTATTCATCAATACTACATTATTCCATAGGCTTTATGAGATGTTATCTTGATTTTACTCTATGATGAAAATGAAGATAGCTAACATTTACCAAGAGGTTACTTTGTACACATCATCATTCAATAATCTTACACTAAAACATGTTACAAAAGGATAACTTGGATTTCTATTCAGATTTAATATTTACTGTTACATATTCAAGGGATTCCAATTTTCACATAATATTAGGGTCTGTAAATTCTACTTGATAAAATCTTTACACTCTTCTATTGTGTGGTAATGTTACCAGACTCCAAAAGAAAATAAGTATCATTTCAAACAAGCAATTTAGCAATTTTCACCAATTCTTGATTAAGTCAAAATATCTTTTTATTTATTTGTTTTTTATTTTTATTTTTTTTTCAGCTGGGTACAGTATACTTTATTGAAGGTACATGACAAGGTAGGGCTCCTCAAGCCCCTCCTTTTCTTCAGGGGGTCTGGGATGAAAATTGTGTAGAGGTCAGGAGATTCTCAGCATGTTGGGGGATGAGTTGGGGTGAGGACTCCCCAGCAACTGAGGGCCTCTCTCTTCCTCTTGCTCTAGCTAGGGCTGGTGGTCCAGAGGCTCTTACTCCTTGGAGGTCATGTGGACCATAAGGTCAACCACCTGGTTGCTCTAGCCAAATTCATTGTCATACCAGGATATGAACTTGACCCAATGGTCATTGAGTGCAATGCCAGCCCCAGCATGGAAGGTGGAAGAATGGGTGTCACTGTTGAAGTAGCAGGAGACAACCTGGTCATCAGTGTAGCCCATCATGCCCTTGAGGGGACCTTCCAATGCCTGTTTCATCACCTTCTTAATATCATCATATTTGGCAGCTTTCTCTAGGCAGCAGTTCAGATCCACAACTGACACATTGGGGGTGGGAACATGGAAGGCCATGCCAGTGAGCTTCCCATTCAGCTCAGGGATAATCTTGCCTACAACGCTGGCAGCACCAGTAGAAGCAGGGATGATGTTCTGGGCAGCCCCTCAGCCATCACACCACAGCTTCCCAGTGGGGGTGTCCACGGTCTTCTGGGTGGTAGTGATATCATGGACTGTGGTCCTCAGTCCCTCCACCATGCCAAAGTTGTCACGGATGACCTTAGCCAGAGGGCCCAAGCGTTGGTGGTGCAGGAGGCGTTGCTGGTAATCTTGAGGGCATTGTCATACTTCTCATGATTCACACCCATCACAAACATGGGGGCATCAGCAGAAGGGGCAGAGATGATGACCCTCATGGCCCCACCCTTCAGGCGAGCCCCAGTCTTCTTCATGGTGTTGAAGACCCCAGTGGACTCCACAAGATACTCAGCAGCAGCATCATCCCCTTTGATGCTGACAATATCTTGCTCCTGGAAGATGGAGATGGGCTTTCCATCGATGACAAGTGTCTCATTCTCACTCTTGACTGTGCTGTTGAATTTGTTGTGGGTGGAATCATATTGAAACATGTAGACCATGCAGTTGAGGTAAATGAAGGGGTCCTTGATGGTGACAATATCCACTTTGCCAGAGTTAAAATCAGCCCTGGTGAGCAGGTGCCCAATATGGCCAAATCCATTTACTCTGACCTTCACCATTGTGTCTCTGCAATGCGCTGTACCGGAAGATGCAGCTCTCTGTGAAACTGGGAGAAGCAGAGAGCCAAAGATCTTTTTAAAAAGCCTTTTGAATGCAAGCCTCTAGTCATCTGGATGACTATTTAATTAAAAAATTTATATCATGAGTCTCTTTAAAATTATACTAATTATTTGCTTTAGAATTATTTCCCTACTTATTGTCCAGACTTTCCTTTTTTTCCTGCATTGTAATTCTTATTGCATTAGCATGGGTGTATTGGGGTTAAACACAGTTTTTGTTTCTATGTATATTTTCACGTTTGGGTAGAGAGATAGTTTTTCTGGGTACGCAATTCAGAGAAGGTATCTACCAAAGCACATTAAGATATTATATTGCCATCTTCTGGCTTTAATGTTTCTTGTTGAGAAAACTATCTTTCTAAATGTCTTGACTTTGTAACAGTTTTCTTTTCCTCTGGTGGCTTTTTAGGCTTTAAAGTTTTGCCTTCAATGTTTGCCCTGTTAATAAAATGTATCTGGTTGTACATTTAGTCTATTTTAATTAAAAAAATTTGTGCCTTCTGGATCTGTGGAATCATGTCTTCTTTGATTCTAAAAATTGTTGTCCATTTCTTTCTCCCATACTGTCTCTCTTCAGTTCTTTCTAATCTCTTTCTCCTTAAATTCATTTTTAAATTTGCACATTAGACTTTTGTTGCTTGCCTACCTTTTGATTCTGGGAGTTTCCTCTATGGGAGTTATATCTGTAAGAAGTATCTCAAGATCAGTTCCTCAACTGCAGCCTCAGGGCTGGTCTTTAGATTTTTGCCCCATGATAATTCTCCAAATCGATTGCTTTCTAATAGCCATGGATTTTTCTTTCACCTACTATTTGTTTACATTTCTCTTGTGTGTGTGTATCTGTGTGTGTATGGAGTAGGAAGCAGTTCCTTTCACGATTTCTCTTTCATTTCTTTGAATTTCAAAAATCACAGAAAATAATCTTTAATGTAATTTATCCACCAGTAGATGGGGGAACAGGAGAATATTTTAGATTTCTAAGTTTTCCATTCTCTTGGAATCAGTATTCCGCTACAAAATTCTGCCTTTGTTGTGGTTGTGATTGTGCTTTTCAAGTGTTTTGAACCCCAGTAAAAGGCATAGATCCTGATACATGTAAGGGTTTAATACATTATTTGAGCTGAATAAATAAATGAATGAGTGAGTAAGGGAGCACATCTCTTTCTATTAATACTGTCATATACATACTTTATGGAGGTTTTTGTTTACACAGAAAAGAATTTATTAATTTTATATGAAATGTTAAATATACAGGCAACAACATCTGGTAGTTTTACATGTTTACTGGTGATAATTAATATTTCCCTTGATACACCAATTTTACAATCCACCAAAAATATTCTAATTGTTGGCATTTTAAATAAATAATGTGGATGGCATTGCATATTGAAAACTCCAACTTTATCTAAGTCTACACTTAATTCAAATGAAACAAGACTGAAAGCTGACAGAGAACATTGAGGTGCTATTTCATGTCTCTGAAACTTATTTTTTTATAATGTTGGTTGCCATAGAGGCTTAAAATATCTCTTTGTGAGAAATATCGCATACTTCTCCTATAGCTGTTCACAGTAAATAATTTTTTAATATTTTAGGTTGTTGAGCATTATTGGACTTATTTAAGGGCAAATTCATTTGCACCAATATTTTCTAATCATTTTTTATTAAAATGAGATCTGGCTTTTATCTATTACTAGGGGATATCAGTGTTACTGTCAGTGTGTCTCCATGTATTTCAGAGAAAGTTTCTTATTAAGGAGTAATATTCCTTTATTTGTACCCACTAAGGTATCTGAACATAGATGGCCACCTGATGTGACACAATAAATTTATTTAAGTCAAACTAGAGAAAACTCTTTCAGTTGAGAAAAAACAAAAATATTTCCCTCATACTCCTTTAAAATAGCAGCAAAAAAGGAGATGAATTTAATTTGTAACTTTTTTTGTGGAGTTCATTTCCAAATACTCATTCCTTACTTACAAATTGAGGTTATTTTTATTTGCTTTCTTTTTTCATTTAATGGAAAAATATATAAACACTTTAGTATAATGAAATTTGCAATTTTTCTTCCAGCAGATATTTTCCATGTCCTCTTTAGATAATGCTTATAAGTGAGTTCTGCTTGGTATGAATCAGATGGTGTATGTATATTGGTATATGATCCACCATGTGCAATCACAAAACTTTAATTTGGAAATGGATTAGTAGTTACCTCATTTAATCTTCCATTATTTAAAATGTTTGCTCCTTTAAGATTCTTTTTAAGCAATCATTCAACCAACACTTCAAGTTAATTGGAAATTATTATTTATACAATATGTTAAATATGACCTAACAAATGCTCCGACAAAATATCTCCTTCATATTTTTGTTTGTTCTTAACCAAATTGAGCAATGAAAGGGCATATTTTGTTGGTAAATGTTTTAGTCATGGTTTATAAATTCTTCTCCCTCTCTTAAGGATTTAATAGACAAAATCAGGACACTATACATTACTATCAGGAAAAAATACTGTTACACATTTATCATGAAAAGACACATTATCTTTATATTACTCCTTTTTTTAGATATTTTGTAAGATGTAGATGTGCATCATTTCATTTAATATTAAAATACCCATCACATTTACAGCAAAATTGATCACTTAGTCATATTAAGCCATCTAAATTACATGACTACATTTATTTATTTGTTTGTTTTTTATTTTCATTTCATGATCCATCTTCCCCACCTTGCAAAAATGCTTGTATATTTATGTTTCACCTAAATCTATTCTACAACATAAAAGGACAAAAAACTATTTATCTACCAATTTACATCATTAATATATGTCGTTAGTGTGTCTTTCATAGAAATTCCATTTTCATTGTTTTGGCCTATGTGAGCACATACTGGAAGTACATTAGAGTGGCTGAATCCTCTAGTTTTTAATTAGAGAAATTAGATACCCTTAAAAACAAGCCCACTACTGTTTACCTGGGAGTATTCCCTCTCCACTCTGAAATGTCTAGACTTTAAAGTTATACAATTTGAGTGAACTGAGGAGAAATGTATGTTGGGTGAAACAGAATTCTTATTATGGTAGGTGGCTTTCCAAGTCTGGGAATAGTAGACATATTAGTATTGTTTTTCCTTAAAAATATTTCCAGGCATTTCAGCTGACTGGCTCAGTCAGTAGAGCACACGGCTCTTGATCTCAGGGTTGTGAGTTCAAGCTCTATGTTGGGCATGGAGCCTACTTAAAAAAAATAAAAAAATAAGAATAAAAAATATTTCCAGGCAATCCTTTTAATAATAGTGAAAGAAAATATTCACAACCATTCAAACTTACTTTTATGTTCACATGTAATAACTGCACCCTGATGCAGTATTGAATTACTTCTTTAAAACTTCACATTAGAAAATTATCTACCACAGCATATGTATTTCCTAAGATACATTTGTTGATGCTAAATGGGAAGAGAGCATTGTTAAAGTATCAAATATTTTTTAACTCTAATATTAACCATGGAATTCACTAGGGTTGCAAAGGAGAGTGCTATGAGATATCTACCTGGTGATTCATTTAGGAAAACAAGGCAACAGAATGTCTCCACATGTTACTTAATGCAGAACTATGGGCTTCTGCAGTTTGTCTCAAGATAATATCATAAATAACACTCACTCCCTGGTGTAGAAAAGTTTTAAAATAGTTAGACTTCATTGGATCTGAAGTAATGGAGTTTTCCACAGGATAGAAAAAGCACTGGTGCATGTAGAAGGGAAAGCCATCCAACAAATCCTTTTTCCCCACAACATTATCAGGATCGAGGTTTAATCAGAATTCTGCATTAAATGATGACCCAGGGGTAGAAATAATTTTTTTTTACATGTGATGAGGATATTTAATTACCAAATATTATTAATCTAGTCATTTATTCTCAAATTTGACCAGTAAATTTAAAATTTTACCAAATGTTAGAGAACAATAAAGGATAAATTTAGGTAATAAATCTATCAATCCTAACCATGCATATGAAAAAAAAAAAAATAGTTGACACAGAAAACCGAAGGGATATTTCAAGTAAAATCTCATCTGACATTTGCGAACATGCCTAATTGGAGAAGAGTAGCCTGCTGTGAAAAACCAATACTTGTATTGTTGTATTGTTGGAAATTAAAAATAAAAATAATTAATAAAAATGAGAAAAAAAGCAAAAAAGAAAAAAATCATCATTGTAATGTCTGGAGGAAGCTTTTTTTACCTGAGGGTTATTTCAGCTTCTAATTTAGAATAAATTTCATTATTTTTCCAATGAAATTGTTATGCACTGCAATTGCTAGGCTAGTCGTGCAGAGCCACAAGCTTGGGAAACACATAGTTTGCCAAGAAGGTAACTGGGTATGATTATCTGGAGCACAACACCTCGCCTGACTTGCAGGGACCATGTTGGTTGACTTTGGGAGAGATAGAAGCATAAAGGAGTGGCGAGTTCAAACCAGGCATAGCAGCTTGGAGGTCAGCATTACTTATTGATTATAACTGAGATTTTCATAGTTGATTTCTCCTTAGAGAAGGTGGCCTGGTTTTATATTGTAGCATGCATATTAAGATGAGAAACATCTGAACAGCTAAGGCCTAATTATTTGTCTGTGGTGTAAGTTCTTTAACTTTTCACATACAGCCAGCCATGAGGGTGGAGAAGCCACAGGTGAGCCCATGAAGGGTGGAGCTGACCGAGGCACAGCTGGTAGTGAAGTCATATCTAACTGTGAAATAAACAACTATCCTGCTGATGTTGAAAAATAAATTTTGGATTTACTCTACAAGTAATAGGTACTTGTAGGGCTTTTTATTGTTTGATGCCCAGCAAGGTGAAACCTCCCCCACCAACGAATATTCTAGAGCAGGGCTGTCCAAGAGACCTTTGTGTGACGACAGGTCTGCGTAGTCCGTAGGACTGCGTGTAGTAGCCAGGAGCCCCATGTGGCTTATGAGCTCTTGACATAAGAGAGTAAACCCTAAAAGTTCTCAAATTAAAAATTAAAAAAAAATTGTAACTGGTATGGTGACAGTTGGAAAGTAGACTTATTGTTATCATTTCATAATATATACAAAATACTGAATTATACCTGAAACTAATATAACGTTACATGTTAATTATACCTCAATTTAAAAAAGAAAGAAATATGGCTATTGCAATGAAGGGACTGACTTTATAATAGTTTTTCATTTTATGTTAATTAAAACTAACTCTAAATAGCCACATGGAGCTCCAAGATACACCTGAGCTACTGGAAGCTGGAAGAGGCAAGGAAGGATTCTTCCCTTTGAGGGAAGTGTGGCACTACCAGCACCTGGATTTGGGATTTCTGGTTTCTAGAACCAGAAATAGCTGTTGTTTTAACCATCAGTTTGGAGTAATTTGTTATGACAGCCCTTGAAAATTAATACAGATGTCTTCACTGAGGAATTTGAAACAAGAGCAAGTGGCAAAAAGGCCAGAAACAAGGAAGCATTCATTCACGAGCGGTCCAGCAGCACCAGGTACCACCCCGGGTCTGAGTGGTGGCAGCACCATTACTCTCACCAGACTGACCATGAAATACGATTTCACTGCCTTTCTGGGCCCTTGTCTCCATGGTCACCATCCTCACCCCAAGCCTGTTTCTTCAACCTTCCCTTTAATTGTGTGTCACCCAATATAATCTATTATCTGGTTTAGGTTAACTACAATCTATTTCAGTCATCTACAACCAAGAACTGAGGAACTCAATGGTTTTGAACAAGTTTCCAAAATAATACTTCTTGAGTAAAATAGTATTTACTTTTATATAAAATATATAATATATATTTATATATAATTAATGTATATAATTATTATATATATGTGTTCACATTTTATCTCTCAAAACTTGAGGCCGTACAAATAATGTGTGCCTCAAAAGTATGATACCCTTCTCAAAATAAAACACATAATGAGTTTTCCTGCTGTTTAGGGAAAACAGAAGTGAGAGCCTTTCTTCACATTGAGAATTATGTTTGCCATCTCAAAGCCATGGGTGAGTGGTAAAAGCAGCCACAATAGAAATGTAAATTGAGCTGAAATATTTCCTTTGGCAGCAGCTCACTATTAAAATAAACACAGTAATCTGTAGAAATGTCATATATATTAAGATTTTTATTTAACAATAGCTATGATTTTAAAAGATTATTGCATTAGAGAGAAAAATCATGCTTCACACTTTAAAAATTTAGCATTCTAGTAATCTGTAAGAAGTGTTATTTCACATTATTATGAATAATTCATATATTTTAAATGTATTTTTGTCTTAGCTAGAATTCAGAAACTGACAGTGCTAGGTGTACATTTTCATTATTTTCCTATTCTAATATTTTAAAAACCACTTTAATTTAAATGATCTGATCAACTAAACTACCCCAAAATATCCAAGAAAGTTATGTACATGATCCAGTTTATAGAATACAAATGAACATATAGACATGTTTTTATTTATTGTACTATTTCTGCTTTATTATTATTATTTTTTTTAGTATAGAATTTTCTTTACTCTCTCTATAATTATGGCTCTGGTAATATATTAAAAGTTTTTTTTTAATGCTATCTTTTCATTCTCAAAATTAAGAAACTGAGACTAGGATGTCCCTCTATCCTTTTGTTTCTTGCATGGTACATGGTTTATGTTCTCTATAGTTCTACAATTATTTTGCATCTACATTCACCTATGCAGTGATCTATAATGAGCCTTGATCTGAAATGAGGGGGAACGTTTAGTATTTGATAACTATAGGATATGGATCTCTTTTTCTTTCTTTCTTTTTTTCTTATGCATGTGATTCTGTCATGGTGAAATGGTTTCATTTTTATTCTGGTGTGGTCACAGGATGATGTTCTCTGATGTTAGTGATTTATGAAATTATCTGTTTTCCACACTAAACAACTTGGTCCAGCTGCGTGCCATGCAACCACAAGCTGGGAGCTCCCAGGGTTACTTTCTTTTTCTTTCTCTTTCCTTATCTTCCATTAGCTACATCCTTGGCAAGGTGGGGGATCCCCTATGTGATGGTTTCCATGGAAATGTCCATCTGTGTGTGTTTTTTTAAACTCATTGTTATTTAGATAATATCGCCATGAAATGTATACAGCCAACTGCTACAATCATGGTCATTCTCTATTTCTGGGTTGAGATAGTCACACTCTAACACACAATACCATGCAATATGAACATGAGGTGGTATACTTCTTAGGCATATGTTCTAGATATCTGGGAGGGATGGTGGGTGGAGAAGCACTCTTTGGATATGTAGCCATACATTTTATTTATGTATTTATTTATTTGCTTATTCAAACATTGTTTTTTTTTTATAAGGTATTAGTTTTGAATTGTGTTAACTTTGGATAATTTCTGATAGTATCAGTAGTTTCTATTAAGCCATTCGGGTCATGGCACCTCTGGACATATCTCAGTAAAGACAATTTTAGTAGCAGAAAACTGTGCTGTTCCAGCCCTGCCAATTACTTGAGAAAAGAGATCCACATCATCTCTCTGTCTTCATACTTCTGTCCCCCACTAGATAAAAAATACCAAGGGACACTCTGCAGGGGAACTGGCAATGGACATGGCAATGCCATCCTTTTAGTGATGTAGGGAAGCTATAGCTAGACTCATCCTCCATCTGCTTGTTACAGGATAATAATGATTCTGCTAATGCATTAAAACAAAAACAAAGGAAAGGAAGATAGGGCATTCAATATAAAGAAAGAAAATAAGATTTACCAGTGCAATTACACATTCAGGTAACTTAGTTCATTTACACTTATTTAAGAAGGATAATTCTTCTGGGGGCCTGGGTAACTTAGTCGGTTAAGCATCAGACTCTTGATTTCGGTTCAGGTCATGATCTCGGGGTCCTGAGATCGAGCCCTATGTTGAGCCCCGCCTTGGGCTCTAGGCTCAGTGGGGAGTCTGCTTGAGATTCTGTCACTCCCTCTCCCTTTGCTCCTCCCCACCACTCTCTCCACCCCTTCTTTAAAATAAATTAATTTTTAAAGAGAAAAGGATTATTCTTCTAACTGCACCTTTAGATTTCTGTTAACAGTTTATCACTCAGTTGTACTAAAGACATAAGTTTGAGATTTTTTCCTAAAAACTGGACAGATTATTTATAAATAATATAAGAGAACAAAGTCATTTCAACTGAGAACAGAAAGTATCTGAAAGCATGGACTCCCGATATAACAAAATAAACTGGATAGATGCTGAAGCTTACAAAGTCAGAGGTGTTGGAATTGGAGCTGAGAATGAAAAAAAAAATTAAGCTACACTATTAAAGAAAAAGGAAAATCATGGTGCTAATTCTGTATTTAACAAGCATTGTTATTATTGCATTCTGGAGAGGGCTAAGTATAATCATTGTGTTTCTGTCTAACTTTAAGAGGATTTAAAATGTTTAAGAGAATCTAGTATTTGCAACCTATAAAGAACTGGAATTGCAAAAAGCTTAGTTTATTAAGTGTGCAATCAGTGTTAAATGCTTTGGAAAATAGAATTGGTCATAGACATACATTTTGTATTTGTTAGATTATATAAGTATTACTTAACTATTATGAGGTTATGTCTAAATAGTAATAACTTTAACATTAGGCAAATTACGTTTTTTAAGATTTATTTATTTATTGAGAGAAAGAGAAAGAGTGTGTGTATGTGGGGGGAAGGGCAGAGGAGAGAATCTTTCACGCAGACTCCCTGCTGAGCGAGGAGCTGGACCACTGGATCCCACAAACCGTGAGATCATGACATGAGCTGAAACTGAGTGGACCGCTTAACTGACTGAGCCACCCAGGCGCCCCAAGGCAAATTATTTTTTAAGAAGGAAATATTTCTGTCTATTCGTTAAACTTTTTCAGAAGACATATTTTTCCCATTAAAGCTTCTGATTCTGGACCCTGATTGAAGTTCCATTTATTATAGCACTCCTTTTACTTTGTATTGCCATACAAGAATATTCTTGCAGGTACAGGGTGGTAAGATTTCAGGCCATCTGAAACTCCTGCTTGTCTCCATCATTCTTTGACACTCTATTACCATAAACCCCACCCCCTACAGTGGGCTATTCCTTTACCATATTTAGGTAAAGGAATTTTTCCTCAAAAGGAAAAAAAGGAAAAAGAGGAATTGTCTGAAAAGTACTTTTGAAATTACTCTTTCAAATAATATTTTTGAAAATCAAAACTTTTTTCTTTAAAAAAGAGAAGAAAGTCATTGGGTAATTACCAAGTGGGGGGAATTTAGGAGTTTCTAAATGCTAGAAAGGGGAAATTCATAATACTAAGCTAATTAAGCATTGAAAAATAGCACTTGGGATAAGACAGAATTAGTCCTGTGTCTACACAGTTGGTTAAAACGAGTCCCTTTGTTCACTAGGTAGGAAAGTGTCTTAATTAAGTGCAGTAAGAGTTTGATACCCTGAGGTTACCTAAAGTCCATGGTCTTTATCAGCTTCAGTTTATTAGAACCTGTTGTGCAGAAACATGATGTCAGTTTTTATATCTCTTGGGCAAGAGCTGTTGTAACCGGAAATGTTTATTTTATAATCCCCAGCCTTTGAAAACCAGTAAAAGAAAAATAAAGCTACGTTTCATCAGTTACTTGGCTCCTTTATATATTAATTTCACAAAGGAAAAAATAACTGAGCTCTGATTTAGACTCAGAAAAATGCTATGTACTTAGAGTGAGAAAAAAATTAGCTGATTGGAAGCATATGGATACTCATGATGATGATGATGGTGATGGTGATGATGATGTTTCTTGGCATGTGCTGAGTGATAACACTATGCTGAGATCTCTGCATATGACTCATATTTTGTCCTTGGAACAACCTTGTGAACTGAGTGCTCTGATTGCCTCCATTTTGTGGATCATTAAACAAAGCGTAGCAATGTTGGGTGGCTCCCCTCGGTGTGTACAGGTGGTGAATGGCAGACTATTCATTAAATCTAAGTATATCAAAACAAGAGGACAGACCTGTATCCAGGGCCAGCTTACTAAGAAAAAGAAAAATCACCCAAGCTCTCATAATTCTAATGATCAATAGTTTATATGTATGTAACAGAAGTACTGAGAACATATTTTAAGCTATATTAAAGTATAATACCTATGCTAGCTCCTATATTATCACTTTTAACTGAGTATATTTTCTTTAAATTATGTATAGTAAGTATTTGTTTCATAAGCAAATCATTCCTAGGAATGCTATCTTTGGATAATAAATAAAGTTAAAATAATTTAAAAAAATAGAGACTTCGTTTCTTTACTTAAGGTAATATTCCTTCAAGTAGAAAATCAGTAGTATTAAACTGAGATCTGAAACTTCTACTGACAAAGAGTAAAAAAAGTAATTTCTTTTTTTTTTTTTAAAGATTTTTATTTATTTATTTATCTGACAGAGAGAGACACAGCGAGAGAGGGAACACAAGCAGGGGGAGCGGGAGAGGGAGAAGCAGGCTTCCCGCCGAGCAGGGAGCCCGATGAGGGGCTCGATCCCAGGACCCTGGGATCATGACCTGAGCCAAAGGCAGACGCTTAACGACTGAGCCACCCAGGCGCCCCAAGAAAGTAACTTAAGAAAAAAAAATCCCCCATAATTTTTTTTCCGTTATCTGGACTATGTAAGTCAGGTCACTCTGAATTACATGTGTAAGAGAAATTCATACTAAAATATCTATTTCAGAATGATCTTGTATCTTTAATACAATAATTTAAAATTCATCTGTGGTAATTTAAGAAGTGAACTACTTTTCTATTTCATGTACAGTTGTTGTTTAAGTAAAAATGATCTTCTTAAAAAGAACAAATCCAGCCTCGTTCTGAGAGTCATCAACATTTAAGGATTTATAGGAAAATAGTTAATGTTTGCTATCCTGCTTGTAGCTCTGTGTTCTGTGGTTTCCGAATTGAGATGCGGAGCAGGCGTAGAGGAGGGCAGTATTCTGCCCCTTCTGTCTTGGTAAAATAGACTATTAATATATATGCATACTCAGAAAAATAATATTAAACAAATTTATCCAAAGGATATAAGGAATCTGGAAGAGACGCAAAAGACAGTGGGGCCCCGGTAGATGCAGTGGAAAAGTGAGGGGCTGAATCCCACAAGGAGGCATGTGTCTCCTGTTTCTGCATATTCGAGGCCCAAACCCAGCCAAGCTACAAAGGGAATCAGAAATGAGAGACAATCTGACAAAATCTGGTTAACTCCCTTCTGAAATAGGCAATTAAAGAAACAGAGAGGGCTTCAGAAAGGGTCTAAGTGAAATAAAAGTTGTGCCTTCAAGAGGATGGGTGTCATGAGCACGCTATGAAGGCACACACACGAGTTATGTCTTTCCACAATGTCAGTTTTATTCAATCATAAAGCAAAGTTAATCACAATTATAAAGCAGGTTCAGGATTCCAAACTCAACGACAATTCACCATGTGATTAAAGTTGGCTTCTTACAGGGCACACAAAGCAGGACAGAAGACAAACCACACAACGAGCAGGATAACAGAAGGGTGCAGGACGTTAACGAACCCAACGCGGAGTCAGTCTGTGGGCGTGTGGTTGAGATAAGGCCTGGGTCCGGTCAGGGTCAGCTCTCAGCACTTACTGCTTCTGATGTTCAAGCAGTGAAGGATCTCAGTTCTGTTCGGAGATCGATCAGGCAGAGCCTTCAGGGGCAGTTGCCTTTTGTAAGTGGTCAGACGTCATGTCTGGAGAGTCTGACCGTTTGCTGCCCAAGTCCTTCCCTTTTTAAAGGGATTCGATCCGTTATGGGCCCCTGCAGACCTCTGGTTCTGCTCCTTATCAGTTCTGGGGTGTCAGCTGGTCCAGAGATGTCTCCTGGCTGCCGTACCTTAACTGCTTGCGTCATTGCTCGACACAGGCTTGTGCTTGACACGAGAGACTCCATGCTGCTCTCTACAAAGGGACACAGGCTCAGGGGCCAAACTGCTTAAGTAGCCTGTAGTATTACTGAGCAGTTAAGGTTTGCCCCACAATTTCAAGGGCAACACCAAGGTGTTTTTTGCCTTTCACCAGGGAAGCAAAGCAGCACTCCCTGGAATTAAAAATGATAATGCCTCCCTAGAAATCATGTGACCTCCCATGAGATCACATACAGTACGTAGATGATGTTTTCTTACCTAAAAATAGCAGCAAATTCCACATGTAACATAAAAAAAAAATGTGGGATTACCATGTTCAAAGAAATTGTTAACCTAAAATTACTAGAAATTGCTAGGATAAAATCCCATCTGGTTAAAAATAAATTAATGGTCCCTTTCCAGACTTTTTTTTTTTAAATTTGGATTTCATAAAACTAGATACCATATTTAAGGATCATATTGGATCCTAACAACAGAGTAAATCAAATAAAGTGATTCTGTGTTCCTTTTTTGGGGTTAATTGTGCAATCACAACAGAATGGGGGTTGGGGGGTCATGATGAGTTAATGGGTGCAAAAATAAAAATTTCCAATAAGTGTTTTACACAATGTTGCTACATCTCTATTTATTTGGTGCAAAAGTTAAAATGTCTGTGCAAGGGCTCAATATCTAAAAGCCATTTGTGAATACATTAAAAGATATATAAAAACAATTCAAATGGTCATTGAAACAAAATGTGTTAGTTAAAATATCTTTTAGGAATTGGTCCTTTATGAGTTGGGAAAATGGTCTAAAATTATTGACCTTCAATATTCTCCCCCCTAAACTCTTAGATGTTTTTCTAGTTTAGTATGGGTTTCTTTCAACATCTAATGCCAATGAGCACTGATATTGCGGGATTTTTTTTTCAAGTTATGCAGAAGGCTATCTCTTCATTCGAGATAATTAAATTGAAATTTATGGGACATTTTTGAATGGCTTGGTTCTCTGTTACAGATTATGTGTTTCTATTGCCATTGTCTAAAGAAAACATTTCCCTGTTTAGGTACTGAACCATATTTGTAAAATGTATTGCACGGGAGACAATTACTTTAATGTTTTCCTTGTCCTTACAATGCTCTAGCAGTTGAGCAAAGACATAGGATTTTAAAGAACAAATTGATCAAATTTTGTGTATTAGTGTTCTCCAGATAAACAGAGAAAAGAGGTTGAATATATAGGAAGAGATTTATAATAAGGAATTTGCTCACATAATTATGGAGGCTGAGAAGTCCTAGGATTGGCCATCTGCAAGCTAGACACCAAGAAAAGCCAATGGTGTAATTGAGCTCGTCTTAAGTCCTGCAAATCGGGAGCACCAAGGACAGTAGAAAATCAATGTATGACCTCAAGTAATCAGGCAAGAATTAAAAGGGGGTAAGTTTCCTTCCTCTGCCTTTTGTTCTATTCAGGCTTTCAACTGATTGGATGAGGTCCATATTGGGGAAGGCAATCTATGTCACTGAGTTCACCAATTCAAATGCTAATCCTGTCCAAAACACTCTCAGAGACATGCCAAGAAAGAATGTTTAATTTCAGCATCCAATGGCCAGTCAAGTTGACACATAAAATTAACCATCACTTTGTGATGATACAAATTCAAATTGGGCAGGCCTCATATTTTATCTTAATGGTTGGGGGGTGGGGCACACCACAGAGGGCAGCTCTGGACGGAGTTCTGAGTCCCTCAACCACCCTCCAGCTTTTCTACTGCCATGCTTGGGCATGAACTTCTGTTCACCTCCACTTTCCAGAGGTTTCCTTGCTTCTTTGTGCCTTCACTGTAGCCAAATGAACTTTGGAGGTTAAATTCCTTCTGCCCAAAATGTGCTTTACTGTTATCTCCTACGTTTATATGCTAGACATTTCACAGTTGCAAAAGCTTCCTGACCTTGGTGAAGCTCTTCCTGAATCGTTCGGGTAAAGTTAGATGCTCCATCTTCCATGATTCTGTAACACCTATAAGTGTAGCTAATAAACCATTGATTGAATCTTCTGTAACTTTGTATTTCATTTTTATCCATGTCTCCTCCCCAGTGAATCTCTCAAAGATTGATATATTTTTTTCAGCTTTGGATATTCAGCACCAAATATAGGATGAATTAATATTTAGGGAATGTATGAGTAGAAGAATAGAGAAAGGACATTAATCACTAAGTTGACACAAATGAAAATAAAATCAATGAAACCAACAAAGGACAATAAAGATAAACTAGACAAAATAGAAATGACCAAAAAAAAAAAAAAAGTAATACCTCAGAAATCAACCATTTGATGAAAAAAGAGTAAAATGAGTAAAACGAAGCATTGCCAAAGATGGAAATGGAGGGAGAATCAGAAACAGAAATCACAGAACATATATGGACCATTATAGATGATACTAAAAGAAGAACAAAGTAGGCGTATGATAATATATCAGTATTTGCTCTTGATAATAGAGGCTATTAGTGAGCCCACATGATAAATGGAATGGGTGCTAATATATAAACTGGATGGGGAAAGTTTTGTAAAGTGAACAGAGCTGCCTCTTAATTGCTAATTAAAACTCTGAAGCATAGTTTGAGATAAACTTTATTTTAGTAGGATGGTTTTAAAGGCCATGCAAATTGTAAAGAGTTACCCTCTGTTACACTAGATCAATGAAAAAGATATCGTGATGTTAAACCAGACCCATAAATCTTTTCCACCCACTTAATAATGTTTCCCAGGAGACCCCTGAGCTGCATTAAGCTGAGGAAATTGTTTTGGGCAAGGGAAACTGGTAAGAAGCCAAAAAGAATTCTTAAGGTTAAAAAATAACTAATAATGGAACACTTTGAATATATGAAAAATTATTTTCCTGCATTTGAAGAAAAGTTTTTTATAAGAATGGATAAGGTCTCTGGAAAGAATATAAGTGACAAATTCCTTTATAGGAACATGCAGCCTCTTTACTAATGTGTCAGATCCATCAGGTACACACACACACACACACACACACACACACACACACACACACACAGCATAGACATACAGAGCCATATACACTTATTGAATTCTGATACTTAGCCCCTGAGCAAACAACATAATAGTCTTCATTTTGTTATCACATCAGTAAAAATGCAACATTAGGAAATATCTTGCATGGCTGTCATAAAAATTAAGTGAAAAATTAACAGAATGGAAAATGCTTACTAAGCAGTATGAAACGATGTAAGTAAAATTTATAGTAAGAGCCTAGCAAATATTAAAGCATACGAAATTAATTCTCCTTTTTCTGCCATTTTTATTGACCTGTGAGAGAGACTAATTTGTCTCACCTTTTAGTGCCCCTTTGTGCTTAGGGACCTGCATTCCTGAGAAAGGAAAAAAAAAACAAATTTCATAGAAATAGCAGATTTTTGAATTTTAAATTCAGTTTACGATAAAGAAATGTTTACAAATGCACATAATAAATATATATATAAGCAGTCATATGGAACATGTAAATTGCTTTCCATGAGTCCACAAACCTCCAAGTATCAATTATTTCATTTCTGTGACAACTAGAACATAAAGAATTTATGGAAATTAAAAAAAAAAGTTTGTAATATTACTACAATAAAAGACTCTTGATCAGTACAGTTATTTAGTTTCTGACAAAATTATAGATGAAAGAAATTTAAAGAAATTGTAAAACATGGTTAAACTTCTAAACCTCTTAACATTAAGCTATTATTTACAGCAAAACTACTAGACAACTGAGGAGATTTCGATATGATATACCTAGACTTCAACATTCTGATAAACTTGAAATTATTCTTGTTGTGTTAGTCCCATCTGTCAGATTGGCTGCAGTCAAACTGAGAAATCGGTTGCTGAAAGTTTCATGACTTTTGGCAAAACTTTGTGTTTCAAATGAAAATACAAACAAGTAAAAATTACTTGGTGCCTTATTAAGACAATATAAGAGTTCTCATTAGCTAAATTTAATTAGGCAATCTGTTATAGACTGATGTCCTAAAAGACCAGGAGAGCCTTTGGTATGAGACATTTGACTTAATTTCTTTGATGACTGTGCCACTTTTCTGTCATTAACTTTGTTTTCATTTCAAAAATCAATAATCCTATGCTTGTTTCAGCTTTATTATTTCCATTGTAGCATTCCCACAGCTGTTTGAAAATATTGTTCCATATATATACATATATTATGAAATAGGTTTAAATTTATGCCATACAATAATTTAGAATTTTCAAACAACACCATCAAATTATTTGTACTGAATAAACAAAATAATTTTCACAACACAAAATGTGACAAACATATATATATATATATATATACAGTAGAAAGAGAGAGAGAGGGAGCGGGGAAGGGCAGAGGAAGAGGAAGAATCTTAAGCAGACTCCATGCTCAGTGCGGAGCCCGACATGGGGGTTCCATCTCACAAACCTGACATCATGACCCAAAGCGAAATCAAGAGTTGGACGTCCAACCACCTGAGCCACCCAGGTGCCCCGTGACAAATGTATTTTAATAAAATATTGCAAGCCAAAACCAGAGGTAGCAGTAAGGGAAAACTACCACATTTTTTAATCCCTCAAACCATACATGTAACATTTTAAAACTTCTGAAATTTGAGTACATCTTTAAAATAAACTTCTAGGTCTGTAGGTAATGCCCCCCATCCCACCAAAAGCAATTATATAATCAGTATATGACTTATAATCAGAAATGCAATTATTACACAAAAGAAGGCATGTCATCTTAGTAGAGTTTGTCCATTGTGACATTCCTGGACGGACCCCAGTGTTCCGGAGTCACCTTTTACAATAGTATCCTGAGACGCTGGTTTGAACCACTACTTGATGTGCTGCAGAGATTTCTGATAACCAGGGTTTTTGGGGAGGAATAGATAGGGAGTAAGTTTAGGATTTAATTTTCTCATAGTCAGCAGGGCTATAAGTTATTCCTCCTGTTTTACGGCCCTTAATTGCTGGTTTGAGTTTTTGGTCCTGACAGTCTCTCCTCAGCTATCTTTTTGTACACTCATGCCATCCCTTTTCCTAAATCCCCCAATATTTAATTGTGTGGAATATCTTTATTGAAATTTATGGGTATAATTGGAATATTATCTCATTTCATCCAAGAAGCAATTTCAAATTTAATGTAACCTCTACAATTTAGTTGCCATTTTTGTATATATGGTATCTCTCTCCATTGCTCCTCAACCTTTCCTATGTTCCTCAGTATGTTATAGCTGCTCAGCATCTTACTTCTTCCTTTTCTTATTGGGTTCCTAATACTCTCTTTCTCTTATGTTTTCCTCAGAATTCAGGATTACATTAATTTATTCCCTAATCATCTCCCCACACATAATTCAGTCAGGATAAAACAGCAAATCCCCACTATATACTGTCTACCTTAGAAATACTTTAAATGTAAAGACACAAATAGTCTGGAGGTAAAGAAACAGAACAAAATATACCATGCAAACAGGAATCTTACAGCTGGAAGGGCTAGAATAGTATCAGGCAAAATAGGCTATAGGACAAGAAATATGACTTGAAACAAAAGGTATATTTCATAGTGATAAAAGAGCCTAAGTGCTAGACAAACACAAAAATTATAAATGTATATGCATCTTATAACAGATCTTCAAGATATATGAAGCTAAAACTGATAAAATTGAAAGAAGACTTATACAATTCTACAATTACACTCAGACATTTCAGCATGCCAATCTCACTAATTAAAAAAAGATAGAAAATCAGTAATTTTATACAAGACTTGAATAACCCTATCATTCAACTTGAACCAGCACTTATGTAACACTCCATCCAACCACAGCTAAATGCACATTCATTTCAAGTATGCATAGAGCAGTCTGTAAGAGAGAGCATATGCTGGGCCATAAAACAAATCCCAGTGAATGTTAAGAAGATTGAAATCATACAAAATATGTTACCTAATCACAGGGGGATTTAATTAGGTGTCAGTAACAGAAAAACATTTAGAAAATCTCCAGATATTTGGAAAGTAAACATAAAATATATATTCAAATAACCTATGGGCTAAAAAATGACAAGGAAAATTAGAAAATATCATGATTAAATTCAATGTATTTGAACTTCTGTGATGCAGTTACAGCAGCTGAGAAAAATCCTTAGTTTTAGGTGCTAATAATAGAAAGGAAGTAAAATTTCAAATTAAATCATTTAAACCCAGATACATCCTATTAAAGCTGCAAAGAGTCAAATATAAGGTAAAATCCTCAAAGCATCCAGGCAAAAGATCAAATAAAGTGAATACAAAAGGAATCAGACTAGCATCAGACTTTTGAAAACCAACATACCAAGCAAAGCAACAAGAGTAACATGAAAACAAAATCAATGAAAGGAAGTGTGAACCAAATATTTTACATCTAGTCAATCTTTCCTTCAAATATCAGCCTTACAGAAAAACAGGATTTGATATGTAAATACTTAGGGAATTCTCTATCCATCAGTGAGCTTGATCCACCCAAATGATGATTGGGACAAATTGAGCAGAAGAATGCCTGTTGCCATTTCTAGACATGTAAATGGTCACATATGACTAAAGAATAAGTAGGGATAAGGATGGATGGCTAATATACAAATGCTATATGTTAAAGTATAGTACAAATGATGGAACTAAAAATGAGAGAAAAATAGGCAAAGCATAAAGTAGCAAACAATTTATTGGTATGGGGTAAGTGACAGATGGGTTAAAGGACACTAAATAACATCTGAGCCATATATCAAAATGTTCAATAAGTAAACAGGGAACTAAAAGCAGTAAAAAGCTATAAGTACAAAGATAACCACAGAATACAGATACAAGCTTCCTAAGTTGAAAATAAATAAATAAAAGAGAATGCACATCTTATAAAGAATCATAGAAAATATCACAAATGAATCATGAAAATTATCACACAATACACATAATTATAAAATACTATAATTATCATATAGGATTTTATATATTCTATATAATACATGACATAAGATGTATAATATATGTTATATAGCATATTAAATATTATAGTCATGTATTAATATGACAAGGTTGAAAAGAAACATATAAATCATAAGAATAAATGTTAAAGGGCTTAACTTACCTATTAAAAGACAAAGTTTCCTATGTGGCTTACAAAACAAAATCTACAACAAACTGATTAAAGAGTAAAAGGATAAACAAATTCTACCAGGCACATGGAAACAAAAAGGGAACAGAGGTCCTGATACCAGTAAAAGGAAAATTCAAGCCCCAAACCATTAAGCATGATGAATTTTAAAGTGAACAGCCAGAATACACAATGAAAAAATAATACTCCTCAATGTTCGTATACCAATTAACAGAGCAACCACCTTTAGGAATAAAAAGCCACAGAAAATGCAAGAAGGAATATATAGAAACTGATCAGTAACAAGACATTTTAATACAGCATTCTCAGTACAAGACAGATCAAGTGGGCAATGATAAATAGAAGATCTAAAAACACAATCAATAAGATTGATCTTATTGACTTATTGTATATGAAACTCTATACCTTACAAGAGAGAATGCACATTCTTATCAAGAGCCTATAAATTATTCAGAGAATAGAGATATATGCCCCACACGAGATCCAACTCCTGGAATCCTGCCAAATTAAGTCCACATACAGCCAGGATATGACCACAAGAGTTCCAATTAAATTAAAAAGCTTTTGCTTTTCCTGCAATACCCACCTCCTTCTACTCCAGCCAGCAGCAGCTGAATGGAGAATGAGGGAGCAGTGAGAGAGGAATCCATGTCTTCTAATCCTCAGTGGCAAATCTTTCAAGTTATAGATTAACCCTCAGCTGGAGGAAGGTTAAAAGAGTTATTGAAATAGTAAACTAGAGTTGATTGAGCTATTATTTTTAGTGCTTAAAATTAATGAAATTTTATAGACTATGCATGAAGTAGATTCTATACATGAGACATGAAAGAAAAATTTGTAGTGGCTTGTTTGAAGACTGTTATTTGAGGAAGAAAAATTATGTATGCATCTCATAGCTTTAGAATGTTTCATACATTCCCTACATATTAAGCATCTGAAGTAAGTTAGTAGGAAGATAATTTTAATGAGAAAATTCTGAGTTGCTGCTTGGCAGAAAGTGGTAAAGTAAGAGTTGAGATTTAAAACCAACTAGGAATTTGCCCCTACTGTATACCAGAGATGATTGGGTTAAAAGCCAAATAATGAAATGGATTTGGTATCAAAAGAAGGGGACAGATATTTAAGAAGTAAAGTTGACTAAAAATTATAAAAATACTCATAATAAGTGAAGCATTTTTTAAAAGCCCCTCTGATATAAGTAACTTAGTGCATGGTGATATAACTCGCTTTATATGTATTAGTTAAAGGTGACTGGGTTTCATCTAGGAAGAAATATTAAGGAGTTGAATTCATGTGTCTGGACGTTGAGAAAGGGGTAGGCTGAAAATAAAGGTAAAGGGCTCATGATTTCTTAGATCATAATTAAAATTTAGGGGTTTGATTAATTCATTCAGGAAGAGTTTGTAGAACTAGAAGAAAGGAGGGCCAGGGAGAAAATACAAACCATACTAAATCAGTGTTCATTGCTTAATAGTAATTTACTTAATTTTGAGTACGATAGATATATAATTCTTTGTCTCCTAAAATTTCCTCCATAATGTATCAGCATAAAGTTCCACACATTGATAAGTGATTTGTTTCTTCTTTTGATATTTATTTTGTCTGCATCTTTCTCAGCCTCTATAGTTACTTTAAATAAATTTTGCACATTTCAAATAAAATGTGTATTCCAAATAATATTCATTTGCTTTATTTTTATTTTGAATTAGCTTACATCTTACTTTTTGAAACTATAATTAAATTTAATTTTTCAGGGCGCCTGGGTAGCACAGTAGATTGAGCGACCAACTCTCGGTTTCAGCTCAGGTGGTGATCCTGGGGATCATGAGATTGAGCCCCGCGATGGGCTCGTGCTCAGTGCAGAGTCTGTTTGAGGTTTTCTCTCCCTCTCCCTCTGCATCTCCCACTCATCCTCTCTCTCTCTCTCAAATGAATAAATCTTTTAAAAAATATTTTTTTCTATTTTGCTTCTTTCTTCCATTTATAAATGTATATTTTATATATATCTATATATCTATCTATTATCTATTATCTATCTATCCATCTATCTATCCATCTATCTATCTATCTGCAGTTTATATTTGGACCTCATAAAGTACACACTGAAGTAGATTTTGATGAGAGGATTTTGGTTTTTAAATTATGATTCTTTTTTTTTTTTAAAGATTTTATTTATTTATTTGAGAGAGAGAGAGAATGAGAGACAGAGAGCACGAGAGGGAAGAGGGCAGAGGGAGAAGCAGACCCCCTGCTGAGCTGGGAGCCCGATGTGGGACTCGATCCCGGGACTCCAGGATCATGACCTGAGCCGAAGGCAGTCGCTTAACCAACTGAGCCACCCAGGCGCCCCTAAATTATGATTCTTATAATTGAGTATTTCTTAGGGTCTGACACTAGGCCAGATGCTGGTACCTATACCTCAACTTGGAAATAAGCAGAAAATGAGTCAATAGAATTCTAAACTATTTTCAATATATTGTAACACACAGTTTCCATTCAAGTCAACAAATTATACTGAGATGGTGTAAGCAATGTGGGCTCTGGGAACAAAATCCTACCATCAAGGTACTCACATTTCTTTTTTTTTTTTTTTTTTTAAGATTTTTATTTATTTATTTGAGAGAGAGAGAATGAGAGAGAGCACATGAGAAGGGGGAGGGTCAGAGGGAGAAGCAGACTCCCTGCCAAGCAGGAGCCCGATGCGGGACTCGATCCTGGGACTCCAGGATCATGACCTGAGCCGAAGGCAGTCGCTTAACCAACTGAGCCACCCAGGCGCCCAAGGTACTCACATTTTTAAAAGCAAGTGGACACTGTAATAACTGCACTGCTTTTCACTAAAGAATTTATTAGGGCCATGAAAATCCAAATTTAAGAGTGTCTAGATATCTAGTTGAGTCTTCTGTCTTACATTATATAGAGAAGGCCAGTAACAAATGCTATACATTATTGAGAAAACACAAAGTTTTTGATGTGCAGTTTTTTTCTTGAAGTGGAGAATCAATGAGGTGGTGGTATAACAAAATCAGGAAAGCCTTCCCAACAGAGAGAACACTTGTGCTGGTTTGGGCAGTGCTACAGTCTTGTCTGCAGATGTTGAATATATTTGGAATTTAGAAAATAAAAGCATTCTACGTAGAAATGACTCTTGATTCCTGCTTGCAGGATTTACTACAATCTGGAGATGAAGCTCTCTTGGATATTTGAGACTGGGAAATCTTTGGTTAACTTGTGTTAATGTACTTTTCCTTGCAAAGCTAAAAGGAGAAATTCTGGGTAGGCAATCTGGGCTGTCTACACCTTGTGGTACCCAGCTTTATCTATGATATTAACTATGTCTATGATATCCCAAAGGTACGGACTATCAGAATTTAGAAGGCAGAACACTACTCTCTACTTCTGTTTACAGGCCTCTCCATTAATTCAGCCTTTTGCCCAAATGGGGAGAAATGCAGATGCCAGGGGCAGGTATACTTTGCCTTGGTTTCCTTTATTTGTTCGAGATCAAATTGCTATATCTATATATCAATAATATAAATTGATAGATTGATAGGTCTATCTATCTATCATCTATCTATCTATCTATCTATCTATCTATCTATCTATCTATCATCTATCTATTACAGATCATCTTCTGACTTTAGTATGTCTCTCTTCTCAATATCCTCTGCTTCTAATAATCACCAATAGAGATAGCAAATGTGAATAAACTACAAGGGAATCAAGTCGTTAAGCAGCACTCAAGTATGAAATCCAAGAAAATAGTGAGGTAGTAGCAAGAGAGATTAGAGAATGAAGTTGAGTCATATCTGAAGAGCTGTGTTTGACAAGCATAAAGGTTGTACTCAATCCTACAAGCCACTGAAAAGTTCTAAGTAGATTTGCATCTTATTAATTTCATTTTGTGGGACGTATGCAGGATATATTAGGAATGGGGATAAAAAAAGATTAAACTACTACTCTGTACAAATTAATCTCTTAAGACCAGGCAATTCAAATATAAGAAAATCATGATCTTATATAATCAAGAGAAACTTACATTATTTTTATAAACCAGAATAAACATTAATGTATAACTTGAAATAAGGAACGGCTCCAGACTTTTGTATTCTAATTTTACATCACAAGTAAATATTTAAATCTACCAAGGTTTGTAATTATTTAAGCTTTTAATTAAAAGCAAAGTTATTCTTAATCCAAATAAATTTCAACCAGCCTCAGAAATCCAAGCATTTTACCTCATTTGGGTAAATCTTTGCTAAATGACCTAAATTGTCCTGAATTTCTAAGAAGGAAAAACAGTATATGTCACAATAGTTTCTAACACCCCTGAAATATTCTGTCAATTCTCAGCTCTTAAACATCCCATCACTTTTACTTAGATTAATGAGAAAAGCTCATTTGAAAGAAAACGAGTTCAGCTTAGCATTTTGATCTGACAAGAGCTTTCTAAGCAGTGGATTTTGGGTTAGCTGATTTACGGTTTTTAATTTTCAGCTACATTATCTACCAAAGATACAATTTCAATTGAAAAATTTTAAATGACGCCAGAAGATAACTGTGTATACTTTCATTATAGAATCTGCATAATTTTGATTCTCCTAAAACATTCTTCAAAGAGTTACCAAATTGACACTATCCTGATCATTTGTGAATTTTACTTATTTTGTGGGCAGTGGGGGAGTTATTTTTCTACCATTAATTTACCCCCGTAATGGAAACCTATTTGTAGGTTAGTAGGAAGGATTATGTTACTAAAAATGTAGAATTGTTTCCATAATTGATTCAAGAAAAAGTAGTCCCCAGCTTCCCCTCTGGTACAGAGGTAACATTAGACTTTGGAGTACTTACAACACAGAGTTGACAATCTTAGCACAGTCTACCATTTTGTAAATTTGCCTATAACCTATATTTCATCATCTGAACAGCAGCAATAATGAGCCTCAGCCTCAGCCTAACTGAATGCAATACTCATTTAACTAAACTTGCTCTTATTCTTCCCCCAAACAGCAGGAAGAATCACATAACTGTGTAATTATGTGGGTCTTATTCATTTTTTTATAGTTCAATCACAATTTCCCTTTGACATCCTGAAATTAATATAAAATTATTACATAAAATTTAGTATTTAATTATATTTATACAATCATAATTATAAAATGTTTATATAATAATATCATGTATAACCACTTTTAACACATCTTGCATTAGCTAGAATGGTACAGAAAAAGGAAAATATGATTCTATATATTATCATATGTATCTAAACATGGCCAATAGGCAAATATTCTCATTTCTTATTTCTGTGGCTACTCACATGGTGATATTTGGTATTTACAACTCACTTCTCCACAAACCATGCCATGCTCTATTTGTCCTCACTCAGCCTTTTGTTGTCTCGCACCAAAATAAAGCTCTCTGACACCACCTGGGCAGCTGAATTCTGCACATAGCTTTTATTTTGTTTTTTTATCAGCAAAGCAAGGACAGATGTATCAAAGCGTGGGGAAGGGGTACAAAGAGATGGCAATTATCTTGAAGCCGGAAAGCAGGCCTGCACCCTCCCCTTCCTCGGGGGCACACGGGGAGGCACTAGTGGGATAAGGGAGGAACAGGATGTCTGCGCTAGCAATCGCCTGAGGCAGGAAGGGGAGTTGAGGGTCACTTTCTTTCATAGCTCCTTATCTATCCCCTGCCCAGTGAGATGATGGGATCCTCTTCCCACCGCGCCATGGTATTCAACAGCCCAAGAACAGGAATGCTGATGACGTTTCAGCTGCTTCCACAGTCACTCCTTAGGGTTTACAATACATTTTCTAACAATAACTCCACAGCTTTTCAATTTGTTTTGATTATTTACCTGGACATATGATCATTATTTATTCATGAAATATCTGTGCAATTAGTGTGCCCCATCCCTATTAAGTTGTTATAGATTAATATTAACTTCTGCCACTGGACATGGGAATACTCAGAAGCACTCAAATAATCATCTGATTTTAGATATACTTCCCTTTGCCCTCACTGTATATTAGCACTCTATTTTCTCTAGATAAACTGGATTATTCAACAAATTCAGTATGACTTTCCTGCCTAGTCCTTCATTGATACAATGAGCCCGGAGTTGCATGATAACTATCTCAACTTCCAACTCGGTGGAAGGTCATTATATCCCTCAGTGGTTTTTTGGGCACTAAGACATCTAAGCCAGCAAAACCAAAGTTGCTGGAATGGAAAACCAAAATTGTGTAAGTACATAAGGAGAAATAGCAAGAAAAACCACTCACATCGAGTGCTGAGCTCCCAGACACATGCAATCTAGCCGTATACTGATCATCTGCTCTGAGTATATATTGCAACATATAGGGAAGCACGTCGGTCCCACGAGGTGTTGTTACACAGCTAGTGCATTAATTGGATTTGGAATAAGCCATCCTGCCTTCTATCAGGATACTCCAGGATGATGGAATACATAATAAGATCAGCGAATCCAGTCCGTATAAGGTCATTCATTCCTCACGTGTTTTGCTGTGGAAATAGTTCCTAGTTGGAAGCAATGCAGTGTGGAATATCGTAAAAGTGGCTAATATATTTTACACGCTCACCGGTGGCACTGGGAGAAAGAAATTAATATAAAGTGTAAGCGCCTGTTTCAGTGAAGAAGAAAATCACTGCTCCTGCCTGAAGGGATCTATTATAGTAAACATGCGACCAGGTGCTTGGCTATTCCTCTGGGAATAGTGCCATTGGGAAAACACAGCATTTGTTACCACTGTTGTCAGGCGGGGAGCTCAGCAGGTGGCAGGACCCGGTCAGCCTCAGTGCGGATAAATTCGT
This sequence comes from Halichoerus grypus, assembly GCF_964656455.1. Lineage (NCBI taxonomy): Eukaryota > Metazoa > Chordata > Mammalia > Carnivora > Phocidae > Halichoerus > Halichoerus grypus. The sequence continues at coordinate 10,165,546 of NC_135724.1, forward strand.
GTTCTTGAGCACGTACAGAACTACCGTCCCGCAGCCGCACTTCTTTCTTCATCAGCTCGTGGACCTTGACCAGGGAGCGGGCAAAGCTGGCTGATGCTCATAAACCAAACTGATCTACCTATTTAGATTGCTCTTTACAGCTGCTGTCCATTGTAAGCATTCTCACGGCACTTAAGTTTATGCACATCCTGCGGTCACTGTCCTGAGATATACTGCATGTCTTTATGACTCCTGAGTCATAATTCCTGGGTATCTTTCCAGAAAACCTCTCTTCCGCCTTACCTCAAGCTCTTTTCATTAGAGGAGTTTTAGTCCTCAATGGCTCTTCATTCTTACATATAAAATTTTAAATAATTGTATTTACAAGTTCCTCAGAAAAACTCATTTTTATCTATTCTTTAAGAACTGTAATAGCAAATCTTTAGTGTTATATATTATCTTCAGATACTGACTTATTACAACTGTAGAGTAATCCAGTTTTGTTAGCTGAGTTCCTACACTAGCCCTTATCTCCCTATGGTCCATTCACCTTTGTAGTCACTTCTTTTTAAGTAAGCCCTCCTCAAATTTTACAAATTTGTATGTGTGATTTATTTCCTATTGGGTCTGTGACAAACACATGAATTAACATATACAGGTTTTCCCTTTGGTAAGGTTATTAATTCCATTTATTTATTTATTTTTAAAGATTTATTTATTTATTTGAGAGAGAGAGTGCCCACAAGTGGGGGTGGGGGGCAGAGGAAGTGGGAGAGGGAGAGAGAATCTCAGGCAGACTCCCCACTGAGCCAGAACCACACGGAGCTCGGTCTTGCCGCCCTGAGCGGAAATCAAGAGCCGGATGCCTGCCTGACTGAGCCACCCAGGTGCCCCTCCATTTATTTATTTTAAATATTAACCCTTGTGTCCTTGGCATATCTATACTTATGAATGTAATGGCCATGAAAATATTCTTTTTAGCAGCATAATCCCCCGATTTTACTGTTATGATTCGGCCAGATTCATAGAACTAAATATTTCTTTTTTTTTTTTTTTTTTTTAATTTATTTATTAGAGAGCGAGCGAGAGAGAAACAGCATGAGAGGGGAGAGGGTCAGAGGGAGAAGCAGGCTCCCCGCTGAGCAGGGAGCCCGATGTGGGACTCGATCCCGGGACTCCGGGATCATGACCCGAGCCGAAGGCAGTCGCTTAACCAACTGAGCCACCCAGGCGCCCCCTAAATATTTCTTCTTTATCTACTGTCAAAAACAGTAGAAAATAGAAAAGACTACTCACTTTAAATTTTATAAAACTTGTCTGTAAAATTATCTGGGCTTTTAAAATTGGAGAAATAAGATATTTAATCCCTGCTTTCATTTCTTTGATAGTTACAATACTGTTGATTTTTTTTTTTTTTCTGGAGTCAGTTCTCTTGGATGTGTATATATATATGTCTAGATATACAGAGCTAACAATTTGTGTAGCTATTTAGAGTATTGTTTTAATATTATATTCTCTATTTTATCTGAATTTATGTTCTCATTTTCATTAGGATGTTGTTTATTTGTGTCTTTTCTCTTGAGGCTTTATCAGTCTTTCCAAATGTTTATCTCTATTGTTAATATTTTGCAAGAATTAATATTTGGTCTTCCTGATAGTCTCTATTGATATATATATTTTAAATCTCATTAACTTCCACTCTCAAATTAATGATCTTTTCCTAGTTTATATGGGGTTTCCCTGTTATATCTTTTCTAATCTGAAAAGAGGAGCACTTATTACTTGTGAGAACCTATTTTGTTTAATATACTAATTTAAGGTTAGAAATTGCTCTTGAAATAATGATTTTGCTATATCCCAGATACTTCATATGCAATATTTTCATTATCATTCAGTTCTTTTTTAGAATACAGTTTAAATTTTATTTTATATAAATGGAATTTTAAGATTTATATTTTATTTTTCAACATTCCCTGTGTACGTAAAAATGTGTATTTTCAATTTCATGAATGGAGATTTCCAGATAATTTCTGTAAGTTAATCCTTTTAATCCTGTCTTTCATACATCATTTATTCTCATTGATTTTCTATATTTTTGATCATCAATAATTAAGAGAATGTGTTAAAGATGCACGTTATAAATTTTACCATGTAGTCTATCAATAAAATTGTTTAAATTTGCTACAATTTTTAATGAATATCTATATCCTTTATGATATTTCCTATCTTAAAATAGATCTTTTATTTGTTATCTATCTAGCTACCGCATAAGTAGCACTTCTCTAGTGATCAGAATCAAGGGTAAGGGGCTGATCATTTAAACTTAATCAAGAGTAGTACTGATCAAGCCTGTATTGTACCTTTAGTTTTAGTTCAACTCTGGTTTTTGATGTCTCAAGGATGAGATTTGTCCCAGGCATCACTGGTTCCACCCATTGGCAGAACAGTGGACTAGGGGATTAAAAAAAAAAAAAAAAAAAAGTTTCTCCACTTCTAAGAAAAGGATCATTTTTCCATAGCCATGGTAACAGTTGACCACCAGTTTGAAATCATTTAATTCATTAATGTCAGCATCTCAACAGTACAGGTTTCTACCAGTACATAGTTCAATTATTACAGCCTGCCATCCAGTGACAGACACATACTTCTGAAAGTCAGCCAGTGGGCAAAGCCTCACCTCCATGTCCAAGCTTCTGAAATCCAGCCATTCTGCAACAGTCACAATCTCGTTACCTTTCCATAGCCAAGGGGCAACCAACCTGTATAACATTCCATCCTCAAATCCCCAAACTCCTATTTCCCCAAATCCCTGCTTTGCTGTGTCTAATTTGCTTAAGTAAAAAATAAATCAGGCTTTTGTTTCATATGTCTCTCCCTACAACATTTGCTAACATTTCCTTTCCAGTAATCCTAACCACTCCGAGTATACAAAGATCTCTTACCAGACCGGCCACCTACGTTCCGTGCTGCCATGCGCTGCCAAAGCCCTTTATGGAAGTCTTAATGAATGGGAGCATCCCTGTAGATGAGACTTCTACAGAAGCACACAAGAACAGCCAGTACGATGAAAAGCTCCCTGTTTTCTTGTTACTTCATCAGAAGCCTTCTGTGTGTGACGATCTAGTCACCTGTGTGCAGACTTGGCAGTCTGGCTCCAGGGAAGGAAGCAAACATTAGTCTCTGCTTCCCTAAGAGGGGCTCTTGTTTTTATGAAATTGAATTCTCTTACATTTCTTTGCATACTTAGATACAAAGTGGCTTATCCATTTTGTCTAGCAATTATTGTAGAACAGTGGTCTGGACCCTAACTTTTAAGAGGTATCTTTGTCTTTTAACTGGTGAGGTTAGGACATTTTTCAAAATTATTGCTAGTTTGGACCTCTTTGTCACAACTAAATCTATTCTTGCATTTTGACCTGCTTTAATGTCTTTTAAACTCTATTATATTTTTAAATGATATATTTCCTCCCTAATAACTTTACCATGTCCTCAGGTGTCTTGTTTCCTTCGCTACCATTCCAACATTATTTAGACTTCACATAAATACTAAATGGACTTTCCTTTTGAGTCGTTGTGTCTATAGTTTCCCCTGTTTTAACTTCATCTTGGGTGTTCTTTCAAAGATAACAAACTATTTACCAAAGTATTCTCATCTTTATATGATACAGCCCTTGCAACATGTTCTGACTTGGACTGCCCTTTTTCTTAAGCATGTCATCCAAAGCAGTTTCCAGTGTGGTCATGTTTGTGACAGATTTCTGGAGACTTTGATGCTAGAGAATATTTTTAACATGCTCTTGTACTTGAATGACAGTTTGGTTAAATATTCAATTCTAAAGTCTAAGTTTTTTGTTTTATTCCTTAAAACTTTCCGACAGCTTTCCTATGTGTCTCTAGTGGAACTCGCTCCTTCGTCAGGACTCATCACCAAAGCATGTTTTACATGTAGAAAAATAGCTGCGCCGCGATGCTTTGGAAGAATTTTACAACATGGAAAAATAAATTGGCTGTGTATACATTTTACTTGTTTTAAGATTTTATATATTTATTTGACAGAGAGAGAGCATGAGAGAACACAAGCAAGGGGAGCGGCAGAGGGAGAGAGAGAAGCAGACTCCCCGCTGAGCAGGGAGCCTGACATGGGGCTCGATCCCAGATCATGACCTGAGTCAAAAGCAGATGTTTAACCGACTGAGCCACCCAGGAGTCCCTACATTTTACTTTTTTAAAAATCATTCTATTTGTAAGGGTCAAAATAGTAATAGTAATTATTTTTTCATGATTAGTATGACATGGCTAAACTGTTAAACTTTTAGTGCAGTGATGCATTCTTTAAGAACACAGATTTTTTATGAAATGCACAGAATTTGTGATTCAGAAATGTCCTAATGAAAGCACATGTCTATACTTACTTGTGCTGAACTTTGGTAGCACTTGATCAAATGAACTACCTCTGACATTACTTCTCTTTAATTTTATTAGCCATAAGATATCAGTTCCTGCTAGCCAAAGCACATTTTCAAATCAGTAGCAGACATAAAAAGGGGATATGAAAACAAAACAAAAACAAAAACCAACTCCCCCTATCATTTTAATAAAACAGAGGAAAGGAAGGGAAAATTGAAACATCAAAAAGCAGGATATAAAAAGAGCATATGGATATTGCAGAGATAAGGTAAAATTAATTAGCTATTTTAATTATAAATAAACCATTTTCCAATTAAATAGATATAAATTATAAGAGATGTACTATTTGATAAAGTCACACATAAAACATAAGCTTAAGAGAGGAATGAATTTCAAGTGATGGAATAAAAATGATCAGGCAAATAATCAACTGAAAGTTGTTATAGCTGTATTTTATAAACTAAAGAAAAATTAAGGAAGCTATTTGATGCTGAGTAATGAATATGGCTATAGAAACAACAAAGAAACATTCAGAGAAACAACTTCGGAAAGGTCAATTTCATATCATTTCTTGGAAGTGATATATGTAAGATTGTGAGCATGGGCTCTCTCTTACTGTCCACATTAGAATCCCAACTCTGTCATTTTGATGAGACACTTAAACTCTCTGATATTCAGTTTTCTTTTTGGTTAAATATATGAGTATTTATATTCTTGAACATAAGAAACCCGCAATAAATATTAGCCATTACTATTTATTGATCATATTCATTAATGTCCAAACAAGAAATGGAAACCAAGCTGTACACTGGACAGAGGTAGGTTAGTAAGAATTCTTATCTGTAACAGGGAAGGAAGGATACCTGTGTCAGGAGAACATGAATGGCTGCTTTAGTGGTGAGGAAGAGTACCCAGAGACGGAATATACTCTCAAACAGGCTTGGACTCCGGCTTCGCTGGAGAAGTAGTTGTGGCCCTCTGAATGTAGCCTCCTGGGTTTTCTAGGCCAGAGTTGGTCCACAACTCTTGGGCAGTTCTCAGGGGCAGGCTAGCCAAGGCTAGTGAGTGGGTGTGCCGAGAGAGTCCGAGAGCCTGCAGCTCTTGCCGGACAGGGGTCTGCAGCCTCGATGCACGGTACCTGCATGGGAAGGTGCTGCCTTGCAGGCTGGGTGAGGCTGGCAGACAGTGTGAAGAGGGATTTAGGGTATTGGAAGCCTGCTGGTTGCAACTTGAGGCCTGGGATGCATGGTATCTGTGTCAGAGGTCCGTGGCAAGGCGGAATCCAGAGAAACAACTCCTTATTTCTCCATGGTGCAAGCTCTGTAGGGAGAAGATAATCCCACTTCGCTGGTCATAATCCTTGCTAGAATCTTTCCAAAGAGGGACTACAACACTTGCTCACACTCTAGGTTTTCTACGAAAGCTATTGTTTACAACTTGATACTCTATGTTGTTAGAGATCACAGACTTTGCTGACACCTTTCATATTACAGTTTAATGGTGGAAACTCACTTTTCAATTGTGTTGTCAAAAATAACCCGGCTGTTATAAATGTGTCAAAAAGATCTATCATATTTCATCCTGAATGATAAAGCTCTTGACATAAGATGCTATGTTCTAACACCCTGCCAATGTCTTCCCTGACAGCACCTTTAGAATGGGAGAAGTGACAGGTGCTGTTGTGGCTCTGTGAACACGTGGATGGAGTGTGTTCCTTCGGTTTTCTTCCAACATGAGAAGTGATGCAGTACAGTCTAAAACAAACGGAGGGAGAATACTTAAAGCGTTTAGATACCGTGTTTAAGGCTGCTGCATTCTTGAAGTCATTAAAAGTAATTGTATTAGGAGGTTTTCCTCAAAACCAGCTAGTTAAGACGGATCTTGAGAAAGTAACACCATGACTCTTAAAGATGAACTAAAAAGTTCTGCATATATATTAGTCAAGACTTGAAAGCAAAATCTTAAAGAAGAGATGCATACGGATTTAACACTCTGAATTAATTTTGCTTCAAATATACCGCTTTGAATTAGTCACTTAACTACTCTGAGAACTAATTTTCTCATCCCTAAATTGGGTTTGATGATTTCGAAAGCCTGCAAAATATAAATTTTAATAACCCTGTGAAGCATTTTATATAAATATTAGTAGGAAGGAGAAGTCAATTAGGAAATTTAAGAAATAAAGATTCACTACCATGAGTATATGAGTTCAATATCTCTTATGTCCTTGGAAGTTATACTGACACATTTATCAAAATTTAGGTATAAATACACAGGCTCTTTTAACTATGCTAAACCAATTAATAAAACAGAAACTAAGTTAAGCTGAATTGCTGACAGTGAAGTCACGAAGAGAACAGAGAAAAACTTAATATTCAAGTCATTCAATGACTTCAAGGTCAACTGCCTATCACTTTTTGGCAATGCTGCAAACACGGAGGGTCATCTCCAAGTCATTCAGGCCTTTGCTGGAAAAGATTTTGAACTGCTAAATGCATTTTCATTTTAATAATAGCATTTTTTTTTACCATTACCGTGATTGAGTTTATAAAGTATATTTCAATTTATTTTTGTGCCTTGTTTACTATTTGCGCATTCTGGTCTTTATGGCCCCCTTTTCCTTTTTACAAGCCGGTTAGTGAATATTATGCTCATTTAACAAAAAGAGATTATAAGCACAAAGAGGTTAAATGACTTGACTAAATTTATGCAACTAAGTGGCTAAGAAAAGGCATGCTATAGGGGGAGATATTAGGAGCTCAGGCCTTGAGGTGAGATAACCAGGGTCTGAATTCTGACTCTGCAATAAACCGCAAGGTAACACGCAAGGTACTTAATTTTAAGCCTCAGAATTTCATCTGAAAAATGGGTGTAATAATAGAACCTAGGCTATAAATCCATCCTGGGGATTTAGAGATTGGATTGGAATGCAATTTGAAGTAGTGATAAATATTTGAATGTACTTCTGTTCACATTATTTTAGAACGAATATTTCTGTATTTGTCTGTTTAACAAAAGTTTCCCAGGTACACTGTACTACAAGAGCACAGTCTGCTTTGCAGTGGAAGAGTGGACCACTGGTGATCTAAATGGGAAGAACTAGCACAGAAGTTGATCTGATGCTCTTGAAGGCATTTCCCCCCAGCTAGGTGAATCCACAGTAGAGAAAGGAACAGAGATGACCTAATGTATATGATTAGCTATGTGGGATTTGGACAAGTCAATGACTTATTTGAGACTCAGGTTTTTATAATTTAATGGGATAATAGTGCTTGAGTCCACTAGTATTATGAAGATTAAAAGATATCATGTATTTGCTAGCTTTTCAATAATGTATTTGCTAGCACATTTCAAAATGTGCAGGGCTATAAGGCATGCTGGTGATGACCTTACAGTTATAGAGAAAAGAAAATATTGAAGTGATTTAATCAGATGTTTTCTTAGCTTTTATAAAATATTGTTTTTATACAACTGAGCTTACTTTTATAGTAATTCAGTTATAGCACATAACCAAATCAACTCATGCATTAGAAAGAAGGTGATAAACGAATCTCATTAGCTTAAGTAAATGTCAGGTAAGTTTCTCTATTTATTACCAATACTTAAATCAATCTTTAAGTGGGTTAGACTATAAATCAATGATTTATCTTATTACCCCATTAATTTCCTTTTTTTTTAAATTTTTTTTTAAAGATTTTATTTATTTATTTGACAGAGAGAGAGCAAGGGAGGGAACACAAGCAGGGGGAGTGGGGGAGGGAGAAGCAGGCTTCCCGCTGAGCAGGGAGCACGATGTGGGGCTCGATCCCAGGACCCTGGGATCATGACCTGAGCCGAAGGCAGACGCTTTAATGACTGAGCCACCCAGGCGCCCCCCCATTAATTTCCTTTTTTATTCTTACCCGAATCTGTAACTATCTGGTGTCTTAATGTGTTTATTTCTTTATTATCATAAAGTTAAAGTCTTATATGGGCAGAGAACTTGTTAAGTTTTGGGGTTTGGTTTTTATTCCCCTTCTGTTTGGCTCACAAAGGTATCTGTACAGCCAATTTATGTGTGACATAAATTTGTGTAGGAATAGGCGTCCCTAGTAGCTTTGTATGGAAAGAAAAGAAAGAAAGAAAGAAAGAAAGAAAGAAAGAAAGAAAGAAAGAAAGAAAGAAAGGAGAGAGAAAGAAAGGAGAGAGAAAGAAGGAAAGAAAAAAAGAAAAAGAGAAAGAGAGAAAGAAAGAGGGAGGGAGGAAAGAGAGAAAGAGAGAAAGAAAGAGAAAGAAAAAGAGGGAGGGAGGAAGGAAGGGAGAGAATGGTGATGCTAAGAAAAAAAAAAGTGGTAATAATGTAACACTAGATGTAGAAGTAAAACACAAACCTATAAACCTCTAAACATAAACCTTTAAAACAAATATATAATGGTTCTATTTTGCTGAACATCTATGTGCTTATACGCTTAAGGATGCACATAAGTATAGAACAAATTGAAGTTTAATACAACAAACATCAGGATTTATTTTGCTATTTACTTTATGGAAGTAATTAAATTATATATATTCATCATCAATGTATATTGAATTATATATATCTTTACTTTTGTAGATATTCTAAATTTTCTATATTTAGGAAATCTTATCTTTATAAATAAAAATTGAAAGCAATCTAAATTTGTACTAGTATAAAGCTAGTAATACTTAAAGTTCATCTGTGTACTCTAATTTCATCTAATAGAGATTATGATCATGGCAGTTTCTACTATTCAAATTAATACACAGAATACAAAAATATTTTTAAATATTAGAAGTAATATAACTGACAATCAGGAACTGTTTTCATTTGCATATTTGTTTTTATTTTATTTTTTTTTTTAATGAGGCAACATAACATAGTATTTAACAGCACGGATTCTAGAGCCAGATTTCTTGGATTTGTAAACAAGTTCTGTAATTTCCTAGTAATGCTCCTAGGCACTTATTTAACCTTTCCATGCTCACATTTCCTTTACTGCCCTCAGAGTGCTGTTTTGAGCATATATGAGTTAGTAGATCTAAAGCCCCGAGAGCTGCACCTGTCCCATAATGAGTGCTAAACCAGTGAAGCCAGACTGAAAAGATATTGTTCTGCACACAACTGAATATGCCCAAATCTCAAAAAAGTATCTTTTTTTCCTCATTTCTATTTCCAATTGAAATATTTCTCAATTCGAAAGTATTGTTTCAACTGTCCACTGTGTATAATCAAACTGCAACTTTTTCTGAGAAATACAACAGGTCAGACTCTAACTTGCTCCAGTCAAAGTTATTGTAGCTCTCTGGGTTCAGCTAACAAATGCCAAGCTTCGGCAGGATATTTAAATTTTTTAAAAATATGTATAGAAATATTACCTAATTTATTTTGAGTATATACTTTCTTATCTATTCTTCAAGCTGAAGTTGACATGACACACTTTGATAGTCACGTACATTCTATGTTTTTTGGTTTTACTTTCAGGGATACCCACCCACCCCACCCCCACCCCCCCGCCGTGGCGGGAGGTCCTTTCATAGTGTTTGACACTTTGTTGGTGTTTCATACTTTCTTCACTTGGATGAATATATTCTTCGTCTCTGTCCTATTACACATAGTCCACAATAGCATAATTTATATTTTTCATTTTACCTGGTATCATAGTTACTTGTTTATAAGGTTTTCTCCTCCACTGGATTACATGTTAATATGGAGACTGCATCATATTCATTTTCATTTAGCTCAGAAATTAGAACTTTATTTTATACATAGTGTTGGTGTTTCTTTTATGTTGTTGAATAATTGAAAGGCCAAATACATTATCATAAGTACTCATTCTCAATCTAAGGATTGTAGTTAATTCTACTGATGTTTCCAAAATATATCAATTCTCGGGGGTGGCTCAGTTGGTTAAGTGTTGGACTCTTGCTGTTGGCTCAGGTCATGATCTCAGGGTCCTGGATGGAGCCCTGCCTTGGGTTCCACACTCAGTGGGGAGCCTGCTTGAGATTCTCTCTTTCTGCCTCTGTCCCTACCCCCATGCATGCTCTCTTTCTCCAAAATAAATAAATAGATCTTTAAAAAATATGTATCAATTGCTCAGTTTCCTAGAGCATCTGTAATTATGACCTTTAGAATTTCTGGTGGTACTGAGAGAGATTAGGTAAACAAGATAATGCAAAGCAAAATAATGGGAAAGATAAGATAGAAGATGAAGAAATGGGATATTTAGTGATGGAAAGGAAAATATTTGTGACATTCATATTACTAAAATAACATGCCCTGTGTGTATGAATCTGGATTGTGGCATAGACATAATCCCATAATTAAACACAGTTGCTAACTTAAAACTGGCAATACAAAAGTAATTTATTACAAATAATTAAAAGACTTTCCCTATCATAGTTCTTTCCATCATAATGACCCAATTATTCTTTGCTATATAAATTTACTGAAACTCAATGACAAGCAGAGAGGACAGTTAAAATTATAGTTATAATGAAGCTACATGATGTTTTCCCTTTGTAATTTTTCACAATATATTTTGTAAATTAAGATTTTATACAGCCATAATAATATTAATGGCTGACAATTACATTTTATATGGTTAATAAAAAGCCATGTATAAAATGCATATTGTGAAACATTAGGTTGTAGTAGTTAATATGTGGACTCTAAAGTACTTCTGTGTAGTTTTACAACTTGGTTGTGCATCTTATTGCTCTGTAACTTGAAAAGTAACATATCGTTTTTGTGCTTTAGCTTTCTCATCTACAAAATGGGAAAATAACTTTAGCTCCCTGATGGGACCCTTGTGAGGACTAAAATCTTTAATATTCAGAGTTTTTACTACAATGTCTGAGGTTAATAAGCACTGAATAAATAGCAATTATATTAATAATAATGATTGTTATTGTATAAACTCGTCTACTCACTCAAGAGAAAATGAAATAGAACAGTGATATTCAATTTCAAGATGATAATATGGAATAATACATGATTTTTTTAAAGATTTTATTTATTTTTCCACAGAGAGAGACAGCGAGAGAGGGAACACAAGCAGGGGGAGTGGGAGAGGGAGAAGCAGGCTTCCTGCTGAGCAGGGAGCCCGATGTGGGACTCGATCCCAGGACTCTGGGATCATGACCTGAACTGAAGGCAGATGTTTAACGACTGAGCCACCTAGGCTCCTGGAATAATACATGATTTCTCAATTTCCAATAGGTCATAATAAAAAAAAAAAAAAGAAATATATGACATCTTAACAAAACATAAATAACAAAGAAAGATTTAAGAAACCAGAAAATCAGAAATGTTTATAAGTATTGAAAACAAAGAAATCAGATAATAGATAAAGGCCATAATTGTTGAGCACTCAACAAAGAAAAAAATATATACAGCTTAGAATTAAATGAAGGGGCATTTTAAGAAAGCAAAAGAAAGTACTCTGAACCCAGAGTTTAAGAGGCTGGTGGCATGGATGGATCATGAGACAGGTAGTGAGTAGTACATTGAGTGATTTTCTTTTGGAACATATATCAGGGTCCTACACATAGAATGTCAAGGTAATAGGTCCCAAGTCCTGACTTCACTTATTTTTTATTGATCACTAAGTGTGGTATTAAGCATATGTACCAGATAGAAGAAAGTCTACACCTAAGTGATTTTTTTTCACCATAAACATGGCAAAAAATTCTGGTTCCAATTGTATAAACTAGTATAAAATTCCATAGTAGTATCTATTTTTCCTACCTTCCTCCCTAGATTTTATTGGTAATCAAGTTCTAATCTGATACCAACATCACAGCAATGTCCCTACACCCTAAAACAGGTAAAAAAAAAAAAAATAAGTACAGGATTTATATCCTGAGGATCATGCTAAATGTAGCTGGATCTTTGTTTAACAAATCCAAATGCAACACAGAACTGTTGTTCTGTGAACACTGCAGGAAAATCTATCCGCCTGACCCTTTCTTCTCATTTTTTCTAAGAACATTCTTCCCATATGCATCTATAACAACGTGCTTCATTCCATAAGTGTGCTTGGTAGGGTGGGGGCAAGTGCTGCGGAGGACCACAGAGAGAGAGTGACTGGAGAGAAATAGAGGCTTGCCAGAAAAATGGAATTAGTGCCAAAAAAATTGTTGCTGGAATCTTGGTGATTATTCATCATTCTTGTATAGTGTTTCTTAATTTCAGACTCTACCGGGAAGCTTTTGAAAGCCAACAAATATAAAATTATATTTTAATAAATATTAGTAAAACAAATTATAACAGAGGAAAAGATTTCTAATTTGTACATGCTTATATAGAATTCACATGTATACACCATATTACAGATGGTTACTTTTATCTTTGTAATTTTATGTAAACTGTGATTTACAATATTAAATGCCTACACATACACTTTGAAAAACACCATAAATCGAATTTTAAACTTTTGCTGATTTTCCTAGCTCCTTCCTTACTGATCTGCCTCATCTATCCTGGATTGTTGGCGTCACCACTCAGAGGGAATACAGTGCAACTAAAATACTCCTGTGCTTTATTTTTATAACACTCAGAGAAAATGGTCTCACAGAGATCTGTTGATAGAAACGGAAGAACCAATTTTAAAGCAAGTTCAATCTGAGCAAACTCAGATATTTATTTTTAACCTTTATTGAAAATGAAGCCAGTGATCTGGTACTATCAAAGTTCATCTCCATACTTCATCTTAAGTATCAAAGATACTTAAAAGTATCTTTCTTTGTTATTTATGTTTTGTTAAGATGTCATATATTTCTTTGTTTTTATTATGACCTATTGGAAATGGAGAAATCATGTATTATTCCGGGAGCCTGGGTGGCTCAGTCGTTAAAGATTTTTATTTATTTATTGAGGGAGATAGTGATAGAGAGTCAGGTGCAACAGTGTTTCTTTAAAGGCATAGATAAATTTGAATTATCTTTTGAAGAACAAAAGAAACATACTGGGTTCATAAACATCCTATACATGGCCTTTTTTAGTTGAAAATATTATTAATATAATTATAGATTCACCTTCAGGTTGAAGAAACTATACAGAGAAATCCCACATACACTTTATTCAGTTACCTCCAATGGTAACATCTTCAAAACTATCACAACCAGGATACTGACATTGATACAATCTTCTGATTTTATACAGATCCCCCAGTTTACTCGTGCAAATGTGTGTGTTTTATTTGTGTATATGCTTAATTCTATAAAATTTTGTCATATGTAGGTTTGTGTATCCATCATCACAGACAAGACAAAAAAAAAAAAAAAACCATCATCACAAAGTGCATGGAATTTCCCTTTCAAATTCAAACTCACCTCCCTCCTGCACTCAATCCGCCTGTCCCTAACCTTTCGCAACCACTAAACTGTTCTCCACATCTAAAATTTTGTCATTTACAAAATAGTATATAAATAGAATCATAAAATATGCAACCTATTGGAATTGATTTTGTTTCTTTCACTCAGCATAATTCTGTGGAGAGTGGTCCATGTGTTACAGATATCAATAGTTAATTCCTTTTTATTTCTGGGTAGTATCCCCAGGATGTCTATGACACAGTTTGTGTAATGGTCACCCACTGAAGTTCATTTGTTCCCAATTTGGGGCTATTACAAATGTGATTGGATGGAATAATCTCCACCCTCACCCCCAACATGTACAACTCTGAATTCCCTCGATCTGTGAATGTTATCTTCTATGACAGAGACTTCGAATATGTGATTGAATAAGGCATTTTGAGATGGAAAGAACATTCTGGGTCATCTGATTGGCCAATAAATGCAATCACAGGTATCCTTACGAGAGAGAGAGAGAAAGGAAATTACAAAGGATAAGTGATCTGGATGCAAGACAAGGAATATTGGCAGCCTAGTGGAAGCTGGAAGAGGCAAGCAGCAGATTCTTTTCCCTAGAGGCCCCAGAGGAAGCGTGGCTCTGTTGACACCGTGACTTTGGCCAAATGATACCAATAGAGGATTTCTAGCTTCTGGAACTGTGATAGAATAAATATCTGTTTTTTTTTTTTTTTTTTTTTTTAAGATTTTTATTTATTTATCGAGAGAGATAGTGATAGAGAGAGAGCATGAGACAGGGAAAGTCAGCGTGAGAAACAGACTCCCCGCTGAGCAGGGAGCCCGATGTGGGACTCGATCCCGGGACTCCAGGATCATGACCTGAGCTGAAGGCAGTTGCTTAAACAACTGAGCCACCCAGGCGCCCTAAATATCTGTTGTTTAAAGCTACCAGGTCTGTGATCAGTTGTTACAGCAGGGACAAGAAACTAACCAATGAATCAATCTGCTATAAACATTCCTATAAAGGATTTTTTGTGAACGTAAATTTTATTTTTTCTGGGACTAATGCCCAAGAGTGTAACTGCTAGGTTATGTGGAAACTGTGTATTTACTTTTATAAGAAACTGCCAAAGTTTTCCAAATGGCTATAAAATCTTATCAGCAATGGATGTGTGATTCAGTTTCTCTGCATCTTTGCCAGAATATGAGGCTATCACTATTTTTAAATTTTATCCTTTGTGATGTGTGTAGTAATATCTCATTGCAGTTTTAATTTGCATTTTCCTAATTGATAGTGATATTGAACATGTTTTCAAGTGCTTATTTACCATCTGTAGATCTGCTTCACTGAAATGTTTATGTCATTTGCCCATTTTCTTTTCTTTTTTTTTTTTTTTTTAAGATTTTATTTATTTATTCGTAAGAGACAGACAGAGAGAGAGAGAGAGGCAGAGGGAGAAGCAGGCTCCCCGCTGAGCAGGGAGCCCGATGCGGGACTCGATCCCAGGATTCTGAGATCATGACCTGAGCCGAAGGCAGACGCTTAACCATCTGAGCCACCCAGGCGCCCTGCCCATTTTCTAATTAGACCATTTATTTACTGTTACGTTTTGAGAGTTTTTTATTTTTTTTATTTTTTTTTATTTTTATTTTTTTGAGAGTTTTTTAGACATTCTAAATCCTGGTCCTTTTTCATATATGTGACCTATAAATATTTCCTCCTAGTCTGTAGCTTGTCTTTTCATAATGGTGACTTTCACGGAACATAATTTTCATTTTGATGAATTCCAATTTATCAATTTTTCCGTTAATTGATAGGGATTGGTTGTCAAGTTTAAGAACTTTTTTCCCTAATCTTTCCTCCATTGAACTGCCTTCTCATCTTTGTCAAAAATCAGTTGGTCATATACATGTAGGTCTAATTCTGGATTATCTATTCTGTTCTATTAGACCATGTGTCTGGGTCTGTGCCAATACTATACCGCCTTGATTATCTTAGATATGTAATAATGATTAATATTGTATTGAATGATTCTTCCTACTTTATCCTTCTTTTTCAAGATTTTTTTTTAGGCAGTCTACAGCTTATACTTTTCCCTATAAATTTTCGAATAAGATAACACTGACAGATCCCAAATTTTGGAGTAGAATAACCTTGTCTATAAAGGCAAAAATTGTTTCTGAGGTTTGATAGCAATTACACTAAACCTTTAGATAATTTTTATTATGTTGAGTCTTGCATAAACATAGTACATCTCATTTTTTAAAATTTGTTTTACTCTTTCCATCAGTATATTGTAATTTTCATTTCAAAGATCCTATACATGGTTGGTTAAGTTTCTACTTAAGTACTGGTTCATCAATTACAACAAATATAACCCAATAATTGCAAGAGGTTAATAATAGAGGAAACTGTGGGCAGAGGGAGGAGGGTGGGAAAAGTATATGGGAACTCTGTCTACTTGTTCTTCAGTTTTTCTGTAAAAATAAAATATATTGCTCTAAATTGCTCTTCCTCTAAAATTGCTCTAAAACTGGGGCACCCGGTGGCTCAGTTGGTTAAGCACCTTACTTCAGCTTAGGTCATGACCTTGGAGTCCTGGGATGGAGCCCTGCAACAGGCTCCCTGTGGGAGTCTGCTTCTCCCTCTCCCTCTGCCCCTCCCCCTGCACATGCTCTCTCTCTAATAAATAAAAATATAAAATAAAATTAAAAACACTCTAAAATAAAACATATTGATTAAAAATATGAGGAATGGAATATTCATATGAGTATAATTAGATATTCAAAATCAGACAATGGCACAAAAGAAAAAAATAGCTAACAACCATTATTACCATTATCATCATCATCTTGGTACTTCATTTCTGTAGGGAAACATGTTTACAACTGAGAATCAATGACATCAGAATAGCAATGGAAGATGTATTACTTTAGATGTCTATGCACAGGCAATTGTCATATGTGTTTGGGCAAAAAGGAACAGATTCTCAAACATAAAGGAAATCTTACTCATGTCCACTGTGTAAAGAAACAGTCATGTGAAATAATAAAATTGCCCATATGTATTTGCAGAGAGACAGAGAGAAATTTTCAATTTAATATTTCACATGAAATGATTTAAGTAAAATCAAATAATGGAAGCTTAAATTTCTGTCTAAATATTTATTGATTACAAGTCATGAAGTTTAATAAAATTCCAATTTTTTAAAAAATAGAAAATATAGGCAATAAATATAAACAGTAATGAAATTTGAAACTTAAACTTTAGAATGTTTAAAAAAATGAAAACAACCTTGAATGTTGGGTTTAGAGGAGAACATACTATGTTGAGATGTTCTATTTTTTTTCTGGGGCATTATGAAAGATAAAATTTAAGAATTTCACTTTTTTATGCTGATTTAAAAAATGTTCAAATGCATTTTCTATACATGTAAGATAAACTGAAACTGGAAAGCAAATAAGGTATAAATTTTTATTTTTATTTTTATTTTTTTTTAAAGATTTTATTTATTTATTTGATAGAGACACAGCGAGAGAGGGAACACAATCAGGGGGAGTGGGAGAGAGAGAAGCAGGCTTCCCGCTGAGCGGGGAGCCCGATGTGGGGCTCGATCCCAGGACCCCGGGATCATGACCTGAGCCGAAGGCAGACGCTTAACAACTGAGCCACCCAGGCGCCCCTAAGGTATAAATTTTTAAACCAATAGAGAAAAAACAAACTCAACAAAAGATAGTATGGTTCCCAAGGCTTCCCAGGGAACATGGGTTAATGTCCTTCCATCTCTTCACTGTAATCCTGACAACATAGTCTATTCAACTTCCTCGTCTTTGTTAAAATCAGCTACTATACCTGTATTTGTGTTCTGTTACCCTCTCTAGTTCATTTGTCCTTGTGTGATTATGGACTTTTACAGCCATTTGTCTAATTGTGTTTTTTACTCTCATTTTATATATCATAATTAAAACCCAATGTTATTAAAAGGGCTGGATAGGAAAATTCTCAACACAATGACTGTAGTAAATAGCCCTAAATTAATTAATTACTAAAATGATGGTAACATTTTAATCCATACACATTAATTAGGCAGAATTAGTAGTGTGTTTACATACTCTCAGAGGAAAAATAAGTATTAAAATTTTAACGCAGACCACTTCATGTAGTTGTAATTAATGAAAAGTAAGTCTCTTATAAATGTCAAACACATTGACTGTGACATGAATGGTGGCCTTTGGAACTGTGCAGTACACAACCTACAGGTGTTTAATCCATAGTAAGTTCTTTTTTTTATTTTTTAAATTTTATTATGTTATGTTAATCACCATACATTACATCATTAGTTTTTGATGTAGTGTTCCATGATTCATTGTTTGCGTATAACACCCAGTGCTCCATGCAGTATGTGCCCTCTTTAATACCCATCACCAGGCTAACCCATCCCCTCACCCCCCTCCCCTCTAGAACCCTCAGTTTGTTTCTCAGAGTCCATAGTCTCTCGTAGTTCATCCTCCTCTGATTTACCCCCCTTCATTTTTCCTTCCTATGATCTTCTTTTTTTTTTTAACATATAATGTATTATTTGTTTCAGAGGTACAGGTCTGTGATTCAACAGTCTTACATAACAAGTTCTTAATGGAAATAACATCTTAGGGGCACCTGAGTGGCTCAGTTGGTTAAGCAGCCTACTTATGATCTCAGGGTCCTGGGATGGAGCCTTGCATGGGGCTTCACGCTCAGCGGGGAGTCAGCTCGAGGATTCTCTCTCCCTCTGCCCCTCCCCCTACTCTCTCTCTCTCTCTCTCTCTCAAATAAGTAAATAAACCTTAAAAAATTTCTCTCTCTTCCTCTACCCCTCCCCATCCTGCTTGCACATGCTCTCTCTCCCTCTCTGTCTCTAAAAAAAAAAAAGAGAGAGAGAGAGAGAAAAAAAAATAATATTTTAAATGGGAAAGTATTAGTTTGAGGTAAGAAATATATCTCTGTTATAAATATAGTTAGTAAACTTGCTGCCTGGTTATTTAATTCTCAGAAGTTATCAAAATCATTTTCTTTATAGAACTTTTATGCAATATACTGCAAGTATAACACAATAAAGAGAGAACAGGCATTAAATACAATGTATAAATAAGAATGAAACACACAAATATCTTTGTTAAAATAACAATAGTAAAACAAACAAGAATAATAATCACATTACATAATAACAATATTACCACACATTTAGTGTGTACTTCTTATCTACTAGCCAATGTTCTCAGGAGTTTATACACATAAGTGCACACACACATTTGTTTAATTCTCACAATAACCTCATGGGGATTTTGTCTTTAACTCATTAGTCACTTCCCTTCTTTTTTCAACTTATGGAGCAGCAACAATTCATGAAAATATATTTTATTTTATTTTATTTTGTTTTATGTTATTTTATTTTATGTTATTTTATTTTATTTTATAAGTTCAAGCCCTGAGTGGAGCCCAACGCAGGGCTTGAACTCATGACCCTGAGATCAAGACCTGAGCTGAAATCAAGAGTTGGATGTTCAACTGACTGAGCCACCCAGGCGGCAGAAACTTTTTTTATTTTTATTTATTTATTTATTTATTTTTAAAGATTTTATTTATTTATTTGACAGAGAGAGACACAGTGAGAGAGGGAACACAAGCAGGGGGAGTGGGAGAGGGAGAAGCAGACTTCCCGCAGAGCAGGGAGCCTGATGTGGGGCTCGATCCCAGGACCCTGGGATCATGACCTGAGCTGAAGGCAGACGCTTAACGACTGAGCCACCCAGGCGCCCCGGCAGAAACTTTTTTTAAAGCATCTTGTAAACTAGGTTTACAGAGGTTCATAAATGAATCACAAGAAGAATAAAACCACTCAAATAGAGTACATATACTGCAGTAACCATTTGTACTTATTTGTTAATTTTGCTTACTTCAAAAGACTGAAAAAATTTAAAAAAACATAGAATCTGAATAAATTTATATTTATTAACTCCATTAATGATAATATGTTCATTTGGTAAACTAAGTCTCACAGGGTTAGTTTCTTTATAATTATGCCATCCATACAGTTAAAGATATTTAAAAAATAAGTTCTGGGTTAACTGAACACTGACAGTGAAGAAAGGTTGTTTCCATTTGGGGAGAAATGCACTTTGGCAGTTTCTGTGATTTTCATCTCCCAATTAGGCTAGTCAAAGATGAAGACTCAAAGGAAAATTTTATGTTGTTAGATTGCTAGAAATTAGTGGTTTTTGGTGGGAAATCCCTGTTTCTGCATCACTTCTATGTGTTTTTAAAAAACTAGAAAAACATGTAATTATATTCCTAAACTATTGCTACTCAATGGAATACAGTAGCTGCCTCAAATTTGAAATACTTAAGTATAGCTCTGATAACAAAATCAATCTTCTCCATGTAATTCTTACCAAGTCTTTTATTTCATGTACCCCATTTCCAATTTCCCTCCTGGCTTCATTTTTTACGTGCTTTTCAAAGCCCTTTTGATAATCAAATCACTAAACACCATTCACTCCTTGCACTTCTGGGGATCAGATCTGTCACTGGTTTATATACCTTTTTGCTCGGTGCTGATTTTGATTCATGCCTTAGAATGTCAGACCCAGTTCCAATATCAACTTTAATTGAGTAGATAGTATTTAATATAGTTCTCCTCCAGTAAGCAATAATCTTTTACCCCAAGGTTCTCGGTTTTATATTGAACAAAAGAAGGCTGACTCAGAGGTTTTTGTTTTGTTTTGTCTTTACCCTTGCTACCACTTTAACTTGGCTTGGAAAAAGAGTTTTACAAGTTGAAATTCCTATACTTGCCAAAAATATAGACTTTAAGAAAAACATATGGTTTTTAATGTTTCAAAGGTAATAGAGCTTAATTTTTTAAACTACTCTCTTTTTAAAACCACAGGAATAAAAGTAGTATAAATAATAGTGCAGTGTACTGGTGCTTGTTTCTCCCCCAAATTCGTAAGTTGACACCTAATCCCCAGTGTGATGGTATTAAGAGGTGGGGCCTTTGGGAGATGATTAGTCAGGAGGATGGAGCCCCAAGAATAAGATCGGTGCCCTTATAAAAGGCACCTTAGAGAGTTCCCTTGTCTCTTTTATCACGTGAAGACACAGTGAGATCTCACCAGACATATCCTGACTTTGCACTTACTGGACCCCAGATTGAAAGAAACAAACTTCTGTTGTTTATAAACCACTTGGTCTATGGTGTTCAGTTACAGCAAGCTGAACAGACTAAGTCATACAGAATAATTCAAAATAACTTAAAAGAAATATATATTCACAACCTAAATATTGATTAGATACTTACAAATCATTTGACAAGATTCCCATGATTTACTCTTGGCCAAATTTTATGGCCAAGTTTAAATATCAAATACAAAAATCTCTTTTTAAATAAACATTTTTTAAACTATTATATCAATTCTGCCTTACAAATGGGAGCCATTATTTGTATGAAAATTTAATTAGCATACCCCTCACTCAGAAATTCTGGAAAATATATAACTCCAAATTGGCGAAATTCCTCAGCTTCTCTTCAGTTCCTCCAAACCACTCCTCCTCAAATTTATGCACATATATTCATGTGCAATAGTAAAGTGAGGCTAAAATTTAAAGAGGAAAAAATTATTAAAAATAGAGTCAATACTTAAAATTTGTGGTCCTGCAGGTAAGGAGCTCAGACATCACCACTCTGTCCTAATAACAATTACAAAGCTGAACAGACTGAAAAATTAAACAAAAAAATTCTTCTAGGATCTATAAGAGAGGAAGGACACAAGGCAAATCCCTGCAGTCAAGATGGATGAGACAGACAGGCAGATGCAGGGAATCATAGCTTACCACAGCAGAGACTAGTGAACAGAAACCACTGATCACTGGTGCTGGGTAGGAAAACCTGAACTGTACTGAGAAATTACTGGAGGCTCAGTGCAAACAAGTCTGAGAGTTAAAAACTCCAGTGTGTGTGGGGGGGCGTAGTCATGTGGGGGTCATCACAATATTGTGAGATTTACCTCCAGGAGCTCAACCATGTTCCCACAGTCAACATCAGAGAAAAATCCGCTGGGCTTTGACAGGAGAGGGGAAAAGAAATGATTTTGAAATATATCAGAGTACTATGTTCTTAACAAGGCCCGCCCTCAGGGGAAACCAGTTAACCAGAACCTAACCTGCTGAGCTATTATGAGAGCTTAACTGTCTTGGGTAAAGGGAAATACCAACTCCAGTCAGTTCCAGCCTTCCACATAAGAGAAGGGAAAACTCAGATCCAACCCACTTTAACAATCTTGTTTCACATAAGGGGAAGAAGAAGAAAAAATAAAACAAAACAAAACAGAGAAACATTCCTGAAGTTCAAAGTCCAGAAGAACAGGCTCACTAAAACTCTGAGATCTAATCATAGGACTATAGAATACTTCCTTCCTCCCATATCACAGTGCTACATTACTAAAGATTTATTTGCAATAGTTCCTTTTAACCAGTACATCATGTCTGGTTATCAAGAAAAAAGGAAAAATGAAAGAAATATCAAAAGCCAAACAAACAAAATCCCACAGTTTGAAGAAACCAAGCAAGTGTTAGAACAAAACACGGCAGAGATGTTGGAAAGAGCAGCAATTTAAAACAACTATGATTAATGTGCTAAGGGTTCTAATGGATAAAATAGTCAGCATGCAAAAACAGATGGGCACTGTAAGCAGAGAGATAGAAATCCCTAGAAAGAACCAAGAAGAAATGCTAGAAATTAAAAACACTGTAACAGAAATGAAGAATGCCTGTAAGGGTATTATTAGCAGACTGGACATAGTTAAGGAAAGAATCTCTGAGCTAGAGGATATATCAATATATTCTTCAAAAACTGAAAAGCAAAGAGAATTGATTGTTTAAAAAACAAAAAACAACAGAATATCCAAGAACTTTGGGACAACTACAAATGGTGCAATGGGAATACTAAAAGGAGAAGAAATAAAGAAGTAATAGAAAAAAAATTGAAACAATTATGATTGAGAATTTTCCTAAATTGATGTCAGCCCACCAAACCACAGATCCACAAAATTTAAAGAATGCCAAGTAGAATAAATGCCCTCAAAACCCCAAAACAAGCAAACAAACAAAAAACCAATTACACCAAGGCATACATCTTCAAACTATGAAAAATCAAAGATAAAGAAAAATCCTGAAAGAAGCTAGAGGGAGAAATTACCTTACCTATAGAGGAACAAAGACAAGAATTCAACTTCTACTCAGAAACCCTTAAAGCAAGAAGAGAGTGAACAAAATATTTAAAGTGTTGAGGAAAAAAAAAAAAGTATTGAGAGAAAAATGCCCCACCAGCCTAGAATTCTATATCCTTCAAAATTATCCTTCAAAAGTGAAGGAAAAATACTTTTTCAAAAAAAAAAAAACCCACAAACAAACAAAAGTGAGGAAATTTGTGGTTTGTAGACATGCTTTAAAAAAAAGGTGTTTAGAAAGAAAGAAAATAATATATGTAAATAACTTGGATCTATGGAGAGAGAGAGTATCAACAAAGAAACAAGTGATTCCTTCCTATTCTTAGTTTATCTAACAGATAACAGTTTCTTTAAAATAATACCAACAATGTATTACATTATGTATGTTTGTGTATGTAGGTACATATGTGTGTGGGTGTGTATCTTTATTCATATGTACATTTATTCTTATGAATGTTTATATAAAAATGAAATGAATGATAGCAGTAATACAAGGGGTAGCAGGGAGGAAAGAAATAGAATTATTGTTATTAAAAGGCACTAAAAAATAAAACAAAATAAAATGAGAGCACTTATACTACCCATGAAGTGATACAGTGTTATCTGAAAGCAGACTTGGCTTAGCTGTAAACGTATATCGCAAATTCTAAAACAACAACTAAAATAAATATTTTTTAAAAGTATAACTGATATAATGATAAAGGAGAGAAAATGGAATCATATAAATACTCAATTAAAACTACAAAAGGCAGAAAAAAGTGAAAAACAAAAATAGGAACAAAAAAATAAGGGCAAAAAATAGAAAACTAAGAAATATATGGTAGATATGAATCTAACTGTATCAGTTATCACTCTGAATGTCAACAGTTTAAATGCACCAGTTAAAACACAAAGACTGTCAAAGGGATCAAAAAATAAAATCCAACTTTATGTTGTCTACAAGAAATCCATATCAAATATAAAGGCATTTACAGATTTAAAGTAAATGGAGGTAGAAAGATATATGATGCTAACACTAATCAAAGAAAGCAGGAGTAGCTTTCTTATCTCTGTCTGAATATCAATTTCAGACAGAGCTGACTTCAAAGCAAGGGCATTTATAAAGGATAAAGAAGCACATTATACAATGATAATGGGTCGATTTTCTTTTTTTTTTTTTTTTTAAGATTTTATTTATTTATTTGACAGAGAGAGACACAGCGAGAGAGGGAACACAAGCAGGGGGAGTGGGAGAGGGAGAAGCAGGCTTCCCGCAGACCAGAGAGCCCAATGTGGGGCTCAATCCCAGGACCCTGTGATTATGACCTGAGCCGAAGGCAGACGCCTAACAACTGAGCCACCCAGGTGCCCCGATAATGGGTCAATTTTCTAAGAAACATTACACTCTTGAACGTGTATGAACCTAACAACAGTGCATCAAATTAAGTGAGACAAAAACTAACAGAATAGCACAGAGAAACAGACAAATCTACTAATATAGTTGTAGACATCAACATCCCTTTATCAAAAATGGACAGATCCAGAAGGGAGAAAATCAGGACATAGTTGAGCTCAATAACAACATGAATCAACTGGATATAATTAACATCTGTAGACGACTGCATCCAACAACAGCAGAATACACATTTTTTTTTCATGTTCACATGGAACATTTACCAAGACAGGTCAACTTCTGGCCATAAAACATACCTTAACTAATTTGATAGGCTTGAACCATCCAATGTCTACTCTTAAAATATAGTGGGATTAAACTAGAAAATAATAACAGAAAGAAAACTGGAAAATCCCCAAATGTGTGGAGATTAAACAACAATGTTTTAAATAAAACATGATTCAAAAAAGAAAGCTCAGAGAAGTTAAAAACTATTTTGAACTAAGTGAAAATGTAGATACAGCTTATAAATTTTGTGGGACACAAAAAAAGCAGTACTTAGAGGGAAATTTATAACATAAAATAAATATATTACAAAAGAAGAAAAATATAAAATCAAACATCTAAATTTCTATCTTAACTAGAAAATGAACAAGGTAATCAGAAGAAAAGTAAAAATGAGAATTAGAGCAGAAACCGGTGATATCAAAAACAGGAAATCAATAGAGAAAATCAATGAAATCTAAAGCTGGCTTTTTGAATAGATAAATAACATTGATGAGCCTCTAGCCTTGCTAACCAAGAAAAAAAGAGAGGAAATAAATGACTAATATAAGACATGAAAAAGAGGATATCACTACAGATCCCATGGACAGTAAAAAGATAATAAACAAATATTATAAACAAT
The DNA here is from genome assembly GCF_964656455.1 of Halichoerus grypus. Lineage (NCBI taxonomy): Eukaryota > Metazoa > Chordata > Mammalia > Carnivora > Phocidae > Halichoerus > Halichoerus grypus. Next base: position 10,190,790 of record NC_135724.1, read on the forward strand.
TTTATGACCACACATTTGATAATCTAAATGAAATGAACCAATCCCTTGAAGACACCATCTCCCAAAATCACACAAGAAGATATTGATGATCTAAATAGGCCTGTATCTATAAAATAAATTGAATCAATAATTAATAACCTTCCAAAACAGAAAGCACTAGGCCCAGATCTGGTAACTGGTGAATTCTACCAACATTCAAGGAAGAAATTATAGCAATTCTCTACAATCTTTTTCAGAGAATAGAAGAAGAGGGAACACTTCATAACTCATTTTATGAGGCCAATATTACCCTAATACCCAAAACAGACAGAGACATTACAAGAAAACTATAGAACAATGTCTCTTCCAAATATGGATACAAATATCCTCAACAAAATATTAGCAAATCAAATCCAACAATGTGTAAAAAGAACGATATACCACAACCAAGTGGGATTTTTCACAGGTATGCAAGCCTGGTTTAACATCTGAAAATCAATTTACATTATATCCACAAGAGAAAAATCACATGGCTATATCAAGAGGTGCAGAAGCATTTAATAATCCAACACCCATTCATAATAAAAACTCTCAGTAAACTAAAAAGAAATGATATTCCTCCACTTGATGAGGAAATATCTACAAAAATCTACATCTAACATCATACTTAATGGTGAGAAACTCAAAGTTTTCCCTTACTAAGATAAAATGCAAGGCAAGTATGTTCCCTTTCAACACTACTTTCAATATACTGGGAGTTCTATCTAAAGCAAGAAAATAACAAAACAAAATTAAATACAGATTGGGAAGGGAGAAATAAAACTTTCTTAGCTTGCAAATGGCATGACTATCTGTGTAAAATATTCTAAAGAATTAACAAAAATAACAAAAAAACCTCCTGAAACTAACAATTGATTATAGCAAGGTTCAGGATATATAGGTTATTATAATAAAACTCATGTTCTCTTATATGCCAGCAATGAACAAATGGACTTTGAAATTAACAATAGAATACCATTTACATTAGTGTCCAATAAAATGAAATACTTAGGTATAAATCTAACCAAATACACATAAGACCAATATGAGGAAAACTACAAAATTTTGATGAATAAAATCAAAGAAGGACTAAATAAATAGAGAGGTATTTCATTTTCATGGATAGGAAGACTCAATATTATCAAGATGTCAGTTATTCCCAACTTGATCTGTAGATTCAGTGCATTCCCAGTCAATATCACAGCAAGTTATTTGGTGGATATCAACAGCCTGATTATAATGTTTATATGGAGAAGCAAAAGGCCCAGATAGCCAACACAATATTGAAGAACAAAGTTGGAGAACTGTTGCTATCCAACTTCAAGACTTACTTTGCAGGTGCAGTAATCAAGACAGTGTACTATTGGTGAAAAAATAGACAAATAGATCAGTGGAATAGAATAGAGAGCTCAGAAATAGACCCTCATAAAGAGAATCAACTAATTTTTGACAAAGGAGTAAAGGCAATACAATGGAGAAAAGATAGTCTCGTCAATAAATGGTGCTGGAAAAACTCAATATTCTCATTCAAAAAATCAATCTGGACACAAACCTTATGCCTTTCACAAAAATTAACTCAAGTGGGATCTTAGACCAAAATGTAAAACAAAAAATATAAAACTCCTAGAATATAACATTGGAGAAATTCTAGATAACTTTGGTATGGGAAGACTTTTCAGATACAACACCAGAAACTCAATCCATTAAAAAAAAAAAAATGATAAGCTGACTTCATTAAAACTAAAAATATCTGCTCTGCAAAAGACAATATCAAAAGAAAGAGAAGACTGGCCACAGACTGGGAGAAAATATTTGCAAAACACACATCTGATAAAGGACCGCTATCTAATATATGAAAGAATTCTTAAAACTCTCAGAGAACAAACTGAGGGTTCTAGAGGGGAGGGGGGGTGGGGGGATAGGTTAGCCTGGTGATGGGTATTAAAAAGGGCACATATTGAATGGAGTACTGGGTGTTACACGCAAACAATGAATCATGGAACACTACATCAAAAACTAATGATGTAATGTATGGTGATTAACATAATATAAAAAAAAAAAAAGAATTCTCAAAACTCAACAATAAGAAAACAAATAACCTGATTAAGAAATTGGTCAAAGACTTTAACAGAAACTCATCAAAGAAGACATACAAATGGCAAGTAAAATTATGAAAAGATGCTCCACAATGTAAGTCATCAAAGAAATAAAAATTCAATCAGTGACCTCCCAGTACACATCTATTAGAATGGCCCAAATCCAAAACACTGACATCACCAAATGCTGGAAAGGATGTGAAGGAACAGGAACACTTCTTCATTGCTGGTGGAAATTCAAAATGTCAGAGCCACATTTGGAAGAAATTTGGTAATTTCTTATAGAACTAAACATACTCTTACCATAAGATCTAGCAATCATGCTCTTTGTTAGGATTTGAGAGCCTATGTCCACACAGAAACCTCTGTCTGGGATTTGAGAACATATGTCCACACCGAACCTCTGTAAGCAGCTTTATTCACAATTGTCAAAACTTGGAAACAACCAACAACCACAACTGTCAAAACTTGGAAACAACCAACAACCACAATTGTCAAAACTTGGAAACAACCAAACAACAACCAAGTACCAACAACCATGTACTTCATTAGATGAATGGATAAGCAAACTGTGGTATCTAGACAATGGGATATTGTTCAGCGCTAAAGAGAAATGATCTGTCAAGCAATGAAAAAACATAGAGGAAACTTAAATATATACCACTGAAAGAAGCCAGTCTTTAAAGTCTATATACTGTAAGATTCCAACTATATGCCATTCTGGAAAGAAAAAGTATGGAGATAGGAAAAATATCAGTGGTTTTTTTTTTTAAGATTTTTATTTATTTGAGAGAGAGAGAACATGAGTAGGGGGGAGGGGCAGAGGGGGAGAGAGAGAGAGAGAGAGAAAGAAAGAGAGAAACGAAGAGAGAAGCAGACTCCCCGCTGAGCAGGAAGCCCAAACGATCCCAGGACCTGGAGATCATGACCAGAGCTGAAGGCAGACACTTAACTGACTGAGCCACCCAGGCGCCCCAAAAGATCAGTGTTTGACAGGGGTTTTGGTTGGTGGGAGGAATGGACAGGGGAAGTACAGAGGATTATTAGAGCAGTAAAAATACTCTGTATGACACCTTAATGATGGATACATATCATTATACTTTTGCCTAAAACCATAGAATGTACAACACCAAGAGTGAATCCTAATGCCTATCCTCCCCCATTTATTCAACCATTTATATATATCCATATAGAACCATAGATAACTATTTTATATTTTGGATTATAATCCAGTGATACTTTAGTTGTTAAAATTGTTCCAGCTTTGGCCATTTGGGAGGTCCTTTCTTTGTCCAGTGTCCCTTTAACATACACTTGTGGGTGTGTGTATGTGTGCACACATGTTTAGCATTCTCTTACTTGAGAGCACTAAAATACATGTTCCAGGCTCATCTTTTATATTTCTTTCCCCAACCCTAAAAGCAGACATTTCTCTGATGAGCCTTTTAATCCTTTTATGGAGAACAGTATTCCAAACTAGTATCTGTGTGCTACATATGCTCATTGCTGGTAGAATGCCATTGTTTCTAAGGGCCATTCAACTGAGAAAGCAGAAAAATGTATGTGTATATTAATCCATATATATACACATATGTCTATATATCTCAATATGCAATATGTGCATATATATGAATAAATTTATGAGTTCATGCTGGTCTGTATCTCTCAACCATTACCATATATATCATTCTAACCATGCTTATCTGTAAACTGCTACCTCAAAAGTGAGAAACCTGCCTCCCATCATCCTGCATAGCAGTAGCAGAATTGGTAACTCATACCTCGGGGTGGAGGAGGGCTTTATCAATTAATTCACACTGCTTATGTATACTTTCATTTGCATTTAGAGTTACAGACTCCACTCATTTCCAAAGTTACTTAGGTCAGAAAATTTCCGCCCCCTCCCACCACATTCAGTGAGGTTGTTTTATATATTTGTAATGCAGTTAGATTATTTTGTCACATTCTGCATTCCATCCTTGGATCACCCACTTCCTACATGATTTTTTTTTAAATTTTGCCTACAGTAAGGATAACTGTGTTTTAAAGCTTTAACGGGCTTTAACAAATCAGGTGTTGTATATCCAGAATTACAGTATTATACAATAATTAAATCACCCTGAAAAAGTCTTCTGTGCTCCATGTATTCAAACCTCCCATTTCTCCCCAAGAACTGATAGCAAATAGTAATCTTTTTACTGTCTCTATAGTATTATCTTTTCCAGAATGTCATATAATTGAATCATACCATATGTAGCCTTATCATATTGACTTATTTTACCTAGAAATGTGCTTTTTAGAATTATCAATGTCTTTTCACAACATAGTAGTGGTTGTCTTTTTATAATGGAATAATTGTCCATTACATGAATGTATCACAGTATCTTGGGGGAGCCATTAGGAGTAACCTGCTCCTTACTAGCATGTAGGCTTTTGTGTGGACTTAAGTTTTGAAATTAACTAGGTGCACACCGAGTAGTGCAGTTACTCAATCATATTGTGAGACTATGTTTAGCTTCATAGGAAACTGTCAAAATGTCTTCCTAAGTGGCTGTACCATTTTTATTCCCATAAGCAATGAATGAGAGCTCCTTTTGTTCCACATCCTATACAGCAATTGCTATTATCAGTTTGTTGTTATTTGACCATTGTAATTTGTGTGTAGTGGTGCTTTATCATTGTTTTTTTTTAAGATTTATTTATCTATTTGAGAGAGAAAGAGGGAGGGGGAGGGGCGGAGGGAGAGGGAAAGAGGGAATTCCAAGCAGACTCCCGCTGAGCAAAGAGCCCAAAGAGCCTGATGTAGGGCTCTATCCCATGACCCTGAGATCATGACCTGAGCTGAAATCAAGAGTTGGATGCTCAACTGACTGAGCCACCCAGGCGTCCCTTCTTTATCATTGTTTTAATTTGCAATTCTTTAATGACAAATGATATTGAGAATCTTTTCATATGCTTATTTGTCATCTATGTATGTATGTATGTATGTATCTATCATCTATCTATATTTGATAAGGTGTCTATTCAGATCTTTGCCCTACTTACCTAGGTATTTTTTCCTATTATTAGTTGTAAAATTTATTTTTGTAATTTGTATGTAATTACTTTATCATGTGTCTTAGAAATATTTTCTCCCAGTCAACTTGATTACATATTGACTTTCTTAGTCACTTATTTCATAGAGCAGTTTGTATTGATTTACTAAAATTCAAGTTATTAATTTTTCTTTCATGAACAATGATTTTTGTATTGTACCTAAAACTAATTGCCAAACTCAAGGTAAATAGATTTTCTCTATGTTTTTTTGCCAGAATATTTACTTTTACATTTTACCTTTAGTCTATGATTTATTTTAAGGTAATTTTTGTATAAGATGTGTAGTCTGTGAATAGAGTTTTTTCTTTTTTTTTCTTTTATTTCTCTCTCTCTCCCTCTCTCTCTCTCTCTTTTTCTCTATCTCCTTTGATATATGTTTGTCCAGTTGTTCCAGCACAACTTATTTAAAAGATTATCTTTCATACTTGGATTACTTTTCTTCCTTAAAGAAAGATATGTTGCCTATATTTGTGTGGTGTAATTTTAGGCTATCTGTTCTGTTCCATCAGCCTACATGTCTAATCTCTCACCAATACCATGCTTTCTCAATTACAGTAATTGAGAGCAAGTCTTGATATCTGGTATTGAGACCTCTGAGTTTGTTCTTTATTATTGTGTTGTGTATTCTAGATATCTAGCCTTTCCATATAAACTTTAGAACCAATTTGTCAACATTTACAGAATAGTTTGCTCATGTTTTGATTAGAATTGCATTGCATTTATAGATGAAGTTGGAAAGATTGGTATCTCAACAATATTGATTCTTGCAATCCTTGGACACAGAATATCCTTTCATTTATTTAGATCTACTTTAATTTCTTTCACCACAATTTTGTAGTTTTCCACATATAAATTCTGCACATCGTTGATGCATATGTACATTTTGACTCTTTAGCCAGAACAGAGTTTTGTCTAAGATTCAGTCTCATAATGTAATATCCAGAATGTGCAGATTCAATTGAAAACTTATACTTCATACCAAGAAACAGTAAGGTCACACACTGAATGAAAAATGGGAATCATAGATGCCAATAGTAAGAAGACAAATATGTTAGAATTGTTAAATTATTTTAAAACATGATTCAATGAGCAATTATGAACATGCTCAAAACAGGTGAAAATTATTGAGAGCCTTAGCAAATAACTAGAAAAGTCTCAGAAAGAAATAGGAAATTGATTATGAACACTTTATAGAAGAAAAGGAGAAAATATTTAGGATCTAGGTAAAAAAAAAATTCTTAGAATTGAACCAAAATCACAATCCATAAGAAGAAACATTGATAAATTTGACTTCATCAAAATCAAAACTCTTTGTTCTGCCAAAATTTTCTGTTAAAAGAACGAAAAGATAAATTACAGACAAAGAGACAATATTTTGCAAACCACATATCTGAAAAGGGACTAGTATCTAGAATGTATAAAGAACTCAAACTCAAAGGGAAAACAAGGGGCCTGGGTGACTCAGTCAATTAAACATCCGACTCTTGCTCTCAGCTCAAGTCTTGATCTCGGGTCATGAGTTCAAGCCTTGTGTTGGCCCAGGGCAGAGCCCACTTTAAAAAAAAATAAAAAAGGAAAGTAAAGCAATCCAATTACAAAATGAGCAAGAGACATGTGATACTTCATTGATGATTGTATACAGATAGTGAATAAGATACGAAAATGTTTAATATTGTTAGTCATCAGGAAATGCAAAATAAAATCAGTGAGATATCACAACACATCTATCAGAATGGCTAACTTTCTTTTTTAAAAAATGACAACACCAAATGCTGGCAAAAATGATTTCATGTATTTTGGGTGACAATGCAAAATGGTACAATCACACTAAGAAATGGTTTGGCAATATCTTATAAAACTAAATATTTAATATACTACAATCCAGTAACTGTGAAACAAAAACTATGAGTGAAAAAAAAATCCTAAAATTTTACACACTGCATGATTCCATTTATATATTTTAGAAATTACAAAATAATAGAAATGGAATAGGTCAGAGGCTGCCAGGAGTTCAGTAGGAGGTGGGGAAGACAGGAAAATGGGTGTGGCTTTTAAAAGCCAGCATGAGAAATCTTTGTTGTAGTGATAATAATGCTCTATGTCATGGCTGTGTCAATGTCAGTGTCCTGGTTGTGACATCATACCATATTGCAAGATGTTCCTATTGGGAGAAACTGGGTTAAAGGTACGCTGCATCTCTGTATTATTTCTTGCAAAGTGCATGTGAATCTACAATTTAACAAGTTTTTAAGTTTAATATAAAATATTTTCTGTATCTATCTGTAAATATTAGTTGCATTTGTTTCCACTGTTCCTGTAAAAATTTAATACAAACTTGGAGGTTTAAACAACATAAATTTATTTTAGGGAAGTCAGAGTCCCAAACAGTTTTCACGAGTCTGAAGCCAGTGTGGAGTGTTGGAGGGGCTGTTCTCCCTCTGGAGGCTCTGTGGTAGAATCTGTTACCTGGCCTATTCTAACTCTATTCCAACTTCTAGAGCTGCATTCCTTGCATTCCTTGACTCCTGGCTTTTTTCCCATCTTCAAAGCCCACAGTGTAGCATCTTCAAATCCCTCCCTCTCTCTCTCTCTTTCTTTTTCCCTCTCTCTCTGCTTCTGTCATCACATTGCCTTCTGCTTCTCTGATCCTCATCCCTCTTATAAAAACACCTGTGATTACAGCAGATCCCCCTGAAATCCAGGTTAATCACATCTGCAAAGTGCCTTTTGCTAATATTAGGTAACATTCACATCCTCTGGGGATTAAGATGCAGCTATCTTGGGGGAGCATTATTTAGCTTACTGCACAGTTAATAATAAATTTTCAGAAATATTATTCATGAGGTCATGGCCTTCATTGACAAAGGTTAGCTGAAATTAATGCAAAGGGTAAAATAATTTAAAATGTGCATATTTCTCTAACAGTAAACTATAGTTTATAAATAAGAAAAAATCATGAATCTTCTGTAAAGTTAAAGGTGACTTCTAAGCACTTAAAGTAACCAACAATATGTTTAAAGATCTATTGTAGTAATATGAACTAAAACCAGGTTTAACACACATGGTACTAATAAACTGCCACTTTATTATAAGGAAAATGATTATATTCTTGAGGAAAAATTTGAAAGCATATTTCATTAGTTAGATGTGCTAATATATATTCAATTATATGGTTCAATTATCAATGGAGTTTCAATATAACAAAGAAGTTTGCAGGTTTGAAAGATAAAGCCTGTTTGTTTTACTTTAACCTTCACATACTGAAAAAGAAAATACCAGAAACTCCCCAAGGAAAACACAATTACTTTGATAAACAGCCTTTATTGAAAATATTAGTGGGGATTTTTCTTCAGGGTACATTGCATTTGAAGTGCAACTTAATGGAATTAATTAAAGCTCCATTTGCGGTAGCTAACCTGATTCACTGACTCTTTGTTTTTGTTTTGTGTGTGTGCTTTTTTTTTTTTAATTTGGTCCATGGGCACATCTGATAGAATATAATACAGAATCAATTTGTCTGTCTATAAAATTAATTGAAAAATACTATTTTATTTGCTTTTATAGAAGACAAATACAATAAGTTTTAAGATGTGCATGAACATTAAAATTTAAAAAGCTGGAAATCCCCTAGTTGCTGTTAACAAAAATGTATTCTTATATACATGCTAGATTTTTAGAATAGTTTGCAAGTTAACTTCATTTCTATGTTTTGGGGTCAAATTTTTTTTAACATTTATTGTTTTCATCATGTTAAGATCAGCAATGTAATAACAGAGATATTTAATAGAGGGGCATAATATCTGGCTTCAATAAATGTGTCTCATTTCTCCCATTTTTCTCAATGCAGTCAATAAAATAAAAGGACTTCTTAAATTCTTTATCAATCTGCTTCTCCTGTTTGCCCAAGGTTGAGCTAATTCAGTGTAATCTGTAACTTAGAAAAATAATTATTTCATGCTCACAGATTGGAAGAATTAATCTTTTTAAAATGTACATACTTCCCAAAGCAATGTACAAATTCAATGTAATTCCTGTCGAAATCCCAACGGTATTTTTTACAGAAATGGAAGAAACAATTCTAAAATTTGTGTGGAACCCCGAATAGTCAAGCAAACATGAGAAAGAAGCACAAAGCTGGAGGTGTCACACTCTCTGATTTCAGACTATATTACAAAGCTATAGTAATCAAAACAGTATAGAATTATCCAATGGAAAAAAGACAGTATCTTCAACAAATGGTGTTGGGAAAATTGGACAGTCACATGCAGGAGAATGACACTGGATCATTTCCTTACACTACACACAAAAAAAGGCTCAAAATGGAGGAAAGACCTAAATGTGAGAGAGGATTCCATCAAAATCTTACAGGAGAACACAGGCAGCAATCTCTGTGACCTTGGCCACACCAACTTCTTGCTAGACATGTCTCCAAAGGCAAGGGAATCAAAAGCAAAAATGAACTTTTGGGACTTCATCAAGATAAAAAGCTTTGCACAGCAAAGGAAACAGTCGACAAAACTAAAAGACAACTGAAAGAATGGGAGAAGATACTGCAAATGACATATCAGATAAAGGACTAGTATTCAAAATCTATAAAGAAATTATCAAACTCAATACCCAAAGAACAAATAATTCAGTCAAGAAGTGGGCAGAAGACATGAACAGATATTTCTCCAAAGACATACAAACAGCCAACAGACCCTTAAAAAAATGTTCCACATCACTTGGCATCAGGGAAATCCAAATCAAAACCACAATGAGATACATACAACCTCACACCAGTCAGAATGGCTAAAATTAACAAGTCAGGAAATGACAGATGTTGGTGAGGATGTGGAGAAAGGGGAACCCTCTTACACCTTTGGTGGAAATGCAAGCTGGTACAGCCACTCTAGAAAACAGTATGGAGGTTCTTCAAAATGTTGAAAAGAGAGCTACCCTATGACCCAGCAATTACACTACTTGGTATTTACCCTAAAGATACAAATGCAGTGATCCGAAGGGGCACCTGCACCCCAGTGTTTATAGCAGCAATGTCCACAACAGCCAAAATATGGAAAGAGCCCAGATATCTATCGACAAATGAATGGCTAATGAAGAGGTGGTATATATATACAATGAAATATTACTCAGCCATCAAAAAAAATGAAATCTTGCCATTTGCAATGACATGGATGGAACTAGAGGGTATTATGCTAAGCAAAATAAGTCAATCAGAGAAAGACAATTATCATATGAACTCACTTATATGTGGAATTTAAGAAACAAAAGAGGATCATAGGGAAAGACTGGAAAAAATGAAACAAGATGAAACCAGAGAGGGGGACAAACTATAAGAGACTCTTAACTCTAGGAAACAAACTGAGGATTGCTGGAGGGGAGGTGCGTAGGGGGATGGGGTAAGTGCATGATAGATATTAAGGAGGGCATGTGATGTAATGAGCACTGGCTATTATATAACACTGATGAATCGCTGACCTCTACCTCAGAAACCAATAATGCATTACATGTTAATAAATTGAATTTAAATAAAAAACAAAAACAAAAACAAAAAAAACAGTCATGGGGATGGGGTCAAATCTCTGGGCTACTAATGCTGGCTCTGCCTTAGGCAAATCCCTTCCCCTGTCTGGGCCTTTGTGTTCCCACATGTAAAATAACAGTGTTTAACTCAAGATCAAGGATCAACAAAGATTTTCTATAAAGGGTCAGAGAGTAAATATTTTAGGTTTTGCAGAACAGACTGTTCTATTGCAGCTTCTCAGCTCTGTCACTGTAGCATGAAAGTACCCACAGACAAAACATAAGTGAATAAGCGTGGTTGTGTTCCAATAAAACCTTATTTACAAAAACAAAACAAAAAAAAACCAGTATAGAATTGACATAAAAACACTTAGAATAATGGAAGAGAATAGAGAGAATAGAAATAAACCCACACATATATGTTTAATTAATTTATGATGAAAGATCCAAGAATACACCATCAGAAAAGGATAGTCTCTCCAATAAATGGTGTTGGGACAACTGGACAACTACATACAAGAGATTGAAACTGGACCTGTATCTTACACCATACACAAAAATTAACTCAAAATGGGTCAAAGACTTGAATGTAAGATTGAAACCAAAAAATCCTCAAAGGAAAAAAAAAAATATATATATATATATATAGGGGGTAGGCTATGTGACATTGGTCTTGACAATGAATTTTGGAATTGACACCAAAAACAAAGGCAACAAAAACAAGAATAAATACATAGGACTACATCAAACTAAAAAGCTTTTGCCTAGCAAAGGAAACCATCAACAAAATGAAAAGAGAACCTACCAAATGAGAGAAAATATTTGCAAATCATATATCTGATAAGAGGTTGATATACCAAATATATAAAGAACTCAAACTGAATGGGACAAAATATCTGATTAAAACATGGGTGGGGGGATTTGAATAAACATGTTTCCAAAGAAGACTTACAAATGGCCGACAGGTACATGAAAAGATGTTCAACTTCACTAATCATCAGAGAAATGCAAATCAAAACCACAATGAGATATCACCTCACACTTGTTAGAATGGCTACTATTAAAAAGACAAGAAATAACAAGTGTTAGCAAGGATATAGAGAAAAGTGAATGCTGGTGCACTGTTGGAACGTAAATTGGTATAGCCTCTGTGGAAAACAGTATGGAGTTTCCTCACAAAATTAAAAATTCCACTTCTAAGTATTTATCTGAAGAAAATGAAAACAGCAATTTAAAACAAAAAAATATATGTATCCTCATGCTCATTACAGCATTATTTTCAACAGCCAAGTTTTGGAAACAACCAATTGTCCATTGATGGATGAATGGATAAAGAAAATATATATATATATATATATATATAAATAATTCAACCATAAAAAAGAGGGAAATCTTGCCATTTGTGACAGCTTAGATGGAACTTGAGGGCATTATGTTAAGTGAAACAACACAGCAACACAGAGAAAAACAAATACTGTATGATCTCATTTATATATGGAATCTAAAAGACAAGTAAACAAAAAAACAAGCTCATAGATACAGAGAACAGATTGGTGGTTGTCAAAGACAGGGGTTGTGGGAGTAGGTGAAACGGGTGAAGAGTATCATATAATAAAAACTTATAGTTACAAAATAAGTCATAAGCATAGAATATATTTCATGGTGACTATAGTGAAAAATAATGTTTTACATATCTGAAAGTTGCTAGAAAAGTAGATCTTAAAAGGTCTCATCACAAGAAAAAAAAACATTAACTATGTATGGTGAGATACGTTAACTAGACTTATTGTAGTGATTATTTTACAATATACACAAATCTCAAATCATTATGTTGTACACCTGAAAATAATGTAATGTTATTTTGTCAATTAAACATCAATAAAAATAATTTAGCTCTGCTATTTATTCTGATAGTGTTTTTTACAGAAAAGACAAAAAAATAAATTGATATTAGAAACAGTTTAGGATAAAATTAATCAAACTTATAAACTTTCCACTGGTAATATATTTGAATTTGTTTCCAAAAAATAATTCCATATGGCATGCATAAAATTAACCAGCAAGTAGCCCATTGTTATATCGTGCAATTCAGCTACGTGTGTTTCTAGGTGTATGGATGTGAAACACTTCCCTAATCCAAAAGTTCTAAGAAACTCTTTGAAATATAATTTTGGAAAGGAGTAACTGAAGGTGTATATTTAGCTTTTATATTTATCATACCCACAGCATATGAGATACTAGAAAGTTTAATTACTATTTCACTTATTTAACATATATTAATGCAGTACCTACTACCTTTCAGATATTATTTTATACATTGTTATTACAGAAGTGGAAAAACAATACAAAGTGTTTGTTTTCTTGGAACTTGTACATTCTACTGGACAGAGAAACAAATATGCACATAAAGGTATAGCATGTCAGGAATTATATGAAAAATGAAAAAATATAAAAGGGGAAAGAGCATATATGACATTAGGGTATTTTATGTAAACATGTAATGCAGTGAAAATAAGCCAAATGTCTCCCAATTTCAGCCTTCTATTACCTTCTATTATCCCCAAATCCACATTGACACGTAACAATCAAGGAAGTATGATAGATGGCAAATTAGAATTCAAAATTGGTCTAACCTTTTGTCATTAAATTATCTTTCTTCTACAAATTACAAAAAAGCATGTAATACTATGTGAATAAATCACTATGTGAGAGTTTGGGGGTAGAATTCCTGTAGAAGTCCAGGATTCCAAAGGCCCAAGAAGCAGGAGCTCCAATGCTCAAGGGAAGGAGAACATGGACATCCCAGCGCAGGAAGAAAGTGACGGCCTTTTTGTTCTATTCTGACCCTTACCAGATTTGATGATGATCACCTACATTGAGGAAGGAGATCCTTACTCAGTCTACTGATTAGAATGCTAATCTCTTCCACAAACACCCACAGGAACAAACCCAGTAACAACGTTTTACCAGATATCTGGGCATCCCTTAACTCAGTCAAGTTGACACACAAAATTTACCATCACATACATTTGCAATATGATTTTTAAAAATTAGAACCTAAGGAAAAAAAAGCTAGTTCTTTACTTGGTATCTAAAATAAAGTAGATCAACAATTTCCTTTATTTCCTTCATTGATGAACTGCTTTTTTCAATTAGGAAGTGGTAGGGAGGTTTTTGTTTGTTTTTGCTTGTTTGTTTTATCATGCTTTGATTTAGTCTTAAATCCACATTTTTAGAAGTTCAGAGAATCCAAGGAGGATATTTTCTTCTGTATTATTACTAAACCTAATTACTACTTCATGAAATTTAATATCAGGGATATTCTTGTCATTTGCATAAAACTGATAAGAAAAAATAAAACATATCCCAAATAACTTTCCCATATTTATAGTGTTACTGAAATACTAAGTAGCTTGGTTGAATTTCACAATCACACATATCAGTTGTGCAAAATGTTACTTTAATTCTGATGATTCAAGAAAATATTCAGATTTCTTCTAAGAAAACTCAGCTTTATTAAGACTTTTCTCAATATATCTGGGTAAATACACATTCAAACTAAAATTTTGGTGTTTCTTTTTAAAACACCTTTTTCTTGCGAAGGAGGGGTGGCTTATTTTAGGTACTCTGTACATTTATTAAATAACCAGATTCAGACTTTCTCTCTGTGCTATTTTTTAAAATTTGAGAAATGATTATCTCCAAATAACCTTTTTCTAAAATTATACCTATCCATCTATAATTTCATTAGTTTGAATGATTCCAAAGGAAAATGTACTAAATGACTTTTTTCTATATATTTTTGCCATTTGATTTAAAAATTAAGAACTAGTATTGCCATTTTGTAATATATAATCATCAATAACAGGATGCTAATATTTTAATTTGAGCTCTATAAAATTCTAATAGTACAAGTGAATTCAGATGCCCTCTTATAAAAATTCTGAAATTAAAAAAAAATAAGAAATTCATCTTGATGTGCTGTGAGATATGTCATATTGATAACAAAATATCAATGTGACTAAAGAATAGTGATATTTAAGATAATTAATCAAAAATTATCATAAATCCATGTAATATAATTTAAATTTTTTATTCTACAAGAATAATTTTATTCCTAAACATGAGTTTTTGAAATATAGCTATTAAAGTAAAACTTAGTATACAGAAAGTGTTGTTTCATAATTCCTATTATTCAGCCATAAAAAGGAATGAAATCTTGCCATTTGCAACAACATGGAAGGAGCCAGAGAGTATAATGCTAAGTAGAGTAAGTCAGTCAGAGAAAGAAAAATGCCATATGGTCTCACTCATATGTGGAATTTAGAAAACAAAACAAGGTAAAAAAGCAAGAGAGAGAGAGACAAACCAAGAAACAGACTCTTAACTATAAAGAACAAACTGATGGTTGCCAGAGGGGAAGTGGGTGGAAGGATGGATAAAACAGGTGATGGGAGTTATAAAGTACACTTCTCATGATGAGCACTGAGTAATGTATAAAATCATTAAATCACTATATTGTACAACTGAAACTAATATAACACTGTAATGTTAACTATACTGGAATTAAAATCTAAAAACTTAATAAAAATATTTCAGCATTCCTACTAGATATCTTAGTATGAATGCATAGGTAAAAGTTAATTTCCAGATTTTAATTGTCTAAGAAGAAAATCCAACTGATCTAAATATGATGTTATTTAAATGGATAATAAGAAATAGAGATTGAAGGGTTTAAGTTACTTATAACTCATATTAGATGATCAAAAAATGATGATTTTCTTACTTTTGCTTCATTTCTATTAATGTATCAAAGAAACCTCAATACTTTAGAGCATAGCATTCATTAGAAACATGTAAAACATCCTTCCTGTTCCTATGTAAGTCATGCTCCAACATGACTTTAAAGATTAGTATTAAGAATGTCGTCTGCATTAGCGCTAAAGCCTGTATCTCAGCAGAGCATATCATACTTGTGTATTCAGTTCAAATTTTTAAATCTGTTGCTTGTTCAACATCATCATATGGGTATAATAGAAGAGAGGTCAAAAAATAAAAACACAGACTGTTCAAGCTAGCTGCTGTACCAAATCTCTTTGTTAATCTAGATGAATCATTTTAATTTGCTATACCTTCATTTTACTTAATGTGTAGAAATCATAAAACACTAAAAGGAAAGCAATCTACAATGAGTTTGAAAAAAAGTGATTGATAGAATGACTAGATAATGCTATCTCAACTTTTCGTAAATATTGTATACACAAATGCAAATATATAAAATACTTCTATACATATATATTTATATTGTTCTTTATTTTACTTTATTTTTTAATTTTTTAGAGATGGGGGAGGGGCAGAGAGAGAGGGAGAGAGAGAATCCCAAGCAGGCTCCACAACCAGCATGGAGTCAGTCACAGGCCTAATCTCAGGACCTTGAAATCATGACCTGACTTCGGCTCATGACATTTAACCGAATGAAACACCCAGACATCCCTATATTGTTCTTTATTTATAAATTGTCTTTTATCAGGTTCCATTTGATTAAATTCTACTTATTCTTCTCTTAAATGGCATCTCCTTCATAAGGCATTCCTTAGCTTTCCTATAAGAAGTAACTCCCCTGGTCACCACTTAAGCATTGTACTGTTATCTTTATTACTGGCTTTAGAATTACATTCCTTATATATGGCTTAATCAAGAGTAAGTTTACTGTATTCCCTCTGCCCCCCACCCCCACTTGCACTATTTCTCTCTCTCTCTTAAATAAATAAAAAATTAGAAAAAAAGTTTACTGTATAATCTGCACAAGTTTTTCTGTGGTAGATAATGGATAATAATGGGAGACACACAAGTAAAATATTGGGAGAGAAAGAAGGGGGCAGGGGAATTCAAGAGTCAGTGAGTAAAAAGAACAAAAGTGTAGGAAGATAAAAGAAGAGAAAAAAAAGAATAAGATTCTAGTGTGAGGGGAAGCAGGAGAAAAACATTTCAAGATGAAATAGTGGATAGAATAATATATGTTAATTTATAACAGGAAAAAGGAAACAAGGAGAGTTTTTAACAATAGACTTACTAAGGAAATATGAGATTCTTACCATGTAAGATTTCAGAAAAAAAAATTCATAAGAAAAAATAAAAATGGCCTTTAAAAAATGAAAAATATCTTATCTCACTATAACCAAGTCATGAAGGCTAGATATGGGAACGATGGGAATGCAAGAGGGAACACTTGTGCTCAGCATATAATCACCATCTCTAGGTCTTATGACCTCCATCAAAAATAAAAAATAAAATTGGAAGCAAACGCATGGGTGAACTGTACAAGAGAAGGATTTCATTTACTATCTAACATAGCTGAAATATTGATTGTGGTTTAAAACAGTAAGATTTAAGTGGAAGTAGAATCTTACACTCCTGAGAAAACACGCTACACCTTCTTTCTGCCCAATACTGACAGTTCATGTCACCCTCTGCACCACTGTTCTCGTGTTCTTCACCACAGAAACAGGACTTCCTGAGCACCCCTCATATGCAAATTCCAGTTACCACAGAATTCTCTACATTAACTATTTGTGACTCCATCTCTCACCTCTTTCCATATTCTAAAACTTCACTACATACTGATGGACGCGGTGGAACAGATGTCTTCTTTGCTCCACAGTGCGGCTATGAGACACCATTGTTTATGCCCACTGTCAAATCTCTTGTCAGATTGTACCACCATCTAGTTATTCTCTTTGAAGTCAAATGTGATCAGATGGTTACTGTGAATCATTTCTTAAATGTTTTAGCTCTTGACAGAGTGTCATTTATTTCTAATATCATTTCTGTTAAAATTCTTAGTAATTTCAATTTTCACACAGATGACTCTAAATTTCTTGACCTTCTATCTCTTTCTATTTCTTGACCTTCTATCTACTTACAATCTTTCCCCACATAATTTTAGGCAAACATTTCTATGATTCCATACCCTAGAATTTGATATTACCAATAATTATAATCCCTCTGTGTTCTCTACCTTCTATAATCCCAAATTACTTCCTATTGAACTCAACACCTAAAAGCATTTAAACCCACTGGGATTTACAATCTGTTCATATTTGCAACCATATCTGCAAAGTTAGTCACTGTTTTCTTATGTCCCCAATTCCTTCCTTAATCAGCTGACTCTCCTGGTAAGTCATTATAATTACCAGTTATATGCAGCAACAATTCCTTTATCTCTCTCTGGATTTCCCATACTGATGTATAAAAATCACAAACCTAGTTTAATGTATCTCTGTGTTTTTACTTGTGCTTAAACCTGTGCAGCTACATAACCCTGATAAGAAATTTCTGGAGAGAACTATAAAAATAATTTTAGGTCTCACTTTAATTATATGACCAATAATACTAAGTGGGATTTCATTGATTCCAAATAACTATACTATATTTAATTAGTCTTATTTATTATCTTTCTCTTCTAGACCAATATTCTGTACATGTACTTTATCTATAAACTTGTAACATCATCTTCTCAGTGCTCACTGTCAGTGGAGGACTGAGAAACAGAAATAATCAGCAGAGTCTAGAGAGTTCCCAACCAGCATGTCTAACTGCTTGCTTATATCCGATCCTCTAACTTATCTTCTTTATTGCTCTTTTTGACTGTCTGCACTCCAATGTAGCATCATCCCTCCTTATTTACTCAAAGTAATTATTCCAGTAATCCTTCTCTCTGTCCAGTATCAAGTCTTACCTCTACCAAATCATGACCATTGGTATAAAATCATGCTGTATCTCTTGATCTTATTCTCTCTTCTAGCTACTACTGTTTTATCCTCTTCCAAGCAATGATTATTAAAAGTTATCTCCATTC
Source organism: Halichoerus grypus (assembly GCF_964656455.1). NCBI lineage: Eukaryota > Metazoa > Chordata > Mammalia > Carnivora > Phocidae > Halichoerus > Halichoerus grypus. The sequence continues at coordinate 10,209,381 of NC_135724.1, forward strand.
TGTGTTTCCGTATCTCTTTTCACATTCTCTATTGAATCTATATCCTAAAAGCATTTTCTTCCATCACTACACTGAAAAACTGTCATCAAGGACAACAGTGTTACCCAATTATGTGATCTAATAGCTCCTTATCAGATGCCATTTTCTTTGACCAATCAGTGGCATTAGTTTTCATACATCACTCTCTTCTTGATAACTGCAGTCTTCTGCTTTACCACCCACCTTTTCGGCTGCTCCTACCGAGTCTCTCCTCTGCTGATTCTTCCTCATCCCAACCTCTAACTGCTGGATTGTTAGGACTTAGTCCTTGAAATTCCTCCATTTTTTTCTATACACTCACTCTTCTGGTCAGCTTATCAGTCTCATTTTTTTAATACAAAATAAAAGCTAATTTCTTTCCAAACATATAAATAGAATATAGACATTTTCTGTAAAATGCACGAGTTCCTGATATGCATATCAATTGAGATTACTAATAATGGTCTCAAAACTATTCTGTCACCAACTAAGTTCTTTATATTTCCTCCCAAGCTTGTTCCTTTCCTTGTCCTCTTCCTCTGTAACTATCAACTAAATTTTTTTCTTTGTATTGGCTAAAACCATTGGAGACATCTTTTTTTTTTTTTTCTTTCACAATCTACAACTAATCAGTCATCAATCCCTGATGGCTGTAGAATATCTAGAATTTTACCCACTGACACCATTTCATTGCTACTTCCATTAGCCCCATCCATCATCATCTTCAGCCTGGTTTATTATGACCATTTACTGCATTAATGCCAAGACAGAAAAGTGGAAATCACACTGCATATTTCAAACACAGGGTATTTCTTACACACACACTGGAGAGCCAAGTGGCAAAAACAGGAAACTGAGGTAACTCAGACTTTAATATCTTTAGGGCTCAGTAGCTCCCCAAAGGCTGGGGAAACAAAAGAAAATACATAGTATTTTTAGACAGTCGAAGATTGGAATAAGGGCCCTTATGAGGCCGGTAATTAGAAATTTGTAGATATGACCACATGGCTATTTATAGATCCTCTGAGGGGTACTCAGGGACAGCAGGTGTTGGAGAAAAACAATGGGTTCTCTTACTGCAGAGGTAGTGCTGTTTGAGTGAGGTTGAAACCTATAATGGGATCACTAGGGCTAGTGCTGCTGAGAGTACTAAAAGCAACTGTCTGATTATCCAGATAAATGTAGATCAAAGCTGGAGGAAGGATGCCAGGCTTCTAATCTACTAGAGCCTCCCACGGCATAGCTAAAGAGGAACCAGATGACACATGTTGATAGAAGACTAGGGTTGCCAGATTTAGAAAGTAAAAATAAAAATGATTAATATGAATTTCAGGAATACAGTATTTGCAGTGTATTTCCTAAAAATGCATAGTATATTTTTTTTCTGCTTATTTCCCAGGTACTTAAAACAGTGCCTGGTAAGTAGTAGAGGATAAATAGACTTTAAAAAAAGTGAATGGATGAGGTGATACAATGGCAAGTTCATCAAATGTGGCTGAAACTTATAGCATTTATGATTATTAGCTATTTGATATTCAGTGTAAAGGGAAATATGCTTTTGTTAAATGACACCCCCCCCCCGGAATTTTAGTCTACATCTAGTGACAACTCAAGAAATTTTTCTTAGTGTAATTAATTGTATATGTCATAAATGATAAGTTAAATGGAAAAGCATATTTTAGCTATTAATCCAGTTATCAATAATTTACATGACACATCAGTAGTAGTATGCATTCCATCAAAAGTAGACCATTCTAATTAGAGATTTTAACATACTGAAGACCAATATTATTGATAGACCAAAATGCAAATTCCAAGAAAGTTATAATCTATATTTGGAAGTATAGACAAAAGATGCTCTTTTCCTCTCCACTTTAATAGTCCAAATAACTTGTAGTTCCTGTGTCAAATTATGAGCAAGTTGAGTTAGGAGATTGCTTTTGAATAACAAATACCCTTCCAGGAGGTAGGAGGTAAGAATCTCATTGCAATGTGTTTCTATCTCTAGGAAAGAGATTAAAATGAAAGTGGATGGCATTCTCTTAACTACACCCAAGACTCAATATTTTAATGGATCTCTCAGAAATGCTGAAAATCTATCCACCCCTACATCCCTGCCCTCAAACAGAATAAAACGTGAGTGATGGAGGATGAGATACATCTGGTGATAGGTCATGGTTTCTTAAAGTCTGCACTATAGGTATATATTTTTGCTCATATAAACTTTCTTACAAATTTATTGAGATAATTGACTACCAAAAACTGCATGTTTAAAATGTATAATTTGCTGAATTTTGACTCATGTATATCCCAGTAACCATCCCTACAATTGAGATAATGAACATAACATCAACCCAAGTTCCTTTCCTGTCCTTTGGATCATGCTCTATTACCACACACCTCCTCTCACTTCGGACTATTACACATCTGCTTTCGGTAACTCTTTGCATATTTTAGATTTATTTGTAAGTGGGATTGTATACTATGTAACTATTTTTCTGCAGACTTTTACTCCCCATGATGATTCTGATATGTATCAATGTCGTGTGTATTGGTAGTTCTTTTTTATTTACTTTTGAGGAATATGTTGTTGTATGGATGTATCATAATTGTTTACCCATTTTTTTATTGATGGGCATTTATGTTATTTTTACTTTGGGGCTTTTACAAATAAAACTATTATGAAAATTGTGTACAAGATTAATGGATATATGTTTTTAATTTCTTGGGTAACAACTAGGAGAAGAATGGTTGAATCACACAAAGAATATGTTCAACTTCTTTTTATGAAATTGAAAAAAATATTTTGTTTGAATTTTTTGAAGATTTTATTTATTTATTTTAGAAAGAGAGAGCACACACAAGCAGAGGGGGGACAAAGGGAGAGGGAATCTCAAGCAGACTCCATGCCACCCAGGCACCCCGCAAAGTGATTTTCCAAAATGCTTGATATTCTCACCAATAACGATTGAGGATTTCCCTCCTGCCACATCCTCACAAACATTTCATATGTTTTAACCATTCTAATTTTTAGCCTTTATAATAGTTACATAGAGGTATCTTCCTGTGGTTTCAGCATGAATTTTTCTAATGACTACTGATTTTGACATTCTTTTAATCTGCTTATTTTCATTCTTTATCCATATTTTTATTGGGTGTATTTTTATTATCTTATGGTTGAGCAAGTAAAGATTTCTCAGAATAACTTCTTTATCATTTCTTCAAAATCAGTATGTCAAATTTCTTTTTCTTTTTTTTTAAGATTTTATTTATTTATTTGACAGAGAGAGACACAGCGAGAGAGGGAACACAAGCAGGGGGAGTGGGAGAGGGAGAAGCAGGCCTCCCGCTGAGCAGGGAGCCCGATGCGGGGCTCCATCCCAGGACCCCGGGATCATGACCTGAGCTGAAGGCAGACGCTTAATGACTAAGCCACCAGGTGCCCCAGTATGTCAAATTTCTAATGTAAATAGTTAAGTGATAAAAAGTGATCAAGTTATAAAATATCCTTACTTAAGAAAAATACTGAGAGGAATATGCATGCACATCCCACAAATGTCAGTGGTTTGAGCTTTGCTTAGAAGGTCGGCTGGTTCTTAATTTGAAACTTAATAGTTATGAAATGACTTTGGCCTGCCTTATATGTCAAACATGCCTATATTAGACAGTGTCTTATTTAATTATCCTGAGGTATCTTAGTAAAAATCAAGTACTGGTCATAACATGTTGGGCATTCTAGTACTTAGAATAAAAGGTGAAAATTTTTCTAATTCCTATATTTTCCTAAATACAGGCATATAATTGTTTAGATTCTGTGTTCAATATTAATTATATATTTTCACATATTTTCATCAATCATCTGTTCTTTCTTCTCCATTTGCTCACTGTTAGCCTTAGTGTAGTACTTTTAAATACAATTTTAAATTAACTATATGTTGGTGGTTTAAATTTGGACATATAAAATTATAAATAGAAATAAATTATAACTATATATTACCTACTACTTTTGAGATTATTGGAAAACACTGAACATGATATATTTAATTCCATTAACCATTATTAGTTGCCTAAGTAGTTTTTCTATGAATAAGCATCTGGCAAATATTTTTGGTTAAATGAAAATAAGATACAGCTCTTGGCAGTACTTTCACAGAAGTACTTGGTGACTACAAAAGATTACTACCTAAATCAACAGAACAGACTGGTCAGTTGGAAGATTCACAACTGGAAGGCAAGTTTTGGGTTGCCTGAGGAATACTTAATAACAAATTAAACTGTTTGTAAAATACATGAAATAACTTCAATTTAGGATATTTTTTCTCTATCCTCTACTGAAAATTACGATGTTGAATTATATTTTCTAAGACATGAATATTCAGATATTTTCTCTAGAAAGCACATATTTTTCCCATACACTTTCTAAAAAGATTATCAATAGTATCATTTTATCATGTTTTCTTATGATTATAAACAACAGCAAAAAAAGAGTAAATAGATCAAAACTGAAAATGGCTTCTATTTCAAAATCCTTCTTTGGAAGATAATTTCAATGGAGAAAAAAGTAAGCACTCGCTGTTTTACTTTACATTGTAATTGAAAGTGTTAGTACACCACAGCAACAGTGTATCAAAAACTAGTGATGCAATGTATGGTGATTAACATAACATAATAAAATTGAAAAAAAAAAAAAGCATCTTTCTACATTGTTGCCTTCTGCAGTGAAAGCACTTTGCACCTGTGGAGACAAAAGCAGTATTTTTTGTTGTCTAAAATGTCACAATGTATAATGATAATAGTGATGTTTCTATGACAGGACTACTATACTATTTCAATAGTGTGTGACGTATTGAGTTCTAGTTCGATAAATTGCATTTCTTGTCCAATTTTATGAAATACTGAATACATTAGCCATGAGAAAAAGGACTGCAGATTTACTGATAATGTGAATTAAAACAGGGCTTTAGGCAGCATTGCATGCATCTAAAATTTTTATTATTTTCTTTCTTTCCACAGAACAGTTCCCATGGAAGGTTAATCCTTAGTCTAAAAGGCTATGGTGTGATATTTCATAGGTATTTCATATTTCATAGTAAGACTCATGTCTTACTAAAAAGCTCAAACATAATCATTTTTACTCTGTGTCATTTTAATATCTATCCCTACATGTAAAAGTTGGGTTTAAATCTTCAAATTTAGAATGAGCCTTGGGCATTATGCATACATCATGCCAACTATATTTTACCTAGATTTATCAAAACTAGGTTCTGACTGATTTTTCAGTGCTAAATAATTCGATTTGAGACTCTTTTTATTATAATATTTTTGCTTATATTGTCAGTGTAGCTGGGCACAAATCAAAATAACAAGACTATATTTTTGTACCCACTTATCTTTCCTCTGGAATAAAATTTCCAGTTTCAACCAACAAAATTGTTGGTCTTGTGGCCTTTGTATTCACAGAAGACATACTTCAAATTTGATAAAATGTAGATAGTTTCATCATTTAAAATGTAATAATGCAAAACCTTTAGGACTTGGTGCATCGTGCACATTTTTGAGGAAACAAATGTCATAACTATAGTCATCACAATATGGCCTTCCTTGTAACATAGGTGACCATTTGCTTATGTTACAGTCACAACTACATACATATGAATTTGTACAATGTTTGGGGACTTGAAGATACAAATAGAATGACTAATATTTTAAATGAAGTTTCCGTGAAACATTTAAAATGTAAAAACCACTTGTAATTTCTGGAAGTTAGTTTACAAAATCAAACTCAGATAACTATTTTTGCAGTTTAAATTTCTGTAAATTAGTGACATTTGTTTCTGTATCATATAAGGTCAGAGGACAACTATGTAGCTTTTAGATTTGTTGAAGATATTTGCAATAAAATCCTTCACTTTTATTTTATCAATATTTATATTACCTGGCAAAGGAGAATACGAATGCATACCTTTTGACACAATCTTCTGGAAAAGATGTTTGAATGGATACGTATCTGGGTGACAGATTAACTTTCCATATAAGCCATAGCACTTAGGCGGATTACATATTTAATACTTTTTAAATATACTTATTTTCAAGTTGTTTTGACTGTGCACAGTTTATTTATCATTGTAGAGCTGTTATTTTAATGCAAAATTTCTGCACACCCTAAAAAATGCTGGAATGCAGAAGAAAGAAAGGCTAAGGAAACTTGATATTGGTGTTAATTTGATAATGTAATCATTCCCTGGTTAAATCTTACCTTAGGGAATTTTATCAACAGGGCCAGTAGAACTGTTATTCAGATAATCTATTTTTTTGAAAATAGGTGGGAGAACTATGCTTAATAACAAAAAAATGAATATCTTAGCTTTGTAGAAGACAGTCAGTAAAGTATATTGAATACCATCTTGCTAATGCCCAATTTAAGCATTTTTAGATATATCTGTATTCTTACTATGTAGCAAAAAGAAAATAAAACCTTTTAGACAAACTGCCAAATGCTGCTGTTCTGTCACTTATCAAAATGGCTGCAGTGGATTTTGTTCATTTTCAGGATAAAACTATGTAATTTGTGAAAGAAGACATTCATTAAAATTGTAGATGTAACAGCCTTGAATCCCAATAAAAACTCTTTGACAAAGAATGTAATTTGTACCTTGAAATCAGTTTTGTATGGGTTAGCGAGTGGATAAATACAATTTAAAATATAATAGACATTAGTAAATCATTCACATTTGTCTACTTTTACTTATAAGGAAAATTAATGGATTATCCCTATTAGTTCAGGCTTTTGAAACTCTCTACGAATTTTAACTCTCACTGATGTCAATAGATAGCTATTAAAATTATCTTTGAGTGTCTGACATAAGAGAAAATATAATTTCCAAATCAGTAATATCTATTCCAGGAAACAATGATGCCAATTTGACTTCCAAAAGAAAGCCTCCTAAGTGATACTCCATACCAAGTAAACTAAAAACATGAAGACCAACAGAGCAGCATTCCAGTTAAAATGTTTTATAAAAGCACCATCTCTCCCACGAAGAACATAATGTTCTGATATCACTGCGGTATCAGTTAAAAAATATCAAATAGTGCTATCAGCCATCCTGAAAGAACAGAACACAAAACGCTTGTATTAAAAGAACAGATGAAATTTCACATAAACTGAAGTTTTCTTCTCTGACTGATAATCACTTTCTCACCTTACAAGCTGGATTTCCAGTGATAATGGATGTCTAAATGCGTGCTGAGAGCAACACGCAGTAAATGATAACTGTTGTGGGGCCAAACTAATAATTCAGTATTGTGATCCACTTCTGTTAACAGATAATAGTAAGACGGGCAATCTGTTTTACTATTGATTATCTAATGATTTCAAAAAAATACAGGACATTTTAACTCTTCCTTAGAATTTTTTCTCTTAAATATTTAGTCAGTTTTTCTTGGGTTTTATGTTTTCTGGGGTTTTTTGTTTGTTTGTTTTTGTCCAGGATATTGTTGGATTAATTAATAAAAGCTTTGCTGACTTAACAAAGGCTTTTGCTTTATTATAAATCCTAATTCATTTCGATAGTTACTATGACAGGGAATATTTTCTAAAATGCTAAGAAAACATGGGGAATTTCTAATGTATTATACATTATTTTTAAATTGTGAGCATGGCTAAATATACATGATTCATAAATTAAATATATTTCATATAGGTTCTCATACTATCCTTATAATTATCAAAGCAAGAGTAAGAAATTATATAGCATAAACAATTCATAATCTGAATATGATTTCAAATTAGAGTCACTCAAATATAATCAAATAGTCATCAAACATATAACAAACCATGCCTTCATGATGGCTATATAAATGAAGTATTTAGCGAACATCAGTTGGATTAAGTGTAGTAACAAGACTTATTCCATGTTATTACATGACTCATAGAAACTGATTTTTATTTTTTACAGAACTATTTTTTTTTAAGATTTTATTTATTTATTTGAAAGAGAGAGACACAGTGAGAGAGGGAACACAAGCAGGGGGAGTGGGAGAGGGAGAAGCAGGCTTCCTGCAGAGCAGGGAGCCCAATGCGTGCTCCCTCCCAGGACCCTGGGATCATGATCTGAGCCGAAGGCAGACGCTTAACGACTGAGCCACCCAGGTGCCCCTACACAACTATTTTTAAACCCACACTGGTTATTTAACAGAACATAAAAGGCAAAGGAAAAATCAAAAGGAGGAAAAGATAAGAAGAAACTAATCCAAAAGAATTATCTTAGTTTTGACAATAACATTTTTGACATAAAATGAAATGAGATAGCCTTCCAAAAGATAATTTTAACTTCCAAGTAAGTGTTTATTTAGGAATGGTAAATCCTATCCAGAAAAAGCAGTATTTTGGGCGCCTGGGTGGCTCAGTCGTTAAGCGTCTGCCTTCGGCTCAGGTCATGATCCCGGGGTGCCGGGATCGAGTCCCACATCCGGCTCCCTGCTCGGCGGGAAGCCTGCTTCTCCCTCTCCCACTCCCCCTGCTTGTGTTTCTGCTCTCACTATCTCTCTCTCTGTCAAATAAATAAAATCTTTAAAAAAAAAAACAACAGTATTTTATTTTATTTCATTTTTTATTGTGGTGAGCATTTTGGGTTTTTTGTTGTTGTTTTGTTTCGAATTTTTATTTAAATTCTAGGTAGTTATTATATTATAGTATTGGTTTCAGCAGTATAATTCAGTGATTCATCACATATAACACCCAGTGCTCATCATAACAAGTGTCCTCCTTAATAAGAATCTGTATTTTAAAGGTTTTTTTTTTTTTTTTAGGATTTTATTTATTTGACAGAGAGAGAGTACAAGCAGGGGGAGCGACAAGGAGAGGGAGAAGCAGGCTCCCGCTAAGCAGAGAGCCTGACCATGTGGGGCTTGATCCCAGGACCCTAAAATCATGACCTAAGCCGAAGGCAGAAGCTTAACCATCTGAGCCACCCAGGTGCCTGAAGCTGTATTTTTAAATATAGGTACTAGAGGGGCGCCTGGGTGGCTCAGATGGTTAAGCGTCTGCCTTCGGCTCAGGTCATGATCCCAGGGTTCTGGGATCGAGTCCCGCATCAGGCTCCCTGCTAGGCAGGGAGCGTGCTTCTCCCTCTGCCTCTGCCTCTCTCTCTCTCTCTGACTTTCATGAATAAATAAATAAAATATTTAAAAAAAAATATAGGTACTGGAAGTGAATAATCACAACAAAATCCCACTCTTTACATGCATGTGATTTTATTGTTGCCCTACTTAAAAAACAAAACTAAAACAACAAAACCTCTCTCCTGCTGTTAATCTTGTCTCCATTAAAGTTTTAACAGGAAGTAATTGCTAAAACTGTTACTTAAATGCTGTACCATAGAAATAAATCCATAAGCATAATCATAAAACCTTTAAGGAAATAGGAGTTATGTGGAAAAAAATCACAGTTTTAATAAAAAGAAGAATTTAAGAATACAGAGTACTTCTGGGGAGCAGAACCTGGCAGGGTTGGATATTACAAAAGCAAGTCATTGTAACAGTTGAAAGTGGAGGAAAGTTGCTTATGTTAGAAGTGTGCAGAGAAATAAGTATGTGTGTGAAAATTTGGAACAGAAAGCCCCTTACATGTAATCATTTTTAGAAAGACACCAGTAACAAAGGTAACCTAATTTTTAAAAGTTCTACCAATACTACTTTGTAGGATATCACAAGAATTCACCTTAGCCTTTACCTTTAATAAACATTTTACAAACTCAACACCCTTAAATTTCTCATTGGGTGTCTCAATATACATGCATCATAGATTTGGCAAAGATAATGTTTCAATATAACTAATTATTTCAACATATTAGTCCAATCACTTTCTTTCAGGAGTGTAGACTTTTTTCTTGAAAATATTTTATCTCTTTTTTTTTCTCCTCTTATCCTTGCATACAGTTAAATCTAGACCAAGTTTTCTTTCCTCAAATCTTGATGTGTATTATATTTGCTCTTTTATAAAGGTACCCCTTGGTTTATTTTTTAGTTACACTATTTACTCTATAACTGTTTCATCATTCAGTGTACATTTTGAGTACCTATGACGGCCTAGGCAAGGTACCATATTCTGACACTTTCTCAGTGAACAAACATAAGCCCTGGACTACGGAGCCAATGTAATGCTGAATCAAGGAGTTTACATTATTGTGGACTTTGTCTGTCTGTTTGTTTTACCATTACCATTCTGAAGTTTTATTTTTTTATTTTTTTTTATTTTTATTTTTTTTAAATTTTTTATTGTTATGTTCATCCCCATACATTACATCATTAGTTTTAGATATAGTGTTCCATGATTCATTGTTTGTGCATAACACCCAGTGCTCCATGCAGAACGTGCCCTCCTCAATACCCATCACCAGGCTAACCCATCCTCCCAACCCCCTCCCCTCTAGAACCCTCAGTTTGTTTTTCAGAGTCCATTGTCTCTCATGGTTCTTCTCCCCCTCCGATTTCCCCCCCTTCATTCTTCCCCTCCTGCTACATTCTTCTTCTTCTTTTTTTCTTTCTTAACATATATTGCATTATTTGTTTCAGAGGTACAGATCTGAGATTCAACAGTCTTGCACAATTCACAGCGCTTACCAGAACACATACCCTCCCCAGTGTCCATCACCCAGTCACCCCATCCCTCCCACCCCACCCCCCACTCCAGCAACCCTCAGTTTGTTATTTTTATTCCTCTATCATTTAGTTCATGGCAATAGTTTCTTTATATATATTCCACCTAATTGATCTCCTATGTTACAATTATTAATACTGTAGGAAATATTTCCTTTATTTTTGCACATATTGTCCACTTACTTTTCAGCCTTTTGTCTTAATGGATCTACAGAAACTACGTTTCAGACATAATGTTCCATTCGCTTTTTATTATCAGAACCTTTATTTCTGGAGCACCTGAGCGGGTCAGCCATTAAGCGTCTGCCTTTGGCTCAGGTCATGATCCTGGAGTCCCAGGATCTAGCCCCGCATGGGGCTCCCTGCTCAGCGGGGAGTCCGCTTCTCCCTTTGCCTCTCACCCTGCTCATGTGTTCTTGCTCTCAAATAAATAAATAAAACCTTAAAAAAAAAGAACCTTATTTCTGTCTTCCTGCATTTTCTTAAGTTGTTTTCTGCATATTCAATATTCTCTATTATAAAGATACAATAAAATTGTAAAAATAATAATACTTTAAAAATACTCAGTAAAAATCATTCCAGACTATCAGCTTCTCTACCTTTTGATTTTTTTTGTTTCACTGGTCTTATAATTCTCTCATTTTTTTTCTAATAATTTATTCAGGTTACCTTTTAAACTATCATATTCCACAAAGCTAACCTCAGGATGAAAATATTGCTGTCACAGACACACAAACACACACACACATTTAAAAGTACAATCTACTAATTATCCATGATTTATAGTACAGAGGACAGGAGTTCTTTAATAACAGTTTTATAACCCTATTGTATTTGACACTTTTTATTGCTCTTATAAATTTTTCTGTAATCATATAATTTAAATTAACATATATGATTTTTATTCATGATGGCTTTTTTCCTGTAAAGTATGAAAACATGATGAAATGGAAAAATAATTTCTTTTTGCACATAGTCAGTTCTTTGAGTGTTATTCTGCTGATGATTTGCATAAATATTATTCATCAAAAATGGAAGTGGTAGCATTGATTACTGAAATCCTTTAAGCTTTCATTGATTACTGAAATCCTTTGAACAAGAGCTACTTCTAAAATAATCCAATCTACAAAATATCTGAAGGTATTCCCAATGAGCAGTGTAATCATTGGGAAAGTTCATAGCTTACTTTATTTTAAATATATTTTTATGTCATTTGTGACATAGCTGTAATTCAGATATCATTTCCTCCAAGAGACCTTGTGCAGGTGTGGCTGAAAGTCGGCCTGCTCTGTTTCTTTAGAACTAAATGCCAAGTGCTAATAAAAACTCACTGCATGCAATGGAAAATATCTGTTCATGAATATGTCTCTCTAATAGATGCAAGCATTTGAAGGATGCTTTATTCAAATATCTATTCCCCATACATACCAAGGAGTTTGGCACAGGACAGATAATAAATAAGTGTTTGCTGACTGAAGTGATCCTTGAATTATATTCTATCTAATTTCTGACTTCCAAGTCTGAGTTACATTAAGAAGACATCATAAAATCTCTTAATTTGCCTTATGTTTTCAGTCATAATAGAAATATGTACAATACTAAGAGAGTATTATACAATCGTTTAATTTTTTATACTGGACTGTCAATTACTTAAGGATAATGACTGTTTCTTTTTTAAAGTGCCTGATACATATTGATCCCAAATAAATATTTCTCCAATGAAGTTAAATATATATAAATGAGATGACTGGACACATCTCTCATTAAGGACTAGATGCATTTTTTACAGCAATGTTATTCATTTGTGTTTTTCAAGCAAAACATAAGAACAATTACCTGCTGAAATAATGCTTTAATTCTGTGATTTTATGTTGCTGTGTGATGCAATGTCCAAAATTAAGGATTTGAGAGTAGAAAGCAGGAAACAAAAGTTTAAGGGAACTCAATGCTTGTGCTAGGAGCTGTGAAGATTTCCACTTAAGGCGGGTGGGGAGAAAAGTAAAGCAAGAGGAGGAATCTTGAAATAAAACAAAAAATGAAAATTTTATATCCTGTATACCTCTGATTTCTTCATAAATAGCAATACTTATAATGCACACATAATTTATACAAATCATTTATTACTTTATTCATAAAAGAAGAATATCTTTAATATCCTTAAACACATGTCATCCTTGATTTCTTTTAATAAAATAAAAGCTCAAATCCATTTGTTTTGAAAATAGAATGGGAATAAAATGAGTTTAGCCATTTAGCAGCACTAACCAACACAAACAAGGATTAACATGGCTCATGGTACCTGTGTACTTGAATATGTTACTTGTATTGAATATTGACTACAATCAATTGGTGGGTGGTTTTAAAACATCAATCATAAAATTAATAATGTTCTTCCTTGATGTGTCCAAAAGAAGTCTGATTCCACTCATAGCAATATCCTATTGTTTCCAATCTCATAAAACAGCAACATGAAATGAGACTGATATTTTTATAACAGTAGGAGGAGGACAATTCATGGTAACTATACCTGGAAATTTTGGGTAATCAGGGCTGTCTTTTTAAAATACCCTATGCCTCACAGAAAATCCATTATACTGATATTTTTGTGTCAATATTGTGGCTTCTTGACCTTTAAATTCCAACATTAGCACATGCAGATCAATAAATCTTAGTAATGTCCTCAATTAAAATCACTATGTCCTTATTATGCTTACCAGAGAACCACCGCAGTTAGCTGTAAAAGCAGTCTGAATGAATGGAAGCAGTTTTCATTATGCATAACATAGTCATCTGTACCAGAATTTATTGGAAGTCAGGTTAATGACTCCAACCATGTTAGAAAACAGATACCCTATACAAAGATGCAATCTTGATGGGATTCCAGAGTATTGCCTTTGCCAAGATAGACAGTGAAATCTCACTTAATTTTTTCACAGAGTAAACAGTAAATAAATATAGATTCATTGAGCCAATAGTGCATGTATTTATGAGATAATAAACTCATCTTCTTATATACGGTATTCTAAGGTAAGCTCATTCATTCAACAAATATAAAATTAATTCCAACTATTTGATCAGCAATGTGTTAGGTGAGTGGGGATTAAGATAAACAAAACAAAACAAAACAAAAAATAGTCTCATTACCTTAAGAAATTCATGGGATATTGGGGCACCTGGGTGGCTCAGTTGGTTAAGTGGCTAACTCTTGGTTTCAGCTCAGGTCATGATCTCAGGAATTGGGATTGAGTCCTGAGTGGGGCTCCAGGCTTAGCAGGGAGTCTCCTTGAGGATTCTCTCTCTTCCTCTGCCCCTCCTCCCACTTACTCTCACCCTCTCTCTCAAATAAATAAATAAATAATCTTAAAAAAAAGAAAAAAAATCACTGAATCCTAAACTAACTGCTTTTATAACCAACTATTATAATGCAATATTAAATATTTTATGATATTTTTAAATTACTCTAGGATCACAGAGAAAGAAGGGATTTCGTCAATTTGTAGTGGTCTCAGAAGGTTTCATAGAAGAAATGACTCAGAGAAGACACTTAAAAACAAGTACTATTTCTTCTTCAAATATTGTAAAAATGCCTATGCTACCCAAAGCAGTCTACACATTCGATGCAATCCCTATCAAAATACCATCAACATTTTTCACAGAGCTAGAACAAACAATCCTAAAATTTGTATGGAACCAGAAAAGATCCTGAATAGCCAAAGGAATGTTGAAAGAAAAAACCAAAGCTGGTGGCATCACAATTCCAGACTACAAACTATATTACAAAGCTGTAATCATCAAGAGAGTATGGTACTAGCACAAAAATAGATACACAGATCAGTGGAACGGAAGAGAAAACCCAGAAATGGATACTCAACTCTATGGCCAACTAATCTTTGACAAAGCAGGAAAGAATATACAATGGAAAAGACAGTCTCTTCAACAAGTGGTGTTGGGAAAATTGGACAGTCAGAAACCTCTGACCTCAGCCACAGCAACTTCTTGCTACACACCTCTCTAAAGGCAAGGGAAATAAAGGCAAAATGAACTATTGGGACTTCATCAAGATAAAAAGCTTTTGCACAGCAAAGGAAACAGATGACAAAACCAAAAGACAACCTATAACATGGAAGGAGATATTTGCAAGTGTCTTACCAGATAAAGGGCTAGTATTCAAAATCTATGAAGAACTTATCAAAATCAACACCCACAAAACAAATAATCCAGTCTTGAAATGGGCAGAAGACACAAACAGATATTTCCCCAAA